>NW_027468609.1:8482241-8547241 GCF_046254945.1 Alosa pseudoharengus | reverse complement strand
CACCCGGGCAGGCCTGAGTGCTGTCACAGCCCACCCTACCCTACCCCGCCTCAGGGGCACCTGGACATAGGGCTCTCTTTCAGACGCCTTTTAACTCTCTCTGGACTCACCTTCATCTGACCTCTAACCCCAGGGTGACCTGGGGCTGGGGATGCTATATCAAGTCAGGGTTAGTGTGATGTCCTGTGTGTGTGTGTGTGTGTGTGTGTGTGTGTGTGTGTGTGTGTGTGTGCGTGTGTGTGTTTGTGAAACGGAGAGCGTGAGATTACATCTTCTGTGTATGTGTACCTATGAATGAAGTCGTGTGTGGTCAGATGTGTGTCAGATGTTTCATGTTGTGGGTCATGAAAATGTGTGAGTGAGTGTATTTATAAGGAAGAAAGGGTGAGTGTACTTACGTGTGAGTGTGTCTCTGTATATATATGTGTGTGTGTGTGTGTGTGTAAGAGGCCAGATGCAGTGTCTCATTATCCTGATGGAGCAGTGAGGCTACTGCCTACAGGGCCTGTGCAGACAGCGACCGAGAGACTGGAGACAGACCCACCCAGTAGCAAACAGTCCTACAGTACAGTCCTACAAACTCACATCACCACCCTGAATCAGACCACAAATCCACACTGACCCAAATCAGCCTGATCTCTCCCTCTCTCTCTATTGTCTCTCTCTATTCTCTGCCTTCCTTTCTTTCATGTGCCCCTTGTATTGGTATTTGTGTGTGTGTGTGTGTGTGTGTGTGTGTGTGTGTGTGTGTGTGTGTGTGTCCTGTCTAGGGATATGGGTCAGGGGCCATCTAGAGTATAGATAGAAAAAAGCCTGCAGCAATGGTCTCATTATGTCATTTGATTTTCTCTCCAATCCTGGATTAAGCCAGTGTCCATGTTTCTTTTTTTTAATTTCAAACAAGAAAAGTGTTGAGGATCAGACCAAATCTATAGCTCCATAGATCCTCTGACCCTCATAGAGAAATCAAAGCGTGGGATCACATTAATACACAGCTACATGTTTTTTCCTTTTCTTAATTTCACACAAGACAAGTGTGTTGAGCTGAGCAAGAAATCAAAGTGAGTGCTCACTGAAATACACAACTGCATTTCAATGAGTGTTTCTGAGAAACATGATATCAAAATATTTATGACAGTAGGCCCAGGCTGGCGTAAAGCTACACTGCGATTTCTCTCTTGCGTTTAATCCTGACCACAGCTTGTGGATGAGAGATTATGCGGCGCGGCAGGACACAGGGATGGCCTGACCACGGTCGACAGCAGGAGGGGCCTGCAGCCTCTCTGTCTGATGGCGGAGATGTGATCTGTCACCCGATACAAAGCGCCAATGGGTCAGTGACTGACCGTGACGTCTCGTTCCAAGGAGAGGATCCCGTCCTTTGGAGAGTGAAACAGGGGCGCGTGCCGAGCAGAGACCGAGTTGTGTGGCAGCCAAACGGTAGCGAAGTTACGCTAAATTACAGCATGCATGCCGTCTGCTGAGTGATCGCTGATGTCAAAATACGCAGCTGTGAGAGATCCATCTGTCACCAACTCCCATGATCGTGAATGACTGGATGCAAAGTCATGATGGCACTTGTGTGTGTGGTTAGTGTAAGCCATTACATAGCACTGTGGCCAAGCATGGCTGATTACATAAAATAAATCAAGCATGACTGATGCAAGATATAAACACGACCAATGGACCAACGGGGAGCGGGGTCCTTGGCTCATGTTAGCACCACCAATGCGAGGCAGACTAAATCAGAGAGGAAAAGAAAGAGAGAGGGGTAGGGAGGAAGAAAAGGCCATCGCAAAAGGGAGGTAGAGAAGAGATGGATTCCTGTCTTCCTTGGCAGATAGAGAGCTGCCAGATGGCGACTGAGAGAGAGAGGTGAGCCAGTGTTGGGATGGGTGAGGGAACAGGAGGCCCAGCGGCATGCTGGGATTGCCAGTAGGATCACACCAGCTGAGTGCAAGGACGACTTCAATCTACAATCCAATCAATCTAGATAACCTTTCCACCTCTAGCTATGACTGGCACACCAAAAACACACACAAATCTAGTAGCACAATATCTGACATCCTTTCATTCATCTCGATACCAAGGTACTAAGGGGACGTGAGGCCGTGTGGACGTGAGGCCATTTATCTGTGCGCTGCTAGTGAGTTCTGCTCTGTTCTAGAGAGTTCTGTTTTGGGGAGCTCTGTCGTTTTTACTGCCGCCCCATTAGCATACTTTAAACAGGACTGCAGGAAAAATAATGCACTAGTGAGCGTGGATGTCCTGGGGGGAAATTGGAAGGGGGGTGGGGGTGCAGTTCTGTGAGACCACCCATGGAGTTACTCCCCCACCCATCCTAAATCACCACATACAACCCCCCTACAATCCATTTCCAAAGCCACTGTCCCTCTCCCCTGAATTAACTAATCGGCCACCTGCTGAATAGATAAGTAAAGGAAGCTATGGCAAACAACCAGCACAGTGGTGAAAATCCAACAGAGAAACAGACGGGTGAAAACTTTATATAACATTGTTTTTCAGTGGATGTTTTTTTGGCACTGTGGTACAACCATCCAACCAATCTACCATCTCGAAAAACACCACTAAATGGCTTTTGACAGACTTTTAAATTGCACTATTGCAACATTTACTCTCATCAAAAAACTTTTTTTTTGCAAAACACTGTAACACTAACGAGTAAAAGCAATCACCTCATCCAAACACACACAAACAACCATTGAAAGAAGCAAACAGCGAGCAAGGAGTTGTTTCATGTCTCTGGCCTAGTTGTTCTCATGGCTGCTCTTCACAGTGACTCAGCCTTGTTTTTCTTTAGCCAGCGAGCGAGCGAGTGAGAGAGGAGCTAAGCTCAGGGCTAGAGAGCAGCGCTGCTGACTGGGGCGTATGCACTGGCTGGGTCCTGGCCAGGCTGACTGGGGCCTGGCTAATGAGTGGTGCTGGCCTCTGGTAATACGGATGGACGGCTGTTTGCGCAATGAGACTCTTATCAGGATGTTACTGTGGCAGAGGGGAACAGGACAGAGGATGCAGGCAATCTGCCTGTTCTTAGGGGGCTTTTAGAGAAGGAGGGAGAGGAAGATTTCTTTTGAAATGGATGCATGGAGTGAAAGAGGACTGTAAAAATGGCTAAAAGGACTAAGGCAAATGCATGTTAATGGGACAGGATGGCTGTTAAAATAAAACAAACAAATGAAGCTCTTATAAAGTCTGGACCACCCAGTTTACCTACGTTTAGTGACATTCTAGTCTAACACTGCTATGAGTAGAGTTAACGTTGAGGTAATGTAATGAAGAAACATTAATGTCTCTACAATCAGTTAATACAAGGACCACACTCAAACAGATATAGAATAATAAACATATAGTACATATGTTGATTCAAACTCATGGTCTTGCATTACTGCAAAAACCTTCAGACTGATGATTTCTGTCAAGCAGTCAATCTTTCCCTTTTTAAACCATCTCAGACCAGCCCAAAACCTCTTGGAGACATTCTGGGCCACACGTCCTGGATACATGTATCCCACTATAAACCACTGTTGCTAAGCGAGGGGAAAAGCTGACTTGGTGTGTGTAATGAGGTCAGGTCCCTTAAATACATGTTATTCCATGGAGTGGGAAGGTAGACATTTCGAGACATGCCTTTGTGAGACTCCAAACACAACAGAGACTTCTAAACTGTTTAGGCTTTTGGAGTTGTGTATAGACTGAAATCATAGGGTAGCAGCAGGTTAATATGGGATTTCCAAATCATGATGATCTCCCTTCTATAAGGGTCATTCCATATCAGTTCCAACAGTCTTGACAGCATGGTTTCAGATCTCAGCTGGTCATCCAAAAAAAAAAAAAGTATCTGGATTTGTTTCAATGGTGGGTAGGGCAGTAATTCTAATGTGACATCTACACATGATACTATCCCAGTGGACATATTTTCAGTAAAAAATATGGTTTTGTTGAGAGGAGAGGAACATTTTAAAAAGCGGTACGCATGAAATACTGACATTTGGTGCAATTTTCCAGGGTGTGTCTATCCATAATTGAAAATGTATATTCTCAGCAATGAAATAAGATTTGAGGCTGAAATTTTTATATGACAGTCATAAGACATGGGGGACTGTTTGGACCAAAAGTACCATGAGTTAGTGAGGGCTTTGATTTATGACCCTCTCACCCCGTGACTGATGGTAAACCTCTTCAGCAGATATCTCTAGTCTAAGCAGACGTCTAATGAGGTCAGAGGTCAAATGACCCTCCAGGTGTCATGACACAGGAAGTCACATCCGGGCAAGAGGGACATCCTTTCCTCTGAGTCTAAGAACAGGCCCTTCCTTTTATTTGAATTCTGCTTTTCTTGAAGAGGGGGCTTCTCTGAAGAACTAGCATTATGACCGTGTGCAAGCATACGCCAAGCATACAAGTGGGAGCCAAGCATACAAGTGGGATGTACTCTCTAAGACAAGTGGGATGCACTCTTAGATAAAAATAGTACACTTTTTCAATGGAAAAAAATGTATGTTGACAAAATGCTTGAAGATCGGTTTCCCCTAAATGTCCACAAGATGAATAGAATTATTTTTCATTAATTTCCATTGTATCCTTGGATTGATCAAGAATATAACACAAAACTGGAAAACCCTTGAAAACCCTTGAATGACATGAGATGAGACAGTTTAGCTTAGAACTGCTAGTCCAGGAGGAAGCCTGTGAGGTTTTGTGGTGTGGGAGACAGACAGAGTAAAAGTATGATGACTCAATCATATGGCACACAGACGGTAGGGTGTGAGGGCAGGCTGAGATGGGCTCTAACACCTGGAGCAAAACATCTGGACTACAGCATGTTGGGTTTCCATGACAACACCTCAGAGTGTTTGGAGATCACAAAAAGTAGGACACAGGAGGAGAATATAAAACAACAACAACAACAAACAACAAAAACAACAACAACAACAACAACAAAAACAACAACAACAACAAACAACGCTAAGCATTAAAACACAAAAACTCATAAAACTGTACACCACCATCACTGGCCCATTAATCACAAACATGCAATAATATATTACAGCAATTACAATGTCATCTATTTAATAGTGGGCTATTCTACTGAGTTAACATTTTATTGTAATGTTCTTTAAAAGGGATGTGTGGAGATTATGAGGGCCAGCACAGCAACCTAGCCATGTTTATTTGTTTACATATTTCCCTGGCATCCCTGGAGGGCTTGTGATGATTAACACGCGACTGTTCTGAGTCAAAGCTGATTGGTGCGTCTACAGCAGCCTGAGCCTGTACAGTCCAATACAGACAAAACAAGGCTTAGCTAAACACAGGCAACATACATTTACAATGGGCTTGCAATGGCAGCAATTATCACCAGTACAGTAACAACCCATTCATAAGCAAAAAGCCCAGTGTTAGACTGCCTTTCTGTAATGCCATGAAGAACAACGATGCCCACAGAGCGGCATGATCACTGACCTCTGCCTCAGTAACAGTCTGGCCATTAAATTCATCCTTTTGTGCACGTACAAGACAATGATTGCAGTAAGCATGTGAATGTGTGTGTGTGTGTGTGTGTGTGTGTGTGTGTGTGTGTGTGTGTGTGTGTGCCCTCTTGAAATCCTCTTAGCGGAAGCCGAGGGCCCAGGCATCCCGCGATCTGCTTGACTGTAAAAGTGTGCCCCGTTAGAGAGGACAAGAACTGGGTTGCGTTCTGCATCTGCGCTTCAGCACAATCTTCCCCCAGAAGCCAGAGTGCCTCGACCGGGCCCCGTGTGTCATGACATTTTAAACTAAAGAGCTTCTTGCTGCGGTGGCACAGGCAGGCAGAGCGCAGCACACGCACCCCTCCAGACAAACTCTGCCCCCATCCCCTCCCCTATCTGTAATGTAGCCCCATGTTACATAACCAAGCCAAGCGTTTCTGGGGGGGGGGGGGGGGGTGGTTGGTGGTTGAGGGTACAAGGGCTTCTATTGCGCCCGAAATGAATAATAAACACACTGGAATGCAAACACACACAAGAGTGCATGGGAATTCAAAAAACTTAAACACTCACCAAAAATGTGCACACACACACACACAAACACACGTACACACACCATAAATGCTGACTCCGATATGACTTAATTATACAAACAGGATCATTTTCTTATAGGTGATTATAGGTAGTCTGTGATGGCATTATAGGTAGTCTGGTGATAGCCCACAAGAAAGAATTGCTTGAAAAGTAATCTCACGGTCCCATGAAAAGACTTGATTGTTACAGTGATACTTCAGCACAATGTGACCAATGAAAGGAAATGAGGGGTAGGCCATTTATCTCCCACTAGCATCACTTTGACCTAGCTCAGTGAGTTAAGCAGCGTCACAAAAAGGTCCCGGCACAGGCATGGTACATTACTCTCATATCTACTGTCTCCATCGGGCAACTTCTGGCTCTGCAGATTGCCTGCCTGTATGGAAAAAGACATGACATCAGTTCTCCCTTTCAGCCACACCTTGAGACGCTACCTACCTGCTGCGGGGTTTGTTGGTGTGTATGCAAATGTGAGTACTATGATACCAGGTGAGATATCCAGTGCTGCCCTGGCACTGTCGGATGAGGTGAGGTCAGTGTCCTTATGACCTTGCCACTGAACGCGTACTGTATGCGTGAGTGTGTGGACAAGGCACGTTTATCATACTTTTCCCAACAGAGCGTTGCCCAGTTCAAAAGGCATAAGTACGAAAGCAAAACAGATGCCGAAGAACATTCCGGAGACTGGGCTAATCCCTTTCTGCTGACTCCGCTCAGGGGTTTAGAGGGCAAGCTCTCACCAGGGGATCCTCCCCCTCCCTGGGCCCTGTGCTGAGTGAGGTAGGGCCACAGCACCATGTCCGTACCACAGGGACTCTCTCTACTGAACTCGTTCATGTACCCACTCACTCACCAACAGAAGTATGCAGTGTGTTCAGAATGAATTGGCTTTGTTTGGGGGTAGATCAAACACAGAACATTTTAATATGCCGAGTGCTCCAGCAGAGCTGTGTCAGCAGAAAACCCTGTGCTCTGGCAGTAATCGTAACATCAATTAGGACCTTGGCAATAAACCGTGGATGCTTGAAATGATGAAATGTCACAATGATAGGAATAGAAAATGTCCCCTCCAATCCACCAAATCCCCCAAGTGTTTAAGACAAATGCTTTCAAGAATGTTGCTTGTTGATTCAGCTGCTATTCAATATTCACTCCTCCATGTGTTGCTCTATTCTTTTCATTTCACTGTGAATAAAACATGGCCCACTGTATACAAATGGAGCTGTGGCTAGGGCTAAAGCTCTGCGCATGCTTCAGGGTGAATTATTGATGCATGGCTGAGAGCACTAAGGGACCTAAAAATGCGGGAAGAGAAGACAACAGAGAAGAAGAGGAGGAGGAGGAGGAGGAGGAGGAAGAGGAGGAGGAGGAGAAAAGGGGTTCTAAGGTTGCCAGTGACCCAGGTGCTCCTGTACGCCCGTCATGGGCGAACAAAAGGGCTAAAGGGTTAGGGTTACAGTGGCGGAATGTTAGTGGGCACAGTACGGCCTTGGGGGATCAGATGGCACTGCATAATTCACAGGATATGGCAGGATACTGTTTCCTGTCAGCGATAGCCACAACCAACAGGGCAGACCTCAGGGAGCCGGCACGTTTCTGGCCGAGAGACATAGAGAAAGAGAGAGCGCAAGAGAGAGAGAGAGAGAGAGAGAGAGAGAGAGAGAGAGAGAGAGAGAGAGAGAGAGAGAGAGAGAGAGATGAAAAGTCCAGACAGAGCATGAGAGGAAGAGACAGCATTTGTCTAACTCTTTAGCCATGCAGATGACAGGCCAGTTGGCTTTCTGTTATTATTGGCTGCCAATAACCGCATCTGCACAGTGTAAAGCAACCATCTGAGTACATAGCTGTGAAAAATCAGACTGGGAATATCAGGGGAAGCTCAATAGACTTCTTTCTGGCTAACCCTACTCCCATAAGTATTATAGGTGACCCTCTCTTTATTGGAGCACAGCTGTTCTTGCATGGCTCATCTTAAACTCATTTTAAAAGTAAACAAAACACAGGCCTAATTGTAAATCGGCTTAAGCATGGGAATGGGTAGATTACTGACACACAACAAGAGCTGTAAACAAATGCAAAAGAGTTTGTAATCTCTTCCTGAAATGACTTGAAAGTATCAAAATACACAGAGAAGTCTCTCAAATCTGACACTGAGTATTTATGACAACGCTGGTTTCACGAAATATGCTGAATAAAACTCGACAAAGCCACAGATTGTCCTCCTCACGGAACCATCATATTTATCTCACATTCTTTGACAAGTTCTTGTAGGCCTCTGAAGCCAAACATATCTGAAGAGTCAAGCACTCACTTTACGCCTGAAGGGCATTCTGTCGACTCTTGGCATTTGAACACATCAGCTTCACCTGTTGTTTCATGCCAAGACCAAAACACAGTTAAATGCTATGGTGACAGACAGTTTTTCCTTTTAAAACTGCAAGGTGTTGAGCTTAGGTCAAGCAACAGTGACTATAAAGACCAACTTGGCAACAAAGTCAGCATCCTCATTGAGAAGGGGAAGAGGCCAATCCTCCCATCTCTCATCAACTCATCTTTCCACAAGAGATTCCAGAATACTACTTGAATCCAGATAGCTGTCATCATGCTCTGCTTCATGTTTCTCATGAGGATGCAGAAGACACATTACTGTCAAACACTAATTAGGCACATCAATAAAAACTAATGTTTCAAGAAAGGGGCCATGGTTCTTCCTACAGTACCATCCTGAAAGTTCACAACATTGAGAAAAGGCAACCAAACAAGACAGGTGAAGGAATCCTTCAACATATCAGACTGATTGACTGACTTTAATTGATACGCTAGGAGGAAACATGCAGAAGCCAGTAGACAAAGGAAGGTTCTCCGTGCTTCTGCCGTTTAGCAACAATCCAATGCAACCAGGCCAGGACAGATACTTTAAAGAGAAGGAGAGGGACGCCGGTGCAGCTCAGATGTCTTCTTCATTTTCTTTATTATTTACTTAAAAGGTGCAAAACATCATTAACTTTGACTAACGTTTCGATGTATAGTCACATCGTCATCAGAGTCCTTGTATTCGTGCATAAGCCTAGCCTGGGTTTTCCCATGCGCGCAATTTTATTCACGCTGCTAGGCAGCCTGGATTCCATGGACTTCGTTTTCACCTCAACGAAGGAACCAATCACAGAACGGAGGGGGGACAGCAAGACGATGACGACACTCCGAAGCGGTTATGAGCTACATACACACACATCTGATAATTCGTAGCGCCCAATAAACGGCTATGGGCATTCGTAAACCACATTTCAAATACGAGAAAATGAACGTGTAGTTCCCAGACCCCATCTCAATGAGATGAGGTCTGACGTTAGCCAGGCTAGCATAAGCCAGCTTCGTATACACATACAGGAGAGCTCTAACGTTAGCCAGGCTAGCATAAGCCAGCTTCCTATACACATACAGCAGAGCTCTTTACCCAGAGCATGGTGCTGTACTCACCTATGCTGGTGGGGAAGATGTCCTCATTGTTGATCTGCACCTCAATCCAGTCCATGAGCAGGTTCATGTAGGTGGGGGCGGGCAGCGGCGTGGGGCGCTTGTACTTGTGATCGTCCTGCCAGCGGTACTCGTAGCGGGGCCCGCCCGACATGACCGGGCAGCTCTTCTCCGTGCAGAACTCGCAGACGGTGCCGTAGATGAGGTTGATGCGGTTGAAGAAGTCCACCACGTGCACGGCCACCCAGTCGTTCAGGTCCTCGCCGTGCGGCAGCTGGACGGCGGCGCGCAGGTCCACGCCCGAGTTGAGCGAGGCCTGCGCCCGCTTGTGCAGCTCGAAGCGCTGCGTGCCCGGCTCGAACTTGCGCTTGGGCCGGAAGGTCTTGTCCTTGTTGAAGACCTGCTTGAGCGCGATGGACATGGCGGCGGGCAGGTCGAGGTCGGCGGTCAGGGCAGGAGAGGAGCAGAGCGGTGAGGGCAGGAGGAGCAGGCAGGAGGGGGGGCGAAGCGGGAACGGCGGGGGTTTCTCGGCCGGTCTCGGAGGAGAAGAGCGCCCCTCGGTGGAGACGCTGGCGCCAATAGTACTGCTGGGCTGGGCTCGGACGGCCAAACTGCGTGATCGTCCGAAGGCGGGGGAGGAGGAGGTTTTCTCGTCAGCGCCTGGAGGTCAGCATGAGGGCATGTTCTGCAGGAGGAGGGGTAGAAACGGGGACATGTGAGAAACAGAGCACAGCAGCGTGGAGACATGCCTTTACAGGAGACCTCTTCATATCTGTCAGACTGGGCAGGGCAGGATTACAGGAACTAATGTGTGATGAGAGAGGCTAAAAAATGAAGGGACTTTTCAGCGAAACAAAAACAAAAACCTGAAACAGCTGGGCTAGAAAATACCCTATCAGGTTAAGGTGAGGAGGTTTTATAGTCTTTAGACAATGAGACAAGTTCATGAACGGCCATATTCAAACATGGACACACACACACACACACACACACACACACACACACACACAAACAACACCCATACATTCGCATGCTGTGCTGAGGCATTCTCAATTTCCAACTGGAACGGTTCACCTGGTGCTGAATGGCAGGACATCACAGAGAGCAAGAAGAATGGGTTTCAATCTCCCAGGCAACAGTATACAGAGGTGTGTGCGTGCAGAGGCATAGGTGTTTTGTGCATTTTTTCATCCCATTGTGTGTCTTAATAAGTGTGTAAGTGTGTATTAATAAGTGTGTTTGTGTGTTTGTGTGTGTGTGTGTGTGTGTGTGTGTCTGTAGGGTATGTATTTAAAAATCCTTGCCAAGTTATACAGCAGCACTGTACGGACGTGCACTATGCAGCACTAGGCTTTCAACTGATGGGTATCAGCGAGTGTGGGATCCTGTTGCCACATGCCTGAGCTGCAGCACAATGGATAACTCTGTGGTGATGTCAGGCTATACAGAAGCAAGCACTCTCTCCAGCCATCTGTCAGCCCCCCATTCACGCTCACACACGTTTTATACCACAACATACACACATCAATTAGATGTGTGTATGTACCACACACACACACACACACTCACACTTCAAAGTCATATTATAAGTAAAGCCAACTGTTCAATCAATAAGCAATACTTCTCAAGTAACATGGCTTGCCAATGAAGTAACTATCAGAACAAAATAATCAAACCCTCCCACCCCAACACACTACACTACTAGGGTGTGCAATCGGTGTGACCTGTGAACAAAATGTAAATCCCAACATGCTCTGGGTTTTACAGTTTTACAGAGGACAGCGGATGCTCTGAGCGAACACCTCCCGAGGGTGAGCAGAGGCACACGCACTTCAGTCCCGGGAGGCACCAGATGTTCCCATGGCGATTAGGGTAATTACAGTACCTCTGTCTGTGGTCCCGCCCTCCCCCCGCCTCCATCACTCTGTCTAGACCCCCATGACAAAATGAGAGAGTGGAGAAAGCAACCCCGCACAAAGCTTTTACTTAAGTAACAGGATCACCAATACCTGCTCTTTAAATCAATTTAGCAAATTACTTTGTCTTTCAAAACAGCTGCTTTTAAAGGATGTCTTGGGATTTGACGTTGCAGTTTTTTGTGATGTCAATTCTACTTTGTTTTGCCAAAAAGCTTGTGTTGAAATATTTGCCATGTCTGTTTCTGCTTAATCTGACTGAGTGGAATTCTTCGGATCCTTTGTCACACTCTAAAATGTACAATACTGTGTTCAAATACTAGTATTTTGTGTTCACAACACGTGACATTTAAGACAACCACATTGCTTTCCCGTAAGGAGGCACATTTTGCAATTAAGAAATGGTACATGCTGAGCAAAGAAAGTAAAACCAAAAGCACCCAGAGATTAAATTCTTGAGGACTTGCCAGGTATTACCCCAGAAGACCTCAGAGCAGGAATAATTCCCCTGAGTAGTCAGCTTGACAGCTTTTGTGTTGCTTCCCTTCTTGGTTGCTGTTGGTGCGTGACAAAATCAACAGGCCTTTTGACTCAGGTTAAAATGCGTCTGGGAAATTCTGAGGAGACAACTTCCTCCTTGGCAAGTACCTGATTTCCCCCTTTCAGCGGAGGATCATGCCAGGCTAAACATATCGGAAGGCTGCCGGCTAGATCCTCGCCCTCTTTGTTCGAAAAGAGCCCTAATCGCTTTTTAATAAAGAGGCCCCTAGCTTCTCTCCACGTTGTGACTTGGGAGAGCTGAAGCGCTACAGCTCGGTTTTCCCAGGCTCCGCCGAGCCGTGGAGTGGCTCAGATTCACAAGAGCCATGGGGTGATATTTACATTCAGCGCCATACACACACGCGCACACACACACACACAAAGACGGTGAACACAAGACAAACGACAGGAAACCACCGGCCCTATGGCAACTTCACGTATCCTCTTGTGTCTTCTGACAATTTAACAACCTGGGGGCCAGAGATTTATACTCCCCTGCAAGGCAAGCCCCTCAACGTGGCCCCCCGGGCTTTGTCCTGCGACAGGATCCGTGTCTGGTGCTCAGGGGGAATTGAAAGAGAGACGGACGTGTCATGAAACACAGGTATCTCTAGCTGGAGTTCCCCACTGGTCTTGTGTAAAAGGTCCCATGTCTCCACTCTCAATCCTCAATGTGGCCGTTCAACAATAACACAATTCTGCATAGCTTATCTAACTTGACAAAGACCTGATCGGTGGGTGAACAAAGTTGGCACTTGGCAAAAACTCTACCCCCACAGCACAATCATGTGCAAGAGGTTTTAGATTAATTCCAAAGCTGGAAGCTGAGAAGGTTCTCTGTGGCCAGGGTCGACCTTACCCAGGCCAAGGAGAAAGGAGCACTTCACCAACATGTAAACAACTGTGGCATTTCACATCCCAAAGGTCAGAATGAACATACAGTAACAGCCACATTTCATTAAGCATAGCACACATGCACAGATAACCTCTCATGACTCTGACCATGAAAAATAACTACAGGCGCAAACACTATAGGCCTGGTGTGTTTGATCTGCACTCATTTTGGCAAATTAATGACTTCTAACTCTACTTGACCACCCCATAAACCCTTTTCTTTGATGGCACACCTGATATCAGAGCAATCCACTAAGTTATGCGAAAGCTCCCTAACTCTACCATCTAATAATCCTTGAGTAACAAGAAACTATTTTCCCCTAAGCTGTCCTCATATCAGTGTGATTAGTCTAGAACTTGGTCTGACCCTGCTGTCATCACAGAACACTTTTACACTAACACTAATAAGCAGGTTCACTGTTGAAGGTGTGTAATTTGAGCTTGGGTTGTTACCTAGAGCTTCAATGACAGATTTGACAAAGAATGGTTGGTTTGTTGTGACAGGAGGGACTCCTGCTGACATCACCACTCCATTGTAGAGGGAGGTCCGTGCAGATGACGTTACTCCGGGATGATGGTATCACTGACAGATACAGGTACAGGATGGGTCATTCAGGTTGAGTAAATGAACGTGTGCTAATACGTATGAACAATTGCTACAAAAGGCAGCAATGTGGACTAACAGGTCGTTCATGTCCTGCAACTGATAAGACCTGATTGAAGCATGTGATAGGAAGGATCCTTAGTAGTAGGGGAGGTGTAGCCTGTTTTACGAGCTGAAATTACGTACACCTTTTAGTTCATTATTTCCACAAAAATGCCAATGATTACTGACACAATATACCTGTGAAGAATGCTCTTGAAATTGACAGTGTTTCCTCTATGTTGATTTGGTAGTGGCGGCCCGCCACGGTTTAATTTTCTTCCCCCACGGTATCAGAAATGGGGCAGACGCACAATAGTCGCAGTTGCCTTTTAAATGATCCTGCCGACATTATGCACCCCCGTTGGCGGCCGCTAACATTGCAATTTAACAACAAGCAGAACTATTCAGAGGTTTGGGGCTGTCCAGTTTAACTCCACATAGTGTGTTGATGTGCTTATTGTCCAAATGTTTGCTTTCTTCTGAGTCACTATTAAACAACACCTCCACCAAAAACGTCACCGCGGTGGGTCCGTTTTAATAAGACAACGTTCAACTTGTCAGTTCTGACAGCTCACGTCCTGATATCAAACATCTGGAAACATTAAAACGATAAGTGAGTCACTAATATAACACAAATTGGAAATAGTCTATAGATGTAGTAATAGATGTAATGATGTTAAAGTAAATAGTTGTGTTGTATGACACGGAAAAGTTTATTTTTTAATGATTTGGGCTACACAGACGCACAAAGGCCGCACGACCTAAACGTTTGTTACCCTTGTTGCTAAATGTGAAAATAAATTAGCAAAAAGAAGTGCAACCATTTTTTTTAATTTTCTAACGACTTAGGCTACAGAATGCTTAGCCTAGGGCAGCATGTATGCTACTCGGCATCAATGGACCACCTCTTTCTGAATTCCCCTATAATCGAGCCTTGGAGTTATTTTTCCAAAAGAAAAATTAAATGTGCACAGCAAGGCTTCTTTGAATTTTGGTTTCCCCACGAAGAATTTCTTGTAAAATTAATTTTGCAGACCTGTTGTAGATTCTCCAAAAATACAGTTCAATCACAACTGAAAATAAAATAATGCCTAATTGAATAGAGTGTGTGAACAGAGGTTAATAAATATAATTGTTTGTGTTGCAGCGAAGTGTCAGTTGTCAGTTCCGTGGTGCTGGGAGGGGGGGGGGGGGGGGGGTAGTGTTCGGACGGGCCTGCCCCCACTGCTTAAAAAAATCCTAGAGGAAACACTGAATTGTCTCCTTAATTCCAAATGGAGACACCGTTGACCGAGTTGATTCAGTGTAGTTAAGAGCAGGTAAAAACTTGAGGCTAGCCGGCTAAAGAATAGTTCTTTATTCTGGATGTTACAGCAGAGTTCTTCACGTGTAGCACCATCACACAGTGTTCCTAACGCAAGTCAAGGTAACAAAAAAGCACGAGATCTAGAACACTGATGGCTAGATACAGGTGACAGAATATACATTCCTGTCTGGGGTCAGATTGGAGGGGGGCAGATAGTGATATGGCCTTCCTGGGCGGGGTGAGCAATTAGTTAGGTACACCATTTGGCGTTCTGTCTGCTTACAATCAACATTCTGTTCTCAGTCATTTCTGTGGCTGAGACAAAAAGATAGTAACAATAAAACAACCAATATTCAACACCTGACATGTAACTAACTTGCCTACTTACATAAGGTATAGACTTGACATTGACCCGACATGTTAATGACAATGTCATCCTAAAACAGAAGGATGTGTCTGAACTATTCATTTGTCTAGATACTAGCAACTAGGCCATCTGCAATATAAGGACAGGTATTCAGTGACTCCTTCACCGACCTGTTACAGGGAGTTATGCTTTCACCGCAAAACAAGGGAAAATGCTCCTTTTTTAAACGTCTCCCACGCTGCAGGAAGTGGCAGTGCTAGAGTGGCTCCATGAAACATTCATAACCTCCGTTGAGAAGCATTTTCACATCCATGGACCACGTGTGCATTACAGATGCATCCCATGCGTAAAGTGCACATGTTGAAACTGAATGGAAGACATGGACTCGGGCATCAAATATGTAAAATATGCATGCACTCACCCAAAGCCATGTTGTTTACATTCCTACCAAAGCCTTTAATGATTTGGGATTGGCCAACAGCTTTTGTTTGATTGATGCTATGTCAACAATGACTTTGATTGGTTAAGGTTTTATATGGGAAAGGAAATTGTATGTGATTGGCCTTCAGCTCGTTGACCACACAGGTGTGGACTTACATCGGGGCCACTGATGCCAAAGGGCTGCTGTGTGTGGAAAAACGTTAATAATTAGCCAACACGTTTAAGCCTTTGGCTCTGACTCAGGTCTGTCAAAGGCAACCAACATCAATGAGTGTTTGTCCAGTGGTGATTTAGACAGGAAGGCCATGTTTGGTTTAATCTACTCCCTGTGTACTGATAAAGAACAGTCATGGCCTTCAGCTTATTAGTACAGTATAATAAACAGAGCAAAATGCCCTCAGTAGCTGACAACAACAAAACCACTGCAGCATGAGTAGTTTAATTAAGAGGATAAACATTTAAATGGATTGATTTAACAGTAAAAGATATGGGATGAGTTTGCAAACTCACCAAACGTAAACCCATTTAGTGGCCAGTAATTGTCAACACGAGAAGACTCAGTAGAACGTAAGTAAGGAGCGACAATGCCACGGCAATATCCAGCATTATTGTGCAATATCCGATAAGCAAGCACATGCATTTTTTAAAATAATATTTATTTAGTAATCACTGTGTTTTCCTGTCTCAGCTGAGCCCAGTCGAGCAGAGTAATCAGTTTAATTAAGGGTGGGCCAGCGCAGTTCAGACGAGTTCAAACAGCTTGCAATACACAGACACAGCCAGCCACGGAAGCCTTGCCTTAATCAAGGAGCCCAATGAACAAGTCAATAATCACTGATTGTCATGATATGTCAATGGTAATTATACTGCATTCTGCTGGATGCAATATTCCATCCATCTCACCTCACATGGCAAGGAACACATTCAGGACAGCTACTGGACAGCATCCAAAGACTCATTGGTAACACTTTATTATAACTACACACAATTCATCATCTGTTAATTCATCATTTTTAAACTATTAGTTTACAATAAATGAATGAATGCAAATGTAACCTTTATAACTCATTTGTAAATGTGTTGCAAGGCATAGCAAGTCCTCACTTTAGATGAGCTCACAAAATATCAACTAACCACTTGTAACTCCTGAGTTAATCATAAATTATAGTATTAAGAAGTGGTTTATAAAATGCATCCACATCCTAACTAATCATTATTGCATATGTATGTAACAACTGTTAAATAATGGAAATATTACATCGTTAACAAATTAGGCTATTATTGTGTCATTTATTAAGTATTAAAAATGATTTAAACATATTTTAGATATAGGGTTATTTACTATGAACAAACCACTGATAACTGTGTACAAATGCTTTACTGATGAGAAATAATGTATGAGCAATACTTTACAAATGATGAACAATCCAATTACATTTTACAAATAATAAATGATGAATTGTGTGTAGTTTATTTTAGTCTATTTATTATGTAGTTATAATTTTTTTATATTATTAAAGTGTTACCGACTCATTAGACTGGAGAACCATCATGGACTCAACCATTAGATTAAAGAGAGCACTGAGTGATTTGTAGTTACTTGACCATTAGATTAAAGAGAGCACTGAGTGATTTGTAGTTACTTGACCATTAGATTAAAGAGAGCACTGAGTGATTTGTAGTTACTTGACCATTAGATTAGAGAGCACTGAGTGATTTGTAGTTACTTGACCATTAGATTAAAGAGAGCACTGAGAGATTTGTAGTTACTTGACCATTAGATTAAAGAGAGCACTGAGTGATTTGTAGTTACTTGACATGTGGCATGATAGACCTTGGCTGCACCACCCTGCTTGTTTCAGCCTTAATAAACTTCCAGACAGTTAATTTCAAGAGGCCTCTACTACAAGAAAAGTCTGCCCATTGCTTGGCTCACTATAAAAATGTCAGTGAATGAATTCAAATGGCTGTGAAGAAACACTATAAAAATTCCTAAGCCAGGGGCCTGGGGCCGTCACTAGCTTGGGTGCTCTGGGGGCCCGTCTTTGTGCTGTGACACCAACCGGCTGCAGAGGTGGGAACAAAGTGTGCGCGCACACACGCACGCACACACACACACACAACCACACCACCTCCACCACTACCACGATCAGTGACGTGTTCCGATGGAATGCGCTTTGAACTGCCACGCATATACTATACTAGCAGACCTTAACCCAGAGTAGAGCACACAAAAACACACACACACCCTGAACAGCCCAACTCACATGACAAAGTCAAAACTAGTCATCATCGTTTTGGAGCAGCAGTCCACCTGGGACGAGAATACTGTGGGCCAATCCCTGGTTGATTTCTGCTAAATTGGTCATGCTGATGAAATGCTCTGTTGACTATAGATAAAACATAGCCAATTTTAAGGCGAGGGAATTTAATCAGCTGGTCTTACGCTGTCAATGAAAACTGAAGCATTTGCCAATTCACTAAAATTAGTCACTCTCTTCATATCAGTTAAAATTCAACTAATACCCATTAATGTGCTTATTCATCATAATCCACGACCAATCCTTACTTGTGTGGGTATACGTTTGGGAAATATTTTAATATTATTATGCAACGTCAGAGAACGTCACAAACCTGATCAAGCAACCATGCCCGCACCTATTAAAATAAGCCTATTACATGGATTTGCATTAGATTTGTGTGCCTTGGCAAAAGACACACACTGAGTCATGTCCTCTGTTGGTTTTTTCAGTCAGACCAGACCACACGACTAAAAGAGTGGGGGTCACGTCGCCAGTGAATGTGTCAGTGAGGAGACTCACGATGGCCAGTGAGATGGAGAACGCTGCTTGGTATTTGCACCACTGGGGTGGGGTGGGGGGGGTCGTAGAACAGGGAGAGGGTGCTCTTCCCTTCACAACACCAAAGGCTAGATAACAAGGACACCCTCTCGCAATCTCCAGCAGTGGCCTGGGGCCGGTCTACGTTATGAGCTGGCCTCGGAGATCTCCGTTAACAGCCCTGAGCAGGTGGTTTGTGAATGAGTAAGATAAACGATGGCGGTGTCTCTTTCCTGTTGGGATGACTCCCCCAGCGACACCGGAAAAAGAGTGCTGCGGGCTTCATCGTGATAAATGCATTCCAGACGCGAGGCCTCACGATAAACGCGACTCATCACTGCACTGCATGTTGGCAAATGTTTACACAGGATGTAATTAGTGTCATGGGGCAATCAAGCTGATATTAGACAGCATGATGTCAATGGATGTAGAGGGACAGGGCGGAGTGACAGAGAGAGGGAGTGGAGAGAAGGACAGAGAGAGAGACAGAGAGAGAGAGAAAGACAGAGAGAGAGAAAGGCAGAAAGAGGAAGGAAACAAGGGAGGAAGAATGTATCCTAAAATATCATCATTACCACAGGGCAGTGTTCTGAGGTCAGTGCTGTGTGAGAGACACACACACACACACACACACACACACTCACCCAAGGCTGTATGGAGATGCTTTGCATGTAAGCATGTGGACAGTCCCGATACCATCCAAAATACTGGAAAGAGACACCAGGCCTGTTACATTCATATGAGATTGGTGTGTCATAGTTAAATTAGTTCATCCTAACCCAGGCTGGCATTGTTGCACACTTCTTGGTAGTCCAACTGAGTTATTGAGTTCATCTGCCCCAAAGAGTGTGGCACAGAATAGAAAGTCTAACCCAGATTAGAGATTACATTAGCACAAGCCACGCCAACCTGATTGCCAACTGATTCTGTGTCTGTGTAATCTGTCCATTCTTGAGTCACTGTTGACTCATTTTAGGTTTGAGTCACTCTGCAGCGCAATCCACTGTAATTCCATCCGATCTGAAGGGCTTCACTATCACCACTGATTCACAGCTCCAGTGGGACAGAAACCTGAGGCCAGTCATGCCAGTTTAAGGACCTGTCGAACAGCAGCCTCATCATGTTAGACTGGGGGTTGGGGTCAAGCTGAACCTCCTGACTCCTTTGTAAACAAAGCTGCTACAGGGCTACTGTACGCTGCTGACACTGGACGCCGTATCTGTTCCCTGAGGGAGAATGACAAGGCAAGATGGCATAGGATCTTTCACTACACCAGAGGGACCGTGTATGTGTGTGTGCGTGTGTGTGGGTGGACACAGTGGAGGACAGAGGAGTACAGAGGGCATTGCCAGTAATGCCCCAATCCATCCCTCGGTCTGACGGCTTGGCCCCTGGGAACAGTTGTCCGGATGAGGCAGGGGAGAGAGGTTATTGAAGGTGGTGGATGAAAAGGGAAAAAACCTGCACTGTCACAATGTGGTGGGGGTGGACAGTGCACGCACACACACACACGCACACGCACACGCGCGCGCACACACACACACACACACACACACACAGTGGCTCACTCATTACAAAAAAGCCCTGTGCGAAACAAAAGCACCAGCCTGTCACTCCTGCTAGGAGATTACAGCACACTACATCTCCAAAGCATGTTTATTGTGTGTGTGTGTGTGTGTGTGTGTGTGTGTGTGTGTGTGTGTGTGTGTGTGTGTGTGTGTGTGTGTGTGTGTGTGTGTGTGTGTGTTTGTGACTTTGCCGGCGGGGAGTGAGTGGAGAGAAGGGGGTCTGACCATTTGGGTGAAGTCAGGCGCTCATGGACTAACACGAGGCTGTGTGTGTGTGTGTGTGTGCGTGCATGCATGTTTGTGTGTGTATGTTTGTTTTTGTTTCTGTAGTTCAGAAAGCTTTCAGCAAGCTCAGGGGTAAATTACAGTAAGATAAGCGATGTTACATTATGCACACAGCTAAGAGGGCCAACTGTACTTACCCACTGTAAATACAGAGTCTGATATTACTCTTCAGAAAATGAAAGTCTCTTTGACCAGGTGGAAGAGTCTAGTTTTCCTTTGTGGCTAGGACATGAGAGAGCCAGTCCAGCTTGGGCAGTTTGCTTACTGGTTTCGCTTCAAACTGCTGGCCCGTGTAACAAATCTGTCAATGTTTAACTTCAGCTCAGTGCTCTTGATTTGTAAATAAGCCAAGACCTTCTGCTGCACATTCCTATAGCCTGAGTCCATCTATGTAGAGTCCAAACCAGTTTAGTGAAAGTGGTTGGTCAATGGTCACGTTCCTACTGCATTGCTGAATGAAGTCTGTTCCATTCATTAAAACTGCTGCACCATTGATTAGGTGTGCGACCCAGCATAGGTCCATCATTAATCAGCAGTAACATCTCTCTCTTTTTTTTTTTGGCCCACCACCACCCCCCCTCTTCGGAGGACAACTTTATTTTTAATTAAGTAATATATTTTTCAAAGGCAAATACAATTTGTCCTACCTCAACCATTTATGTGACCCTGGAATCATATAGCACCACGTGAAGTGAAACATCAAACACATGAAACGCAACAAGGTAACAGATAGACAAGTGAGACGGAGAGACAGACAGATAGACAGACAGACAGACAGTGGGACAGGACGATGACAGAACTGACAGGACGGGACTCAGTTCTTTGTAATTGAGCAGAAAGGTCTGTGAGTGGTCATGATCGGGTTATGGGAAAGGGCTTTGGTAACATGCAACCCCCTTCCCGTTGGTGCTTCTTATGAAACAATGTTAAATCACACATCTCTTTCTGAGAGCAAGCACAACGTGAGGGGGCAGTGAATAATGTGTAGGTTGTGTTGAAAAGCTCATTGTATGGAGTAGAACCGTCCTAAAAATAACCAATGCGTTTCTGACGTCTCCGCTTTACGTGCAAGGCACCCAGCTCTCACCCACCCTCAGTTACAAGGCCAGCTCATTGTTGAGAAAGGTCAGTTTAAAGATGGCACTGCGGGGGAGGTTGACCGTTGGGCGTTAACTGAGTTATGTTTTTGCAATGCCCAGGAAGTTATGAAGTCAGCTAATCAAATCAACCAAGGACTGACTGTCGAGAGCACTTACAGAACGAAAGCTGTCTGAAGAAAGAGTGCCTATTGAAACTAGGGAAGCGAGAGAGCTTTGTCCGATCCATTCAGCCCACACAAATAACTTTGGCTTCATATGGAAATTACCGGGCCGGTTTCGCTCGCGGACGAAAAAGCAGAGGGAGTGGAGATGGGAACTCATGTATACTTCTCAGTTCTCACATTCACATCACGATGCTGTCCAGCAATCCTTACTAGAGGCCAGACCAAACACAGTCTTTCATTCAATCAATGGATGAGAGGATGAAAGGGAGTGACTGAGAGAAAGAGAGAGAGAGATTCATTTGGCACAAATAAATTATTAGTAAGAGTGTGGGCTAGTGTGGCCAATGTCAGAGCTTGAGTCTGAAGAATGGGTCTTTCCGAAGGCTTGCAAAGGTCTCTGGTTGGAGAACTCATTGTGAAAAAACATCAGAACATAGTCCATGACCAAGCCCAACTTTTTTTCAGCCTGCATGCCTTCCACAACACCTAGTGGCTCCTCCATGTGGGGAAAAACACTTTCTTCTTTTGACAGACAAGGGTTCAACAGCAAAACAGCATGTGTCCAGTCAGGACTCAACACTAGGATAAAAAAAGATGGATAAAAAAAGCGAGTAAAAAAAAAAAAACATGGCTTGGTTGCCTCCTGATACAACGCTGTGTAACAATCGCCTGTGGACACATTCAGCCGGTTGCATAATGGGACCTTCAAGTTCAATTAAATGTGACAGCGAGCCGAGACCCGGCAAGGAAGCAAGCCGCTTAGGCCAGGACGCGAGGCAGACCAGGGCAATGGCTCTGTTCCACATCAGATCCCACAGCCCTTCTGTCTGGTCATGGGAATGGGACCCCTCTCAAAGGAGAGAGGAGCCGATAGACTAACAGGATAGGAAAGTTCACAGAGGACAGACAGTGCTGCTCTTAGTTTCGAGGAGTTGGATGTTACACAGACTGAGTTTCAGTGTTAAAGGGTCAGAGACCTAGGACAGTTCAAGCCCAGAAGCACATACAACACGCACTTCACCTGAATAAGTAATTCTCAAATACATGAGGCCATAAAAAAGGTTGTGCCGCCTTGACTGGCGCTGACAGGGACATGTTCAGTGTGAACTTGTTCTTGGCAGCAATTATTCTCATGCCATGTCAAGGAAATCAATATCCTATGAGTATCATTGACCATCCCTTGAAATGTCATGCAAGAACTTGAGTTGCTGTAAATGATAGTCTACAGTTCTACTTTTAAGTCCAAATGGAGGTGGAAGGGGACAAAGGTTCAGAGGTCACATTCCCCTCTACCCACTGTTTAACTTCACATAACAGATTGGGCAAACTAAACGGAGCAACTTCTGGAATGATCCACAGCTAAACAACAATATGGCATCAGTAAGTTTAACCCGTCTGCTCGGATCACCCTGTCAAGTTGCTCATAAACGTTTTGCTTGTACGCTGAGGCCATGGCATGGGGAAAACAGCATCACCCAGGAGAAAATAAATATCCACTGTATGGAGGTGAGCAGCAAGAACACACCATCAGAAATATTAACGTTAGAGAACAGGCAGAATGTTGACTATGCCAAAAGCATGGAGTTTTCAAATGACCAAAGTTGCGGTAGATGTGCGTGACTTTAACTTACTTGCGCCGTGAGGTAGGTCCACCGATTTCTATGTTCTGTCGCAGCTTGGGATCAAGACTGCGTATTCGTAAAAACATTTACTTTACAACGCCAGACGTTCATTTTCCTACATTGCATGTGGAAACGACGGAGGGAACAGTAACCTCATTACGCTCATACTATTTAGCCTAACCCGTATAAAACACTGCGACTCTGTAACCTATGTGCTACAAGTCGTAACGTTATCAGGTTCAGAGGATGGCGTAGTTCATAAGGTAACATTCAAGAGAAAGTTCTTCGGTAAATTGCAACTGCTTCACAATATCCTACTTCAAAAATGTTTTAGTATGCCTAAGCACCATGCGCGTTATTCTCATGCGTAAACAATGAATGGAAATGGCGCGTAAAATCAATTCACAAGGCAACATTTTTACCTTTACTGTACGGCGTCCACGAGTTCTTGTCCCATACAGAATTTAGTCCCAATCCTCTCGACTCCCGCTTACCATCTATCTGCGCCTGTTCGGGGGACCGAGCAAATCACATCATAGCAGCCAATGGGAACACTTCCACCGCTCAGAGTATGGCTCCAATCAGATGTGAGAAGTAGGATTTAGAACCTTAGAGCACAAACAGTGAAGCGCATGTCTCTCAAGTACAGGAATAATAATATGAATACAAAAAAACATAAAGTACACACGGTAAAACAGCTTGACGGTACACAGTACAACAGAGTTATATTGTTCATGAATTAAATTATGTAGATCATTATTGAGAACTTTTGTCAAACTCGAAATGATTGACAATGATGCCATC
The DNA here is from genome assembly GCF_046254945.1 of Alosa pseudoharengus. Classification (NCBI taxonomy): domain Eukaryota; kingdom Metazoa; phylum Chordata; class Actinopteri; order Clupeiformes; family Clupeidae; genus Alosa; species Alosa pseudoharengus. The sequence goes on along the minus strand of NW_027468609.1, from coordinate 8,523,191 downwards.
TTGTGGCATTACGTTGGTGTTACAACAACAAAAATTGACAAAAAAGTCTAGTATCTTGCAGTCAGGGATAATATGCAAGTATTTATTGTGAACATTAATCGTTCTGCATTCAAGCATACAACACTCAAATTTAGGTAGTAAGGGCACTATTACTGTAAATGACACATACATGTATCAAAGCCTAGAAACATGAGAGAATGACATTTGTAGTAATGAGGCGTATTTCCCTTTGCCTCAGATTAAATTCAAGTCCATGATTTCCAGCATCTTTTTAAATTCAGCAACAACCTTCACAACCAGCTCTGATATGTCTTCTGGATAGAATGAGTGTCCAAGTCTCAGTCATCATTTACTAATATTGTGCCAAGACAAATTTGTTTGCTTTCACGGTGGCTCTCCACAATATGGATGGCTTTGGGGAAAGGTAGTGGTTACAAAACTCACTCAAATACTATCTAACACTAGGAGAGTGTTAGCTGACTTACATTCAGCTGAAGGGCAGAGTAGAGTCCAGAATGTAATGATTTAAAGAGACTAGAGAGAGTGAACAGTCCATATGCTCCGTGATTGCACAGGCAGAGTGTAAGGCAACTATGTTTTCACAAAGAAAAATTCCTTTTTTGCCAAAAGGTTCATGTTCAAGTGCTTTGTCTTTGTAAATATGGCTTTTGTTGCTCAGCTGAAGTGAAGGGGAGAAGTCATGAGGAAGAATAAATAGTAAAGTAACAATGAAAGTCACAAAACAAAGCCCTTTACAAAATGAGTCACACTCAGTAAATCAAGTTTTCCAGTTATAAACATTATGTTGTATACTACATCTGTCACATTTCCATAACCTGATGAATGTGCATAATTGCATCTATAATAATAATATATTACAGACTTCTTCACATATTAGTGACTTACTGAAATAAACATATAACGCTATATGTCCAATTGTCTATTCCATATTATGTAACCATTATGCCACCCTTACAGTGACATCATCATACTAACAGAATCACAAAAAATACCAGTATCATATTCATAACATGATTTCTCTGATAAAGTGTCAAGTGACGTTATTACTTTTAAACAACCACATGACATACATGTCACAGGACATCCAAGTCAAATGGCTTTTTGGTAAAACTTTGTTTCGCGTCACTGATAGTGCAGCACTACAGCGTTCATTACCAGAGCCATACAACATGTCACTGAAAGTGTCATAACCTGTCATAAAAAGATATGTCAGGTAAGGGTGTTTGACTGAGACTAACCCCTTCAGAAAGCAGCTTTCACATTTCCCAAAGGGCCAGCAAAGTATTACTTAGACAGAAAACAAGCCATGGTTTCCTCATCAGGCAAGTTCAAGTCACCTTTCTCTTGAAAAAGTCCCAACTCATACATTATCAGACAAAATCAAGTCACAGAAGAAGAAGTCCCCGCTCATTAGGGAAAACAATACCTTTCCTCCTCATACACATGTAAAAAAAGTAGATTACTTACCGTCTGAAACAGTCATCTTGGTAAACAGTAGTATGACATGTCACCAATGTCAAACGTCTAATGCCATTTTACTTGGTTACCACAGATTGAAAAGTTTTTTTAGACAGCAACGGCCAATGACACAACATACAAAAGTGAACAAGGTGGCTGACGGCAGTAGAGGTTTCCTTAAATGATATTCAACGTAAAGTGATTCCTTTTCAAGTAGTGAGAGGTCCGTTTAGATTTGCACTAGTCGCTAGCACAGGTCACACCAAAGTGCTAGTGAATAACAGCTGGACGAGTATGACACACAGCACCACAGATAGGGTTTTACGCTGTACGAGAGTCCTGCATACTGGTCAATGCTGTTCACACTCTTTACCATCACATGTGAAGAACACAAAATGTTGAACATTGACATGTTGTTAACATGTAGTTAACATCTGTTGCAGCACATGTGATGCACCATGGCACATGTGTGCACAATATGGCACGTGCCATGGTCTGAGGTCCCTAGCATTTGTTCCTTCTGGTAATGTTAACTCCTATGCCAAATGATGGTAGCTGAACTCCCTAAATGAGCCAGGGTCAGTTAAAGGCATCTTCCTCTTATATAGGGAGTCTTTCCTTCACTGAACTGGCCTACACTAATGGGACATGCAAACTGCAACATGCAGTGCATTCGAGTCTACATAAGGGGAGGTGTGAATCCAAACACATCTCAATGCAATGTTTTGCATGTTGTGCATGTAGGGGGGGGGGGGGGGGGATCTCAGCAGAGCTAAATGACCCTGGGTTTGTTTTGATGGGTCAATTGAACCTTCAACGACTTGAACTGATGGCACTTCCATTTGAATCCAGGGTATTTTTGATTGACCAATGAGAGAGGATATAAAAAAAAAGAAAATCAGAAAACAACACACGGACAATGTCACTGTTGCTTTGCTCTCTCAACACCACAGATGTGCAAATCACACTGCAGTCTTCGTTTTCAGAGTGAGCGAAAGACAAGCTGTGTGTGTGTGTGTGTGTGTGTGTGTGTGTGTGTGTGTATCTGTTTGTGCACATTTTGTTTTTGTCAGGCGGTTCCTCTCCACCTCACAGGCCGTCCGCGGACTCGATTCCCTTCAGCACGTCGTAGAGTTCTTTGGGCAGGATGACGTAGCTCTCGCCACCCAGCGCCAGGTCTTTCACCTGCTTCTGGAGGTCGCCGACCGTCTTGAGCCGCTGCAGCTGCCGCTCCTGCCGCCGACAGCGCTGCTGGACGGTCTTCAGCTTCTTGCGCAGGCGCTCCACCTGCTCCTCCAGCTGCTCGATGCGCCGCTTCTGCTGCAGCGAGTCCTCCACCGTGTAGTTGTGGTCGCAGGAGACCGACGCGCTGGACTGCAGGCCCTCCAGGCCCTCGGCCGACTCGTCCTCCTCCTGGCTGCTCTCCGCCGCCGCTACGGTGACCGGTCCCAGGGGCCCGGCGGGTATGGCTCCAGGGTCGCCGGGAGGGGGCTGGGTGGCGAGTGACTGCACCTCCTCTGCCTCGGGTGAGGGGAGGGACAGGGAGAGGTCCACCTGTGCAGGGTACGTCTGCTGCAGCGACTCCCCCTGAGGAAGGAAGACTGACTGTGAGTGGCAGCACCTTCTGACAGGCAGTAGGTCTGTGTCAGAGAGGAACTGCTCTTTGTGTACAGCTGTCCAATCCTAACAGCACCTGGTCTAGGATCTGACATGCCCCTGATCTGGTGGATTTGAATCTGATCTGGGCCAGATACCTTCCATAAACAGCCTCTACAAGTTCAGGAAATTGGAGGTAGCACAAACTAATTAGGGTGGGTGTAGGGCATTGATGTTGTTATTACCTTAACCTGTAGTTTACTAAAACTGAAGAGAGATGGTACAGCATTCTCTTTCAGCACGCGGTTGTTACACTCGCGTTTGAAGCAGTCCTTGGTGAAGTGCTGGGAGCAGATGTTGCTGTATTTTGTGGGTTTGAAGTTGTGCCTTCTCATCGCTGCTACCCATTTTCCACAAACATCTGGCCTTGCGAGCGGAAATCTATGCATGCAGATTTTAGAAAGACAATACAGAACTGAATGTGAGAGAAAAATAGCAGTTTGTTATACCACACTGCTATGAAAGTCATAGTGTTGCTGGCATTTTAGAATTGATGCATTTAATGTATTTGTTCCGTGATCTTATTAGACCATAAAACACCTTGCTGAAAGTTAGTGTTGGTCAAACACAGACACATAATCAACAGATTTCCGACGGAATATAAAAATGCTTAACCCATGACGTTAGCCTAACACCTAAAATAAACTATAAGTAATATGTCGGTTGTGCATATCCAGTAAACCAAAAGTGATCGATACATTTCGGGGGCTAGAGTAAAAAAGAAAACCACAAAGAAGTTTTGTCACAATAACTGACTGTCACATGCATGGCTCAGACTCAAAAGTTAAGCTGACCACATGGTTTGTTAAATTGCGAGGGCATGGTAGAAAGATCACAGCAACTGTTAGCAGGAGCGAGGTATAGCAAACCATCAGCAAGTGACCATGGAGTTGGACTTACTTGTGGAAAGAGATATTTTTGTCTTTGTGGTATCTATTTTTACATCCATACGCTGAACAAGACTGAACCATTATTTCTATCGCGTTGCTACCGATAATGACAACCTTAGATAACGATATCGTTTTACTGTCAGACGTTTATTTACTTGTCCTCCAGTGAAGTGCCATCCAGTTTCCAAAATGGCTGAAATGGCTTCGATTGAAGTCACATGACCATCTTTCTGAGCCCCGATTGGCGCGTTAGGGTGATTTCCACATAACGTGACACGCTGTCGGGATGTAAATAAAAATAAACTAACCTCAACAGGAGAAAGTTGCTGCTACTTTCATATTTTCTGCAGCAGGCAATGAGTAGCAGCAATCAGTAAACTGCTGTCGTCCCCTTGTTAGCTACAGGTAAATAATTGGTCTTTCCATGAAGAATTCAAAGTAACGACATCGGCTGTCATTGGGGGAAACACGTGGAATCGAATTGAGAGCCTATCTACCAGAGCCCATTCTCTGAGCCTAGGCTACGCTACGGGAGGTCGGTCAGTGGAGTTTCTGGGTTTGTGATGCTTTGTAGGCCACAGTATGTTGTCCCACCTGCTGATGGGTTTACGTGTTCGAACAGAGACCATTCAACGTGAAATTGTTTGAGATTTTAAGAAAACAGAACAGTTTACATGGCCCTAGTGGGTGTTCAAACATTCAAGAATGTAAAAGTTGCCACCGGCAGTGCTGTAGGCTAGGCTAGAAGACAGAATCGAATAGAGAGAGAATGGACTTGCAAGTGATTTGTTGATTCCTGTTGTGGGATCTACATGTTTGAACATGAACCATCAAACAGGAAACATGATTTGAATTTTCACATATGAATTGAGACTTTATTCAGAATTCAGACCTGATCGCGCTGACACGCCGTTAAAGAAAAGCTTAGGCTAATCGTCCAACTCATGCATCAAGCGTCAGATACAAGCCTAATCCTAATAAAGGATTTTATCAGAGTGCCACTAATATAATGACAGTGTTGCCCCGACTAACCGAAACGGCGTCAAAAAAGTAAAACACGTGAAGCTGAAGAGCTCCATTAGGCCAGTTGATTGCTGCATTACAACGTTTATCCACAGAGTGGCAGTACGACATCAAAAACAGAACCTCAGGTCTTACGGCTCTGAAAAAAGAAACTTTTGTGTCTGCAAGTTAAATGTGGGATCACACATGCCTGCAGTTACGCAAGACCGTAATTCAATTTGATGATCACTGGTAAACTTTATTCATTATTTTGCTTTGGTTCGTAACATGGTCGTTATTATAAGAAAACATTTGTTTCCCAAGTTTTTTACCCAACAGTCTCTTTCAAGGCAGGCTGTAGTAGGCTATAACATTAACTATGGTAGTCCTAGTCTAGCCTACTTAAAGGTTCATTTACTTGTGTTTGAAACATTTGTACCATTTGCCACCAAGCTTGCTTTAATAAGAAAAACATGGTATGGTTATGAGAACAACCAGAACAAAGTCATTTGCTTTTGACACTTCAAGAAAGATTTATTTAAATCTCATCTGTTAATAGCCCACCAAACTGCTTACAATCCCTGCAATTTACAAATTACTACAGGAAGGGAAGGATTAACATCTTAGTAAGCTATTTCAGTGTAGCCTATCATGTTCATTTGCATTTCTCTGTTGACATATCATTACTGTAAAATCCACCTACACCAGGAATTACCTAGGTCTCACAAAGTCGCCCAGCTTTGTGAAAATGTCTAATAATTACTCATGTTGGTGTCACCTTGGGTCATTGTAGGGGTGTTTTTTTCCCTTTCATTTTCCAGTTATATGTTTACAGCACATTTATAAAATTCATAGAGGACACACATGCAGTTTACATTTTTTACTAGAATTTTTCTTCGCCCACGAGGTTACATCAACTGAAAACAAATTATATTTCCTGGCTTGGATTCTTTAGTCTTGAAGGTGAAGGAACCTTGTGTGTGTGTGTGTGTGTGTGTGTGTGTGTGTGTGTGTGTGTGTGTGTGTGTGTGTGTGTGTGTGTGCGCGTGCATACACACACGTCACTGTTAAATGAGGGAGGGACAGGGGAGAGACTTCTAGGTGATGTTGTGTGACAGAGTTGTGTGAGGATGCTCTTAATGAATGAGTACAGACTAGCAAAAGAGGAAGCACAACTGCCTCAGCCACTCTTGTTCTTCCCCTGGAGAGCCCTCTGATGCGTATCCACTCCTTTTAATATTAGTTTCCAGGGAATGAGGGCTTGACTGAGAGGAATCTGGGTGTTTTCGTGCCTAATCTTGCACAACATGAATTGAGCAAAAATGAGAAAGCTGTGGTTTTTCCTGTTCAAAATCACTTGCATCATCTGCGTCAATTGTGTTAGCTCAGACGACAGCTCTGTTCATTTACTCAACATCTAACAAGGACTTGTGAAGAAGTCTTCGAGTGATGCTCCCTAGCTGACTTGTAATAGCAACGATGACTGTTATCCTCTTGCTGTGACACAGTTGTTCACTCAACTGCTTATTCACTTTTTCTCCGAAAAATCTGCAGCCTATTCATGCTCTCATTTCTTTCCCTGTTATTTTTCATTTAAATATGTGCTCTCTGCTGTCCTGTAGTCGTTCACACACTCATCTGTCAACCCTTTCAATTCCACCCTTTTCTCTCGCTCTGTTCTGCCCCAGGTCTGTGTATGACTGTGCTCAGCAACTCGGCATAGCAGAGACACATCTCTCCCTGATATTAGATAGCAGCTGAGTTCAGAAGGCATGTGGTTCTCTTCTGGGCCACATCGGGCTCAGCTACGGCTCAGCTACGGCTACAGTCGGCCAGTGCAGTCATTGATAAGTACGAACAGATCTCTGCGGAGATAAGAACAAACTGTTCATACACAGACCACTGTGGCCATGGTGTGTACACCCGAAACCCATGTCCCCATGTTTCTGAAAAGCATGTTTTGAGCTGTCATTCTAGAAATGTGTTGTGATGCATGATGCATTGGTGCTAGGAACTTTTCGTAATTGATAGTTTGTTGCAGAATTCTCTCTTGTGAAGGAGATATGGTATAATATGTAAGAAATGTACAACTGTGTAGTAGAAGAAAAAGGCAAAAAGGCAGAAAGCATTATTTTCCAAATTTATGTCAAAGGATTATTTAGCGTGCATGGAAAATAATACTATACTTATGAGTTTGCCCAAATTAAAAAATAGGGTTTGTTTGGATTGTAGAACTCTCCTTGTGTTCTGATTTCTATTTTCCAAATGTTCCTGCTCATGTGTTGAAATCACATCAAGGGAATGCATGGTAACCAAGAATTAACAAAAGCCAGGTGATGGCAGAAATGTATAAAATTGAACGTAATAAATCATTTTTTCTTACGGAGGGCCAAACCAACATAACTGAGCAAAATAATAGGTGAAGACAAACAGAGAATTGTCTTAATATGGATGTCTTTTTATATTGAAAGTTAGAGGTTCAAATGTAAAAAAGCATTGTGTACTGTATGCATTGTTATTAATGGGCTCGTGAAGAGCCTCTTAGACAGGACCATTTAGTTGTGCTCTTATCCCACTATTCTGTTCTTTCATGTATAAAGAATTTTATTCAAGGTTTTTCCCTTATTTATACAAGCGTAATTAATCGTGATTGTTTAAACACACGCATACACATAGACACACACACATACACATAGACACACACACATACACACACACAGAGGGTACCCAGAAGCAGAGCTCTCAAACGCAGCAGAAGTGAGAATATATCTGCATAGAGTAAGGAAGGAAGAGAAGCCGGGAGGAGAGGCACGCTCACCCCCCCACTCCTCCTCTGCTTTGCTTCTGCCTGGGCTCGGCTGACTTCCTGGCTGCAGCCCTCTCCATTCGCTGGTGGTGAAACACCAGTTCATTTGCATTCCACAAATCCAGACGCACAAGAATATGCAGTAATGAGCATTGCCTACACAGTCATGCCTATTCTGTGCAGCGGGGCCGCCGGCGAGTTTGCGGCACATTTAAGGCTGGCAAGGATTTTAAAGCCCACTTAATTTGATTAGCTGCAACACCCCACAAGCTTCCAGGCACACACTTTTCAAATTAAAATAAAAAAGCAGTTTTTAAAGTTTATTTTTACAGGAACACAAAATGTTTGTTTTCAAAGTGGCCAAAAAAAACACCCCTTTCTTTCTCTTCTTCAGTGATGAACATATTCCAAAATGTATTTCAACTGTACAGGTGTAACAAATACTGTACAGTCTTTTCTACCTCCTCCATATTTACCCGGGATGAGGAACTAGACTGATAATTGCTGCTTTTATCCCTCCTTGCTGGTTTGTCTGTTCTTGTTTGCCACAATGGGTGGCAATCATGGTATAAAAATATATGTTGCAAAGGACCTTTGGGTTTCTCTTAGGTCATAATTTCGCCGGCTTTCCATGCAAGTCAAACCAGAGAAATACCTCTGTCACGTGACCACCTCTTAGGTGGGATTGTCAGATGGAAAAAAGAGCGTGGCCTTTCATTTCAGCACAGCCCTACTATGTTGTAAACAGCCACTGGTGAACGGGTTTGTCTGGGGCTTCTGTGCTCTGGTCAGGGAATTGTGTCCTGTTTGTGTTCATAGCAACAGCTAATGCCAAAGCATGGAGTAAGAGCTAGAGTCACCTGTATTGGACCGCAGCAAAGGCAGTGATTAAATGTAGTTGTTTAGTTGGATTTGACTGCCGTAAGGCAACTTGATGGGAAACAGGGAAAAAAAATGAAATTTAGATTTTAAGGAACACCACCCCTATATTTTGCCCGTTTTTCCATATAAACAATTCCACTCGTTGATGAGTCTTTGTCTGGCTGATATATTAGGAATTGAATGACTAATAGCCAACGGTGGGACCTTGGGATTTTTCCATTCATCCTCCTGATTTGTTGTCTATTTAACGTTTCCTCTTCCCCGTGGCATTCTGGACCATGCTTTGAGGCTTGATGTCAAACGTAAGCCTGAAAACATCACAACACCATTGTAGGGAGGGGGGTGGGGGGTAAAAAGTGCAATAATAAGCCAAATGGCTCCTCTTAATAACTACACCCACAGCTCGTCCGCCCAAGAAGCAGAGGTGTGCCTTGGCTTGGCGGGAGTTTCCCATGGTGCTCTGGATCGACTCGTAACCCCCTGGCACAGAGCGTACGCCAGGCACTGGCGTAAGGGAGGGGAGCGATGGTGGGTGTCAGGGGGTGTGCGTGTGTGTGCGCTGTGCGGGCCAGAGAACGCACACCCAGTCGCTCGCTTGCGCACAGAGCGCCGGGGCTGAGGCAATGAGCTCAGACGAGTCGCGGCCAAGGGGAGCTGATGTCATCGGAGCTGATAACAGCTTTCAGATGTGTTTTTGCTTGCTGTGGCCAGCACAAGGACCTCTTATTCCATTACACATTACAGAGGCATTGGCTCGGCTGCCAAATAATCGCGCAGTGATGTCACAGGCAGTGTGTGGGGTTCGGGGGACATTCTGGAACAACTGTGTGCCATGCCAACAAGTCACTAGCACAGCACTGCCGACTGTATCAGAGGCTGGAGTAAATAGCTTGGCACTGTACGTGTGTGTAACATAAGAAAAAAAAAGTCAGTCTTCTAGCCACAGGGTATTGAAGAATGTGGTGACTGATTTAGCTGCAGTTATATAACACTTGAATTTATTCAGTAGACATTTGTTCAATGAAAGAATATATATTTAAAGTGGAAATGCAAAGTATTCACCTTTTTCACTTAATAATTGGTGGATAACAATTGTCCTTATTTCGGTTTAATAATGGCAATTGATAATGTTTACAAGGGGACGCACATAGTCTGGTAACTGACTTTATATGGTTATTATAAATGTATGTAAAATACTCCGGATATTTGATAAGAAAACTTATTTTCATTGACCGTCTCCCTTGCTGTTGCTTGAGTACATTTTGTAGTGGTGCTCTCTATCAAGGTTGGGTTACCCATGGAAACCTAGAAAATATTTGGATAAATCTGATACGTGGACTAAGCTAGCATTAAAACCGAGGCGCACGTCATGAAAGCACAACTGTCGCTTTTAAAATATGAGGTAATTTCTAAAGTCATAATTTAATCAATTCTGTAAAAATAAATATGGAGCGTAATTGAACTCCCAGACACAGAGGACTTGCATTTCAAAGCAGCATGTGGCGAAGACTTAAGCCTGATATACATGGGTCCCTTGGCTTCAAAGTGACCTGTGCCTTGTGCTTGACTTTAAGGAAATGAATTATAAACTGATGGAGAGGGAGAAGCAAGGTTAGGACCTTGGGCCAAGACCATAACTGGATCAGGATGATATAACTTTAATTAAAAGATCATCACACACACACACACACACACACACACACACACACACACACGCACACGCACACACACAGACACACATGTACAAAGCCAACACATCATCGCACACACACAAAGCCAACATATCTCAGCGTGTCTGTGGGAAAATAAACATGACATGAGTAATAGTAGTAATTGATAAAGGGAACCAGGAATATTACGAGTATGCTGATATGCACTTTTGAGGAAATGCACTAGGTACTGATGGGGCCCTGCACGCGATATGAAACAGATGTCACGTACTGTAGCCCATGCCATGGAGCACAGCACAGTTATTACTAGGGCTGTGTATTGGCAAGAATCTGGTGATACGATACATATCACAATACATGGGTTACGATTCGACATATTGCAAAATATTTCACTGTTGTGCGAAAGGCGATATATTACGATTACGAAAGTCTCATTTTATAATGAAGACACCATCATACGCATAAAATGTAAGACAAACAATTCAGTACACTGTACAGTACAGTTCTGCCACAACTCACAAACACTTTTACTTTTTGTTTAACAGCCGAGGCCCCACACAGAGACCAGGGACCGAACATCACCTTGAAGGTGAGTTCCCAATTCTGATCCAGTAAACTTTTTTTTTGGTCAAATTCAGCAAATTACTCCTCACAGTCCTAGCTATCCGTTCAGTGTGTGGGCCTTCAAAGAGACCCCAATGTTTGTACACTGTTCGGGCTCAGTAAATGCAAAACATATGTGAAACACAGTGGCTTGGAGTCATTAGCAATCCCAGGCAATCAACATGTTTCTTCAGGGACGGAAGAGAGCCGTGTAATTTGATTGCCTTTTAAGTTCAAATATCAACAACCTTTCACTAGCATCGTGGGCTGCATTCTTTACTCTCCTACTGTAAATGTTTAATTAGTCGACCTTGTATTGCTTATAAGTCACCCGGGGGTGGACACATATTAACAGCCCTTGTGTGTTTGCTATGAAATCTCTCCCCGCGTTGCTTTTGTACGGAGATGAGGCACACCAAATACAAACAATTAAGAGTTCATAAAAACCAGAGCCCACGCCGATCAGCATGACAGGAGTCTTTTGGTTAAGCGTCTATTCAGTCATTATCAGTGGACTGGGAGGCACGGCTGTCACCCACGTGCAAGATTAGGCCTTTTGGAAGCTCTGGGTTAGACAAGGAGGGCACACCCTACTTCGCCTTTGTTTGAAGGAAAATGCCAAGGAGTGCCAGGCTAAGTTGGAGTACCAGAATCATTTATTTGCAAGGCCGCTTATTGTTGTTTTGTTTTTTTCAAAGATGGCAACCTTTCAGTATTGAAGCTAACCTAACCAATGATTTTATGGGATTTCTGGTGATGTTTAATCATACAGGTTTCTCAGGTCCAACAAGATACTGGTTAAGCAACTTACTGTGACGAGTTGGAGGGAAGGTGGTGTTTGAATATAGCTCCAGTACAGATCAATGTAAAACAACAAGTGACAGTTTAACTTCATTTAAACTGTTTTCTTGGAAAACAATGGATTTAAAATGAGTTGAACGTTTGTCATGTTTCACATATTCGGTTTCGGTTATACTCATATTCTCGGTCACACAAATATGAGTATGGGGGCCCACTGTCTTGACATGCTACAGTAGTTGTGAATGGCCTTTATCACTTCTGATGCATAGATGGTGGGGTAAGTGTCTCTCGTGACAGGTGGTTGGAGGGGTTACGAAAAGGTTCCTGGAGACAGATACGCCGTGACACATCCCTGCTTGAGTGTGATGGTAAATAAATCAGAGCAACGCGGACAGGGAAACAGGCGCGACCTTGATTCATCCTATCATTTCCTGCACAGGGATGCGTTTGATAATACTTTTCAGCACGACCAATCGGATTAGATCATAGATTAGAGCTACTTAGTCAGCGCCTCGGCTCGACACAAGCAGCTGTCCTTGTTGTTCAACTTGCACAGATGCCTCCAGATTTCATCAGTGCCTTATCGCCAGACCAGAAGTGCTTTGTTTTTTTTCTCACCCCCGTCGGATTGCCGAAATGACATGAAGCAACAGTGCAGCAGCCCCAGCACTGTCCCTGGCCCTGTGGTTAGCTTGGTTGGGGCTTTATTTTTAGATAGCAACAGCATCAACACCATCATCACAGCTCTCAAGGGTGGCTTGTGAATGTCGTTTTGTATCCATGGACACACCTTGTTACAGTTTAGCAATTTCATTATGATGCCGATCGGTGTTATCTTAGGTAAACTTCTAAACTTGCGCCTGTTGCGGCCACGTGTAGATAGATTTCCTTGGCCAAGTTTTACTGCAGGAGAAAACATTCAGTCATACTCTTTCTTTTATATAAACAGCAATGCTAAACATACTAAGGAAGATAAATAATCCAAATCCTAAGATTTCATACCACATTTAATGATATCAATGTGAAGATTGTATCTGTTTCAGGTCTAATAGTGATGTATGATGTTGGAAGCACTTCCTCATTACATGTTCTTACTGCCCTCAGCTGCATGATATGTTTTAGAACTTCTTTGTGATTCTGCATGATGACATACGCGTGAAACTTTATTCAGTTTTCAAGTATCTCCATGCTTTTTAAAAAATGTCATAATGGCTTCTTCTTTCAGTGCTCTACCTATCCATATGTCTGCTCCACATATCTCTCTTTCTCTGACCTTGAGGAAGGGCTTTCAAATGAAATGGTATTACCAAGAAAGACATGACTAAATGGTGGTGGGGGGACTTTCAAAGGGCCATGGATGAGATATGCTTGGGTTGGCTGCTGGTTTACCTTGTGAAGTGGAGGGGACTTCAGAACTTCCTCTGAGGTCATTTCAAAAGAAATGTAAATTTTCGTTCGCCCAGTGATTCCCCTCCATGGAAGTCGGTGGACCTTGATACTGAGCTGGATGTCAATGGCCATTGTGTTTTTGGCGAAGCATGATCATGCCTTTGTGTGTGGAGGTAATTGTCCAATCTCAGGACTGATAGAAAGTTTTATGTCACTGACCACTGATATTATTGACACATTAATTGTTATGGTGATGTTCTTGCTTACAGCTTTAAATAGCGGTGCGTGTATAAAGTCATTCCTTTTTATCATTCATCAAAGAATGCATGGTTGTCGCCTTAGTGGTTCGGGAAATGTGCTATTTCACATGTAATGAACAAACACAAATTTCAAAAATAATCTTAAAATGATGAACTACTCATCCTTATCGTATAAAGGAATTCCATTTTATCGAGCTCATATCAGGCTACGAGACCTGCACTTGCCCCCTAATCTGATCATAAGAGGGCTAGGTTGATCCCACCTTAATTTCACCTGCGTGTTGCTACGGGGTCAGGTTATCTGAGCCCAGTGTAAAATAATCACTGACACCGTCGGCGAAGAGGGCAGAGGGAGGGAGAGCCGAATCTGAAACCGGAGCCGACCCAAGGCCCCTCGGCCATGAGACACACATGTCCTCCTAATCAGAACCAGCGTCGCGGGTCAAGGGCGCTGGTGTCCCTCTACGGGGAGCTCTGGAGTGCACTCCACACACATGCAAGAACAAGCACACACAGACACACACACACACACACACACACACACACACACACACACACACCATGACTATGTCTACCCCAGCATCCCTGAGGACTTCTGCTAATAGGGGGCACCCCGTGTAAGGGGAGATGATGTACTGTCAAAACAGCCGTGTTTATGTGTCAAGGCCCCTCAGTTAAATTGGCTAGTATTACAACATGGCAGAAATTTGTCAATCCATTCTAAGTACTTAAGTAAAATGGAACTCAATTACTGTACATTCAATGGCTAAGTCCTCTCATTGAGTTCTCCAATGGGAGTAAGGGCTGTATTTTGGGTCACCAGCGCATGGCGTAATACTCGTTATTCACCCGCGGAAAATTGAATTCGGTATTTTGCACGTTTATTTTTTAAGCATTGCGCCCAGGGGTGTGGCAATTAACAACCTAGGGAGGGGACTCGCGCATTGTCTAAAAATCGCTATCATACACCACCTAAACCTGGTCAGAAGTCAATGGCGAGTTGTTCATATGCTATTTTAAGAGCGCATGTCAACAGTCATGTTGGCAGGTGCACGCACCATCCTTCTATCATTCATGAATGCACACCAGCGCACGTCCATGCAAAGCATTAAATTGCACGATTACAATGGTAAACATAATTAGAGACAGTATGGAGCACAGCTGAAGACGCACTGTCACGAGATATAAGCAACTCCTCTGCAGGATAAATGTTGTTTTATTCAGTCATTTGAGCAACCTTAGGGTAAGTGTTCCTTTTTCCAGCCTATGTTTTCGATGTAACCCATTGTCAGTCAATAGTAAAAGTAACTGCATATAACTGTCTTGTCGTTGACTGACTCCTTGGTGAAGTTAGTTTCACTTTGCCAATGAGTTCAAATAATAGACGAGTGCAAATGCGTGAAGGCTATACTAGGTTTTAGTAAAGCATGGTGTAAGAATGACTATTACATATGGTCTCGCAAGCAGCCTCCTTCAAATGCGCCGTTGAATGCCAAAATACCGATGCATTTATTTGACATATCGCGCGTTGCGCCGTTAAAGGGAATGACAGATGTCATTCTCATTGGTTTAAAATGATGTTACGCCCCAAACACACCCATATGACTGATTAAAAGACCTAGGAACACCTTGTTACGCCATGCGCTCCACTTTTGAGAACGAAACCCCTCCCAATGTGAACTGGACATCCTACTAAATTTGAATAGACTTTTGACGAGTGACGATGCACTTTAGAATGTCATGATAGGGCCCAAAATGTACTAAATCCATCGGAAGCCTTTCCATTGGTGTTATTGATAACATTGTATGCTAATCATCCCGTATTGATCACAAAAAGACGATCAGGTGCCATGTTTGGTTGGTGCCCCTCAGTCGGCTTAATAAAGGACACTGTAATCGGAAGACCAGTCGATAAAGCCAATCTGGTCTCTTCGTGACCTCCGATTCACCACTCAGCGTAGTGAGCTGCAGCATCGGTCAATCATGCTCCACAGCACATCCCCTCTCCTGTGTTTGCACATTAAGATGTAATGGCATTTGCCACTTGGGTCATTATGGTGATCAGGGGCACACACACAGAGGTGTAATCTGTAATTCCCACTGCTTGTGTGTGTGTGTGAGTGTGTGTGTGTGTGTGTGTGTGTGTGTTGTTGTAGGAAATGCGGTCCGATGCCCTCTATGTTGCCTGCAGTCTGATGTGGTAAATGAGCACTGAGCTGGCTGGCTGGCTGGTTTTGTCCACTCACTGGCCAGGCCTGGTCACGGTGGCCTGCTGAACTCTCTCTGCTCTGTCCCCGCCTCACGTCAGGTCAGCTTCTCACATGGTGTCCCTGCATGATGCTGCGAGTAGAACAACATGTTTTCTCATGGCGTTTGTTGTTGTTGTTGTTGTTCTTTTTCTGTCCACTTCGTCACGATCTTAAGCTTTGTTGTATTCTTCCTCTTCTTCTTTTCACTTGCACAAAACACCAACGGCCACCATAGAATGATCCAAAACGAAACCAAAACAACCCATCTGTGGAATAGGAATGTGCCTGTCAGTTAGGGATGTTGAGCATCGTGTATGGCAGATTTTAGAGGATGACCTTGATGGAGGTTTTTGAATTTGCACTTCAAATCATTGCACTATCAAGTCATTGTACTGTGCTGAGCAAAGTGCAAACTCAAATCTTGCAAAGTGCAAAAAATTAAATGGTTTACCAGACCATTATTGTGGTCAACACATTGCCACCACAACTTATAGTGAGTAATCTGTAATTCCCACTGCTTGTGTGTGTGTGTGTGTCTGTGTGTGTGTGTGTGTGTGTGTGTGTGTGTGTGTGTGTGTGTGTGTGTGTATGTGTGAGCATAATGTGTGAATGTGTATGCGTCCTTGCACACCTGTGTGAAGTTTGTGGGTGGGGAAAACCCACGTGTTAAGGTCGGAGCCTGAATGACACAGTGTGGAGTTCTAATGCTTTATAATGTACTCGCACACTCTGAGGAATGTGCCAATGGAAGAAAAGATGAGGAAAACCAAAACAAACAAATTACCTCATGTTTGCTCAAAGGGGCAAAGCAGACCGCTCAATCCTCTGTCAACCGTGATGTGAGTTCAGCAGTTCAAGTTCACACTTCTCACAACTAAAACTATTTCAGGGAACTACCTCGACTGTCAACCAAACACCATCATATTTTTAGAAGAACAAGAAGTTGATGAATTATGACTAGGGCTGGCTGGGTGCATGCAATGCACTTGGTTTGACGGCAGCACTGACTGGACATGAGATTCACGCATTGACCAACCAGGAGGAGAACCAACAAAGAGCTGTGTGAACTAAGAATCTCAGATCATATCGTTTATACAACAAAGTACTTGCTAGATCTTTATGAGTGGGAATTACTAAAATGTTGACTTTTTTTCTGGATTGCAGGGCATATAGTGCAGTGATGGCAGTTGTTGCTTAACATTAATGGCTTCATCATAAGCACTGGCATACTGCTGCACTCCCCTCTGTTGCTCTGAGTGTCTCTGCATCCTTCTGCTAATGCATGTATGTGCATGTGAGGCAACAACAGTTGCCACGGCAATCCAGGAAGCTTTCACCTGAAATAGCTCCTGTCTGTGAGTAGCGTGCGTTTGTGTGTGTGTGTGTGTGTGTGTGTGTGTGTGTGTGTGTGTGTGTGTGTGTGTGTGTGTGTGTGTGTGTGTGTGTGTGTGTGTGTGTGTGTGTGTGTGTGTGTGTGTGTGTGTGTGTGTGTGTGTATGTGTGTGTGTGTATGTGGGTATGTGAGTTTTTGTTTGCCTTTGTGTCTTTGTTAGATGTTGGATCTCCTTGTGCGCTGGTAAAGGACTCTCATGCTAGAGTGCAAAGTAGGCTGAATTCCCACTGTCACATACACACACACACACACACACACACACACACACACACACACTCACACACGCAAGCACACACACACACACACACACACATACACACGCGCACTCATGCACGCACACAAACACACACACAATGAAGGAGTGGGTGTGTTCGTACTCCCACTCACTGTGTGTTGCAACCGTAAGAAAACACACCCAGGCCCTCCCAAAGCAAATACAAAAGAACATTGATCTCTCACTCATTCTCTCTCTCTCTCTCTCTCTCTCTCTCTCTCTCTCTCTCTGTCTCTCTCTCTGTCTCTCTCTCTCTCTCTCTCTGTCTCTCTCTCTCTCTCTCTCTTTTTCTCGTGCTCCTCGTCTCTCCGGCTTTCACTCTCTCGTTATTTATGCATTTTTTTCTTATTTGATCTCTCCCTCTCATCCCCTCGGGTTTCCCGGAGAAGGGATTTTCAGCCATTTTAAATTTTTCCTGCAGGATGCTTTTCATTTTAAATTGTGTAATCAAAAAAAATAATGAAATCAAAATAAGTTAAACAAAATAAATATTTACATTGTGGCTGGTTGTACAAGGATGTGACACAGCACCTATGACACATCAACAAAAATGCATATGAAGGAATGAGAGGTATTTCCTATTACTCAGCCAATAGCAAGCCAAGACAGGGGGCACATGACATGACTTTTCGGTTCAAAATCCCCAGGAATGCCCCACTTCCTGTGCCCAGAGCTAGGGAGAGGTTAGGTGCTGGTGTTGAAGGGAAGTACAGTGAAATACTGTAATACTGAGTCATGATTTCAAACCCTCAAGCCCCCCCCCTCACACACACACACACACACACACACACACACACACACACACAAACCCACACACAAACCCTCACACTCACAGATAAACTTCATGTTAGGCAGAATCTCTCTAGCCTTAGCATATACAATACGTCCATAAAACCTGATAGTAAAAATCCATTCTCGCATAATTCAGTATTACCCCCCCTGGTCTTGAGTGGCAGTATGTAGTTCAAATGGACGGCACTCATTGACCCACAATCCCTTCTTCCCTGCGTGCGTGGGAGAGAGAAGGTGGGTGGAAACAAGGAATTAGTCATTCCCAAACGAGAGAGAGAGAGAGAGAGCACATGCTTCAGAACTAGAGCACATCACTCCGATAGAGGATGAACTCAACTGGAAGAGAGAGAGAGAGAGAGAAAAAGAAAAAAAAAGACATCTCAGTTCGCTGATTTTCCACAGGCACCTTATCAGCCCTGCCTCATTCTGTTTGCAAACAAGCCAGCACATTTAGAGCACAAACACGGTGATGAATTTTCAAAGTAGTTAACATCTCAACAACTTTATTCTGAAATGTTCTCAAAAACAAGCTGGTTTCCACAGTCATTATCAGCCCAGTAAATGTTTTTAATCCAGTATTATTGCACATACTGTTCCCATGAATCTTACTGATGACTGGATTAAAAGAGGTGCCATGAAAATAAACGCACAAGTAAGCTTTTGCTCTTGGCCCTGGTCACTCTCCTTCAAGTCGGCGTGAAACAGGAAGTACCTATTTAGAGAAAATGTCCTTGTAGTAGGGTTATTTTTCTTTCAAGTCAGCCGACTCATTATGAGTGCTGCTCATGCCACTGATTTGCAGCCAGTGTCACCCCCAACTCAATGACACACACTCAAACACACGCATAAACACACACACTTCTCCTGTGGATTCAGTGTAACTTTTACTTTCACAATGAGCCGGCGTATTCCATGTGCTTTACTGGAAGTTCAAGATCTCATTATGGGAAAAGGCTCCCAGACAGACAGACAGTGGGTGGCAGAATGTGCTCCGATTTACTATGAAATGCCAAACGCAGGCATACGCGCCACTTCTGTACTGCTGTATCTGTGTGAGAGCGCAAGTGACGGGAATTTGACAGCACGTCTCAGACACAAAATGACATGACTTAATAGTTTTAATTTATTTAAAGTTTAAGGTCTCATGTTTTGAGGTTTGCTTAGTCATATCAGGGAGTAGTGATGTATATGTTGTCATGGAGGATACAGTCATAAGGTGAAGTTAGTTAGTTAGTCTGAGAATCTGTTGATTTCTCACGACCTCCCTTCTGGCTTATTGGCCAATAACACTTCTATAATAAGTATGTGTGAGGCTTCTTTGAGTTCAGCTCTATCTGTTGCTTGGTGCACTTGCACGCTCAGAAAAACAACAACATCAACAACAACAGCAAAATAAACATATAAATAAAAAAAAAACCCAGGGCTTGTTCTCTCAAGGTTGCCGTCATGATTGAGTGAACGCCTCAGTCCTCGTGTCTTGTTAGTGTGAAACGTTCATTCTCCCCTCAGGAATCGAGTCCACATCTGTTCAGTGTCTTGTGCAATCGCTGGCCAGGGAGAGCCACATGCCTGCCCGGCCTGCCTGCCTGCTTGCCTCCCTCCCATCCCAGTGGTTTCGCAGTGCTCTTGGAGGCCCTGGGCTTCCCAGACACGGTGGCTCTCTTCCAGTGAAACGGCGAGGGGGGATACCGCCGGGGAGTCAAGCGCAGAGCAGAAGTGATGGACGCATTTGACATGCCATTCGCTCTTCTGTTGTCTGTTAATGAAAACCCGTTGCTAACCTTCAGCGCAAGTGTAGCGTTCCACAGAAGAGATATTCTGTGGGACAGGTTTTTGTTTTGTCAGCTGATGTGAATCACAGCCTTCACAATGCATTGTCTGACCTCTGAAGTTTTTTTCAGCACAAAAGACTATGACTATTTGAAAATGGGCGTTATTCACATCTGTTTGGTTAATCTATTTCAGGCTGTACTGACATCACAACACATAGAATTGTCATCCAAGTAGATATGGTCTGCATGGTTTATCTATGGTCTGAGCAGTTCTGAAGAAGCAGGAACTGAGATGTCAGTGTAACATCATGGAATCAAACATGACAACTGTGTTTTTAATACAGTTAAAAGTATTAGTAAGTATTAGATGAACAAATAGTCAGTGTCTGTGTGTAAATGTGGGCAGATATTGTTCCAATGACACAAGCAGAACGATTACTTGGTTTAGGAACCCGATCGTTTTATTTTTAATAAATCAAATAGACAATGCATTTTCCCCCAAGATATCATTTAGAATCAGAACAATAAAAAAGCAAGGCAAGTCGCCCTTAAGTCTGACTGCTGAACTGCTTAATGTTTTCAAACTGCAGGTCAGTCATATCTCACATTGAGTCTCCTTAATTGAAATGGTAGGCAGAAAGTCCAATGGTCTTCACGGAATAAATCAAAATGGCCAGACACTTTATTATTGTTATCACAGAGTAAACATTATTCAGTGATTTCATTAGCATTTCTTTTTTTCCTCTCTTGGGAATGTCTTTGGAATAGAGTTGCTATTCTGTTCCCACTATGGTTTTGTGCATTCTTTTGTAAACACATCAACACATGTATCTGAATCCACGCTCAGATCAGTGTGAAGAAAACAGACCTTGTGTCACACTTGCCGTTTCAAATTGACATCTCATCTGCCTTTAGATTAGCTTAGTTTTAAACAAGAAGAAATGACCAGTCTCAGGAAATGCCGCCGCCACCCTCTATTCAAACACGCAGCGATTTGTTTGAGACTACTTCACATGGCAGTGATTCTACTTCTTAGATCCAGTCAGCCCAGGGATGCCACTGAACATTTTAAACTACATCTCCTGTGCATGGTGTCCATTCCCAATTGGATGCATCCCAGAACGTAAATAAATAATATCATACTGACACAACCACAGCACAGAAAAAAAAAATCTATGTATGTACAGTATGCATTCACGTAGAAAAAAACTGCAATGGATACACACTAAAACATTGTCAAAATCCTCAGAGATGTAGCACTGAGGTTTAAGACTGTTGTCAATTGCCATTCAAGTGAGGGGGGGGGGGGGGGGGGGGCACACAAATGCAATAGAAATCTGCTGAAAGCACACTCAAGTTGACACTATCAATGACAGTCCTCCAAATGCAATGCAATAAATAGTGTAGTCTAGAACAAACACAGCGCACTAGAGTTCACTTATGCAGTTTTGTGTCTCAAAAATGAAAACTTCAGACTCAAAAAGGAAAAATTGTACAAAAATATAACTGCTTTTGGCATTAAAAGCCTTTTTCAAGTTTTAAAAATAAATATTTCCTTGACACTCAAAAGTCTGTAATCTACTTTAACAATTTCCATGAACTCACTCCAGATTGATAAGAATGTGTGTATATATATATATATATATATATATATATATATATATATATATATATATATATACTATATATATATAAATAGTTGTTCTATATCTCTGTATTGTATATGAAAGGCATTAGTAGCAATTCAGTGCACAAAAAATGTTATGTAAAGACTTAAAGATCTGCTCAGATTATTGAAGCCATCAGCAATATCTGAAAAAGCAAGCACTCTCTTTGCACAATCTTTGACTGAAATGCAACGTTAGCCATGTTATAGCAAAGTAGCCAATGTTTAAACTGACACACTGCCAAGGATATGAAGATAATCTGATTTACGTTTCATAGTGACAATCTTGAGTTTTATTTTTCAGGAATCCACAAAAAATACCAAGTAGTTTTCAGAAGGAGTAGGTTGTATACGGTTGTATACATTTCATGTGAGAGATTTGAGATAAATATCAGACATCATTTAATGTTATGATTTATGTGCAATATAAGTCCCAAAAACAGTGTCAATAAGACACTGGTAATTCAACCTGTACAGTTCCTTTACACAAACAACATAAATAGTATAGATAATTTTTGCATAAATAAATTGCTTTTGAAAATTCTTACAAAAACCAGACAATGCAAAACAAAATAAAACAAAACAAAGAGAAAAAGCAAATACTATTACTTGAAAAGCCCTTCTCTATTTTTTTCAGACTGGCTTTCTCGATGTAACCCAAAATGTGATTCTTAATATGATAATATTCTCCCTTTCTATATCTCAGCATTTTGTCCTTTTAGCACACAAAAAACCTTAAATAAACAGAACTGATGTGGTTTAAAGTGGCAGCCCCGCACACTGTTGCTTGAGGTTAATACATGCTGTCATGGTAGACGCATGGTATTAACGCATTATTAAAGGTGTGTCTTTAATGACGAGGAAATACAGTGCAAAAGGTCTTTGTCTTGGAATGCAGATTCATTTCACTCAGGCTCAACCAGAAGAAGTCAAAGTACCATTGATAGTGCTCTGTTGTTGCACAGTTATAAAGTCCAGGCCGTACAGATTTATTTAGTTTAAATATGCTCTCTCTTTTTTCAAAACTACTCTAAATCTCAAAATAAACACAGTCATTTAGTACACATTTAAAAAGTTGAAAGTTCCACTTTTGTCGTAAAAAGGTAATTTTTTGTCAATATTCACAAATTGCACAATAGTAAAACAAACAAACATACTAACAATATGCTCCACTGGGTCGTTGAGACATGATGACTTAGACAAAATAGAAGAATCTGCACTGATAACTACATCACGACACAGCCAACTAACTCAGTTAACGTGGGTATATTTTGACCAAGTTCTAATACCTGAAGCTTCCGTTGCAACATCTACAGCTAGAGGTGCAAAACTTTTTTTGTACTACACCCACAAAGCCTTTTCTGCTGCTGGTCACTTTGAAATGTCTTAAAAGTCAACTCCACGACTCTAGTGCATATAATTTCAAACGTAATTTAAGCACACGTTTACCCAGCAACTCATTGTATAGCTGACCAAAAAACTGAACATGAAAGAAAACTCGGAGTAAAAAAAAAAAAAAAAAAAACCCAGCCATCTCCCCCTTCTGTCTCTCCCGTACAGAGAAGCGGTGAGTGTGTTGGTTCACTCGTGAGCTGGGGTTGAGCTCGTCTCCCGAGGGTCCTCGAGGGGGCGATTATTATTATTTTTTTGTGTGTGTGAGGAATCCCCACTCTGAGTCAACTCGCCGTGTCCCACAGTGAATCCACGATGTTTGAATAGACCGTGTCATTCAGAGGTGCAGGCCCGGCTGTGTGTGTGTGTGTGTGTGTGTGTGTGTTTGTATGTGTATGTATGTGTGGCTGGCTGTGATATTCCTCAGGGCTATGACGAACCTGGCCTGGTCTCCCCTGTGCCTGGGTGCCTCCAGCTAACCTGATCGAGTGCAAAGTGCCAATACAATAAAGCAAATAGAGCACACTCCTCACCCTTATCTCAGAGGTGTGCTTGTGTGTGTGTGTGCGTGTGTGCGTGTGTGTGTGTGGTTAGGACATTTCCCTTTGAACCATACCATCTCTTTTGGGTGGCATTCCCGCAGCTCTCCTGTATTTTCAAGGAGTGTCTTCTGTGTTTCCAATGATTCATTTGCAAGGGGCCCAGGAGTCAAAGTGTCCTGAAATGTTCCTTGGAGGATCCCCCCCCCCATCCCTTCCTCCATCCCCCTCTTCTCTCTCTCTCTCCTCTCAGCAAGGCAGTGGCACCAGGAGGGGTTTCCCCTTCTTTCGCACCTCTCAGCACTATGACCTCTGTTACCATCACCAAGTCCAAGTCATTTCTCCACACCACTGAGTCAAACCGCGACGGCAGAACAAAACTGAGAGAAAAGAGAAAGAGACAACGACTAGCAACGAGCTAGACCGAGAGCGAGTGAATGAGTGAGAGAGAGAGAGAAAGACAGAGAAAGAGAGAGAGAAACCTTGTCTCCATTGTTTTCAGCAGCTGGTGCTCTCCCCACTCTTGGCCATGCTGGCGGAGCTGACTGCTATCTGGCAGCCATTGGTGACATGATTCATGACTTTCTGTTTGAGCTGGGCCACCTGCTCCCGCAGGATGCTGGCGGTGGAGGCCAGGTCCGAGTTCTGTGTCTTGAGCACCTTCACCTTCTCCTCCAGCCGCGAGATGCGCTCCAGCTTGCGCTTGCGGCACTTGGAGGCGGCGATGCGGTTGCGCAGCTTCTTGCGCTCGGCCTTGATGCGCTCCTGCGTCTCCAGGTCGATGGGCGAGAGCGACGGCGGCGAGCTGGCTGGGTCGGCGCCGGGCGGGTGCGGCACCTCGGGCACCGTCTGGGGCGCGTCCATGTGCCCTCGGCTGTGCGGGTGGTGACCGCCGCCGTGGTGACCGCCGCCGTGGTGACCGCTGCCGTGGTGACCGGAGGGCCCACCGCCGCCGTGCGCCACCGACGGGTAGGGCAGCTGGCCGCCAGGGTACGAGGACGAGACCGTCAGCGCGTTGGGGTTGTAACTGCTCAGGTTGGTGTAGATGGGCATGTCGCCGCCGGACATGGCCATTCGCTGGTAGGTGCCCTGGATGGACGAGGACGGCGACATGGGCGCCCCCACCAGCTGGTTCTGCTTGTGAAGCTCCGCCAGCGCCTTGACGAAGCCGTCGGCGAAGCCCTCCTGCTCGTTGGTGGCCTGGTTGCGGTACATGAAGGGGTTGCCCGAGGCGTTGGGCGCCGGACTGGTGGTCACCAGGCCCTGGTTGGAGTGGATGATGAGCTGCTCCAGGTCCGGCGAAGAGAGCTTGAGAAGGTTCATGTCTTGGTGTGCCGCCATCAGGGCGCTGTTGGTGTTGCTGTTAATCCCCAGGCTGTTTGGGTGGATGTTGCCGTTGCTGCCTGGCTGACCCTGAAGCATTTTCAGACCCGACGGGCTTCCCACCACACCTTGGAAGTGATGGGCCGCCATGTTCTTTTTGCTCATCATCTTGTGGGTCTGATACCGTTCGTAATCTGGCATCTGCCCAAAGTTTGGCACGTTTGGTGTGTCATCGTGATAGAAGGGTGTTTCCATTTTACCCGTCATTGACACAGTAATGGCAAATCCTCATAATCTGATTAGCAGGTATCAGAGGCTGTAGTTGTCCCACATATGCATTGTGTGTGAGCGCCAGGAGTTATTGACAACAAAGTTTTAAGGGGGAGGGTCTTGATCTCAGATACCTGTTAAAAAAACACAGACAACCATTACGACTAGCACATAACAAAGCATGATTTCATCAGTTCATGATCATCATCACAGTAGATCCAACATGTAGAAAGCGTTGTAGCCTATATTCCAACTTTGAGAAACGATAAACAGTTGTACTCTTCACTAATTGATCTCAGACCACATAATGATGTACTCCACTCGACCTTGAGCGTCTTCGAATTGGTCACCATCCTGCTTACAGGCGAATTCTAAGGTATTTATAGCATTTCTGACAAACACACAAGAATTGGACTTCCCAGATATTATCATCGGTTACTGTAAACGGCAACCCACACAGGCTTTGCCAAACTGAAAACTGTCAACAAGAGAGAATGCCATAAAATGTAACCTTAAAAGCAATTGTGAAACTTAGACTCTACAATCCGCGGATAGCCTACATTCCCGCGTCTTTACGGAATGTGGATCTATTAAAACACGACCGCATACGCACCGAATATTTCGACCGCGCCGGCTATAACATACGCGCGTCTTCCGACAAGTGACTTATGCTACATGAAAGCTATACGCATAAAAGTGTATGAATAACTTACAAGGGATGAACCACCTTGCTTCGAATCCGTTTAGGCTACGTGACAGGAAAACCCAGACAGCCTACTACGATAAATAGTTTCTATCGCTGGTGCTTGTGAAATAACCTTCCCATGAAAAAATCCAATGACTCAGTGGTCCTCGATGTCTGATTACTCAGACCGCTGAATTGTGACATAAAATACACGTAGTTACATTACCCACGCACTGAGCGAGCCGGCTCGCCTCGGCGTCCGCGATGATCTCTTGAAATACAGTCAGCTACAGTAGCCTTTTTACAGCCAGGCAATATAAAATCCCAAACCGAAAGCTGTGTCGAATTACAGTCTTCAAGCTATATGCACTACTTACAGCGGTGTTAAAATCCCGTTTTTTTCTGATGGAGATGGTTTCTTCATAGAACCATCTAGTCTTAGAATGAGGGAAGACGCGTCCGTTCACCTCAGTTGCTTTCCTCGTATGCCTGTTATGCCGCTCGCTGACAGTTCGACTGTGGGACTTTCTGCTTGGCTGATTACTAATAACACACGCCCTTCTCTCCAGTTCCTGAAACTAGTCTACATCGGTGTCACAGATTCTCTGACGCCTCCTCCGCTCCGCTCAAAGGATTTATTTTATTGGTCATTTGCAAGCCGGCGGCCGATGCGCAATAGGTTATTGTAAATTTCGCTGTTGTCTTACAAAACATGTAACGCAAGAAACTTTCTTGGATGCTAGTGCCCTCATGCGACGCTGGGTCAAGGTCTTTAGTTTAACATAAGTGTGAAACTGAAAGCACAAAACAAGAATTTTACAAACCATGTCATATGTCACACGTCAGGTTCTCGAGGACTGATAACGCAATATTTCTCACCATTTCAAGTAGTCCGTTGAGGGCAGCAGAATAACCGTCAACTATGAGTTGTCTTTTCAAACGTTATTACGCAAGTTATTACTGTAAAGATTTTACAAGATTTCACAAGGAGGGTCAAATGATTTAATTTTGAATTCACCAGAATCTGAATTTTCATTCACCTCTGAAGACGATAAATGAGGGTCTTCCCGTAGCCTATTTCCCATGCCACAAACACAGAACTTGTGAGGCCTATAGAAAATACTTTACATACAGTTTTAAATGACATGTTGCCACTCTACAATGTCCATGTCAAGACATTTCAAGCAAGTTCAATCACCACATAGTTTCTAGACACAAGACTGAAATAAACTTTTATTTACACTAAGTCATATTGCTTACTGATCAGAGAGTGAAGACAAGTATCACTACCACTCTGTTACAAAATGATCACTTTCACTATTATGCTGCAGGTCAAAGGAGAGGTGCCATTCATACAGGCACACAAACACTATACACACGCACACACAAGCATGTGCAGTCTGTTGAACTCTGAACTCCTCGTATACAGATAAAACATTTTCAATAGATTTTGTGTTAGGGTTGGTATATGGGGCATATTTCCGTTTGCATATATACAAGAAACTTGTTTGTGTGTGTGTGTGTGTGTGTGTGTGTATTTTTTGTGTAGCTGAACTCTCTCATCCCTGTAGGAACTGTCAGGAAGAGGCTGTGTATGCGAGGCAGGAAGGGCCTAATATACGTACTGAGGGTTGAGGACAGTGTCAACGCCGACAGCAACAACACAGATGCCCTCTGCTCTGGGCCGCCGCACGGGCACCGAGCAGCCCTCTCTCTCCCCACACTGCTCTCCAGTCTGCATTAGTTAGCTGCTCTGAAGGTGATTTGCTCCAGGTTATTATTCCACCCCCCCCCCCCCACATACACACACACCCCACCCCCAACTAACATCCACCTCACCCACACACCCACCATCCACAGCAGCAGCCCCCTCCACTCTACACATACCCCCCCCAACCCCAAAACACATGGTTGAATTTATAATGATGATTTGTATGTATGCTTGTGTGTGTGTGTGTTTGTGTATGTGCTTAATTCCTTCAAGGTCATTCAAGACGCCTCAAGTATTTTCTCTGTGCGGATGATTGAGCTGCGAAGCGCCTTTTCACGCCACGCTCACCTCTGATTGGCTCGGTTTTGCTCAGAGGAGCAATGTGAACGAGCACAGTTCATCGGCACAGACAAACCACAGCCAGGTAGTGGACATCAAGGGGAGAGACTCCCAAAAACGCCCTTCACTGACCTCTTTTTCACACACAAGAATGCTAAATCAGGCTGATATGTATTTTTTTTTGTGTGTGTTTATTTGAGCCAAAAGCATTCCATGGCCCAAAGCCCTCAACTAGTTTGTGTGCACTCTGTGTGTGTGTGTGTTTGATGCTTAGTGAAAATCTGTCGATTTGAAATGGAAAGTGTTTGGATTTAAAAATATGTGCAGAAATATTTTTATATAAAGTAAGTTAAGTTCATTTAGGTCCTCAAAATGTTTTTATTTTTTTATTAAAGAGATAAAAAAAAAGTTACAGTTACCATGGCCAATTCAATCTGGCCAAAGAAATGGGGCAATTTGCTAAAGATTTTTTTGTATGGCATTTCAAAGGCCCAGAAGTTTGTTTGGTAGATTTTCCAATCTAATGATTTTGCAATAAAGCTGATAGAAATAATCTCACATTCTGGAGCCTGCTGTCTGATACCACAGGAGGCCTGGGAGGACATTACATATTGCTACCGACCACATGGATCACTGCTCTTGCATACAACTCCAATATAATAAGTTGGTCTACTCTTCTCTTAAATAAAACCAGAGGATTGCTATATTCACATATGGACCGGCATTACAAACAGATGTTGCAGGTTAATGTTAATGATGAATGATCAGTTAGGAGTTTCTGTATTTTTGTTCTACTGTGTGTTTCCTGCTGTCAGCTGAATGCAGAATGTCATTATGCAGAACGATGGGGGTGTCCATTAGCTGGGCTCTTTTCTGCTTTGCTGAATGGTGAGCCGCTTGAGTTGTGTGAGCCTCCTCTCTCTCTCTCTCTCTCTCTCTCCGCCTCAGCTGCGTTATCCAGAAGTCATACAACGGGAGCCAAGGAGCGAGGAGGGAGGAAAAACAACTCTCTAATATAACGCTATTGTCAAACATCATAAGAGCACTGCAGCAGAAAAGAGTTGACACTTTCCACTTAGAACAGGCCTTTTTCCCCCTCTCCTCTCCTCTCCTCTCCTCCCCTCTCCTCCCCTCCCCTCCCCTCCCCTCCCCTCCACCATACTCCCTCCCTTCTTGCAGCAAACGGCTGTGCTGCTACCACCGCTCTGGTTCCCACAGTCGCTCAGCAACATCACACTGGCAAATTCAATCCAGTGTACGTGCACGCCGGTCCAAAAAAAAAAAAATAGTCTCGACTGACGGCTTCATTTTGAACCAAGGCCAGACGGTTTTGCTCGTTTCCTTCGTCGGTAGACGTTGAGGAGAGTTTGTGCTTCTCATTGCACCTGACCAGGGGGAAAGGCTTCAGTCTGTATACACACACAATTATCTCACCAGGTGTTAGATAATTACTTTCTGTTTTGTCAGACGTGTCACTTGTGGCAGACCGGGCAGAGTCAACTTGATGGCCGGCCGGGACTAACTGGGAGGACAAGTGTGGCTGTCCAAAAGGTGCATTGGAGAACTTCAGAGGCCCTCGAAGCCTCTCTTCTACGTCCAGCGAGACAACATAATAAATAATAACAGAAACAGGAAGACCAACGTTGCCCCTGCACCCCCTCTGCCCCCACCCCCCACCCCCCCACACCCTCCACGAGACGAAGGTTTGTTTATTTAGCGGTTGGGTAGCTACAGATATTAGTGGAATAAATTACCGAATTCAGGACAAGTGCCTTTGAACAAACAGGCCCATGAGGTAGTGTCTGAGAGCACAGAATAAACATTTATTTGCGTAGAGGAGAGCCTGGGCCGGTGCCAGCGTCTCGGGGGTGTGGAGGAAGAGGAGGACCGGGCTGAGCCGAGCTGAGCCTGATTACAGCAACACAGCCGCTTTGCTCTCCTCTCCTCCACTCCACTCCACTCCACTCCCAACCAGTGGCAGACAGTTTCCAACCTCCACCCCGACGCCCAGTCCGGCACCGAGGGTTTTTCTTTCATTCTCGTGCCCTCTGAAGTCCATCCTCCTCCAGGCTTCCTCTCCAGTCTCCATGCACATCTTCCCGACCCTCTCCAGCACCCCCCTCCCCCCATACACACACACACTGACCCAGCCCCCCAGCTTTAAGTCTCCACTCCAACCACCCACTCACCCTCCCCACAACCATCCAGCCTCCAGCCTCTCCCCTCTAGCTGCATGCCTCTAGCCACTAGCCCTCCCACTACAGCCTGTGATCTCTGTTTGCTCCTAGCTGTTAGACTTCATCTTCTAGACTCCTCCTGTTCCAACCCTCATCCCTGAGGGTCCGGTCCCTACCCCAGGCTCCAGCCCTCAGTTGTCCAGTCCAGTCCAGTCCTCGCCTCTCCACCCTCTAGCCTCTGAGCTCTCGCTAGACCTCAACCCTTGTCCTCCATCTGGTCCCTGCCTGCAGTGATCACAGCGTCGCATCCTTGATGTCCGCTGAAGGAGAGATGCTTCCAGAGACTTCCGTTTGCAGCATGCTTCGCAGAGGCACATGCAGTGCAGGCAAGGTTATTGTTCTCTATCATTCAGTTCAGTTCAGACAGTTAAATTGATCCCAAGAAGGGCAATTCATTCGCTGCTTACCCATTCCACACACACACACACACCCACACACGCACACACACACACACACACACACACACACACACACACACATTAAAACTAAACATAAACATATAAACACATAAAACTTCCAGGCAAACTAGAGCCAACAGATCATATGCATGATATGCATGGGTCACAATGATCAGTATAAAATAGAGAAATTGACATTCAATAAAAATACATAAATAAATGACAGGTAAATAGCATAAATGTTCATTTAAATAGTAATAATTGATCAATTAAGTGCATTTAGTAGTTTTCTGATTATTCAGATTAGAAATCTTCCATAATACCTCTATTGCATTTGGCACCAGGTTTGTTAACAATACAATTTTGGCTTGTTGGAAGTAGCCTACGGTTTCTTTTCACTTGGCAGTGTATTGTAATTTAAAAACAAATTTACATCAGCCGTTGTTTAAAGAGGAACCCCCTTCTACTCAGACAGAGATTTTCATGTACAGCCCTCTATCCTACTGATGACATCCTCATATCTAGAACAGTGTGAGCGACCTGACTACATTTTGTGTTTGTGTAGGATAGTTACAGTAAGGTGACTCTTGAGATACACTTTCAAATAGGGACAGCAGCTTTTACAATGTTAAGTAGCACAAACATTATTGAATCTTGGATCATTTTTTTTCATCAGGAGAAAATATTTCAGTCCAGTGAATTGCATATGGATTTGAATCACTATTTGGAAAATGAAGAGGTGTTGTGAGCCCCATCTTAATTGTGATGAGTCGGACTAAATTTACATTACTGAAATGGAATCTGATGCAGATAATAGACAATTCTCCAGGCGGAGCATAATCTTGTATCTGTGTTCACTTTGCTTTGGTTTTCCTGCCAAATGTGTTTCAAGGCTAGGTCTGTCAGCGTCTGTTATTTTCAGCAAGCTTGCGAGCCATAAGACAGCTTTTGCTACCAGTGGGCCTGTGGTCTAATTATGCACTCCTCCGTCCACTGTTTACATGCAAACTTCTGAATACCATACCAGATCCATACTTACACTTGGTAATCAGTAGTTAATCGTGTGCTGCTTTCATGTAATCTTATCAAGCATTAGAAACATACTGCCATTACTGGTCTTACTCATTACTCACACCAAAGAGGTGTAATACTTTGGGTCCTAACAGGGCTGCGCACACTGAATGTGGATGAATTACAGACGGGCACTGGTGAGACGACCAGGGCGCAAGGGGCCAAAAACCTTTGAGTCCTTCTGCCACGTACGGTGGGACAACTCAGCTCCTAAATGAGTCACCGTGTATACCATTTGGGTTGCCACAGAAACACCGGCTGGAAGACACACTCAGACGTTGAAGTCCTCCCATGAATTGCTCCATGTCACATTTGAACCAGTCAAGCAATTTACATTTTTACATTATGCAGACGCCATGTCTCCAGCCAGACACAGTGCTGAATCCCAACTTGGACATATTTTGTGACCGTTTGCAAAAAACACCATACAGCTTGAAATAAAACTCCCAGCTCTCATGAATGTGAGATGGTCATCAAATTATTTGAGTCTAGACCCCTGTTGTGGAGGCAGCAATCAAGCCGTGCCTTGTTGAGAGGCTCAAGCAGCAGAAACTGCTCATACACACACCGTCCTATTTTTATATTCCTGGCCGTCAGCCTTTGGTGGAGCGCTGACTTTTCAGGAGCCAAATGTCAATCACGAATCTCTTTAAGAGGCTTGGCAACACCTTGGCCGTCTCTGTGTTTTTGCACCGAGAGTGGCAAATGGTAATTACTTTCAACATCTCACGTTGCCTGTTGCTATGGTTTTCTCTGTGCCCGGTGCAGTGTGGTCACTCCCTTCTGGGCTAGTCTTTCACCTGGGTGTCATCTGTCTGGTTCTGCTCATTTGGGCTATTAGAGGTTCAGACATGCCAAGCCTTTGTTGTGTCAGCTCCAATGCAGGTATCGCTTACTGCTGATTGTTGGTATCACTTACAGTTAATTAATTATAATATGATATAAAAAAATGACATGCTTACCATAGCAATTAACAGCAATGCTGATAAATGAACTTTGAAACATTTTTAAGATGGTTTTTTTTTTTTTTACTTTTTGATATATGAGAGGTGCATTGCAGTGCTTCTTGGCATGCTGACTAAAGGATGAAGCCGCTGAGATTTTCTTGGAACTCTTTTCCAATGGTGTTCTCTTTTCTACACGTGTCTAAGACTGTGTAACTTAATCTTAATTTAAACTTCTGTTTGGAAAACAACGACAACAACAAAAAAAAAAAACATTGAATGCACCTGGAGTTCAGGCCATTGTTGGTTATGACCAGCAGCCTTGTCATGACCATTTTTACTGTTTGTTATTCATGTAATTTGAGTGTGGCTTTGAGACACCCGCTCTCCATGAACTCACATCCTACCATTCGCCTAGACACAATGGAATAAACTCGACGTCAGCGGCTCAGCCTCCCCAAAAAACTCTCACACAGGCCGCAATGCCTCTTTATTACCATCAGTCACTAACGCTGGCCTTTAATTAGGCCCACATTAAACCTCATCACACACTTCGCTCCAGCAAGGGCACCGACCAAACAACTGGCATGTTTATTCATGGCTCGACCACATCTGGTATCCCTGCCTATCTCTGAAGTCTGACCGCAACGCACCACCGCTCTGAATGAGCAGGGAGGTATAAACTGCCGGGAAAGCCAAGTGTGGACCAGACGGTGTGACCAACGAACGCTTGCGTCTCTCGAACACTTTCATTTGAAATGAAGACTTATGGATGAGGGCTTTCACGGGATGTTGGGAGTCCTCCTGAGGGGCTTGCGCTCCTCCCCAGCCTCATAAGAAACAGATTACGGGATGAGGCTCTCCAATAAACCTGTGGCCTAACCCACGAGTAATTAAGCAGGTAAAATGGAAAGTTGTGGTTTTCCAAGCCCTCAGGACAACCCTTTGCTAGAGCTTGAGTAGCGAACAAATACAACAAGAGCCTGTCGTCATGACATGAGGCTCATCGCACATCCTCTCATGAAGTGTTGCTGTCTCCTAATCATCTGCCCCCTGGCAACCGTTGACAACATTGGAACCTCAGTGGTCAGGAATCACTGGACTGGAGATGGGAAGGACAAATAAATAATTCATAATTAATAATTGTGTTTGTGGCAGACCAAATATATCATCTCTGATGGCATTGTGTTCTTCATTTGTTAGGTAACAGCCGCTTTTGTTTAAGGTATGAAAAACCAACGCAAAATTAATAGCACTAGTAGATGATTGTTCTTGCACTCTCCCTCTCTCTCTCTCTCTCTCTCTCTCTCTCTTTCTCGCTCTCACTCTCTCTCTTCCACCCAGTCATCTTGTTTCTAACCGGTACTTTCACAGTTCACAGGTCTTGGCCTATGAATGAAGTGCTTACAGTACATGTTTGCACACACACAAGCAAACAGACCCACATCTATGGACAGGACACACAGAGGTATGTACACATAGACACTCAAACACAAACATGCACATGTACATACACACACACACACACTCAGAAATTCCTGCTTCCAAAAAGCCCGCTCTTCCCACTGATCTGGTAAGGCGCGGCGGCACACGCCACCAGTTGCAGGAAAGTGAAACTGAAAGCTGACTAAACCAGAGCGACTGTTTTCATGTCTGTTTCGACACGGAGTTATGACACGCACCCAGACACGCACGTCTGGGCCAACCCCCCGCTGGGACCCCCCCGCCCTCTGTCAACCCCACCCCCCACACACACATACTCCCTGGTGTGCACGCTCCACACCGGTGAGACCCCCAAATTCGAAACAGTCCAACTTTTACCCCCCCATCCAAAAATGTGTTGCTGTCTGTGAGTCACCTCAGAGAAACTGCTTGGGATTTAAGTTGTATTTGTGATGGTTAATTCATTCTGACAGTTGGAAATGTTAAATCCTCGGGGGCTCAGCACACAGTCATAGCTAAGTAGGTTAAATAAAACAGAAGCCAGGGTGATCAATTTCAGACTGTGTTTCTCCATGTTGTGTAAACTGGGCATGTTATTTTTTAATGCTGGTAAGAATTTCATATTGGGTGATTTTTTTTTTTTCTATTGGAGAAAATGACCATTTAATTGAGAAAAATTTAGAGTGAGTCTACATGGAGAGGAATACATACACTACATACATGTGGCTATCCTGACTCTATAAAAATTAAAAAAAAAAATAGGAAAAACAAATCATCTTTGTTATTTCCAAAAAATAAATGTGGTTGACATTTTACAAATGCACTCATTTAAATGCATTAAAACTGAAATGTTGAAGGACACTTTCATCACCTTTTAGCTAGGAAACGTGGGAGAAAGAAAATCCCATGGCGTTTAAACATCACAATTGAAATCCGGCACTCTCTAATCTTTACTGTCAAACCGGCACATCTTACCCCGGCACATCTTTAAAAAGCGAATGGCTCACGTCTCCCAGGAGCATTTCTGCTTAATTGATATAAGCGAAGCTGAGCTGAGTTTATTCAGCCCCGCTCTTGTCCTAAGGGGGGGGGGGGGGGCATGTATTTCATTTATTCCAGGCCTGTCCTGTCTGTGACGTCTGGACTGCTAGAAGGAGTCGGCGTTTGTCAGGGGTTGGGGATGGGGTTGTGTGTGTGTGTGTGTGTGTGTGTGTGTGATCTGATCGGATGTGATTTACGGCTGCTGAGTTCTCAATATGAGAGGGAAAGGCGTGGGGTCACTGGAGCAGCCATAACTTAATTGCATACTGAGCTGCACTATTGGCTATAAATATCTGTTCTGTATGTGCAGATTTCTCATAACTTAGTGAAAGGTCACTTTTTTCTCTCTCTCTCTCTTCATATCTTATATCTTTATAAAGCAGCTGACCCACATAATAGCCCATTGGTGCGGGTACTGGCGAGAGCAAGGCTGTAGGAAAGGAACGTAAATGAAAGTAAAGCATATGAGGGTGATTGTGACATGGCTGAACGTCACGTTGTGGCACTTGACTCATTAGGATACTATACTGTATTATTCACACCGCGCGTTGGGAGTTATAGCAATGTTCTAGAACAGTGTTTCTCAAAGTGTGGTCCGCAAGCTATCCCAAGTTGTCCGCGAGCAGACGTGGTAAAATATAATATAGATGAGTTGTTTGCAATATTGAAGCAACTTGAAATCAACTTGTAGCCAAACAGTTCTGCAACACTGCCTATGTAAGCTATGCCAATTTAAATCATAAGAATTCTCTGACACAATAAGCAAGGTTGTTCAGTGAGTAGGTCTATTGTGTAATATATACTGTTGTAGGGCTTTTTTAGCTAAGTGGTCCTTGAGGTTTTTTTTATTTGTTAAGTGGTCCTTGGTCTGAAAAAGTTTGAGAAACACTGTTCTAGAACACTGATTTGATTTGATAGAGGGCTTCATGGTCCTCTTAAATGACCATTAAGACCACATGAGTCGGAAGCTACTTACATCCTAAAACTATATGGCTTATTCATACACTGAGAAATACAGTATACTGTATAATGATTTTATTTCATTTAGGCTGACAAAGGCTGACATTTCTTTATTTCCGGAAACCTCTTCTTTTTTTTTTTGCACTGTAAAAGCCTTTGAAGCCTATCGCACGTATTTGTGTTTTGACAAAGGAGCGGGTTTGGGATGAAAACATGTTTATTCCAGAGGCTAAGAAAGCAGAGCGCCACTACATGCAGACAGCCCTGACAGCGCAGCCTAAGACCAATTGCTTAGTCAACATTAAAAATGCCATTTTGAGACTGACAAACAGGCACAAACATGTCAGCCAGGGCATCCATCAAACCAATGAAGGGTGACCCCTCACACATGGAGTAGGCTAATTATGCCCATTCCCAATTTGCGCATTTATGAACAAGATGATATCTAGTCCGCTATGTGCTCTATGTTAGCTTGTGAGTTTAATGTGACCAGTCTAGCAGAATCGAAACCCCTGATAGACAGTTGGTGTGATGGAGGTTTCATGTGTCATATGCATGGATTGGAGACAGTCAAATGCACCTGGGGCACATTTCCCTACTGAACTGTTTATTCAGTGTTTGGTCTCTCGGGAGAACCGAAGGGGTGGATGCTTGTATGTCCACATTGGAATAGAGCTTCTGCAATCCTCCACAGCCCAAGAGCACACATACACACACACACACACACACACACACACACACACACACACACAGACACACACACACACAGGAGGAAGGAAGGAAGGAGCTTGGGCTCTTTCTGCTGTACTCCTACCTTTGTTTGGGGCATTTAAACAGCAGTAAATCCTACCCACTTACTGAAAGCTGTCTCTGAAGCCCTTCTGAAGGATTGAGTGAGAGGAGATTCCTCTAAAGCTACACCCACTATAGAGGAAGAAAGAGAGAGAGAGAGAGAGCAATATCAGTAGAAAGAGAAAATGAAATGGAGACAGAGATAGAGAGAAAGAGCGGAAGAGAGAGAGAGCAGGAGGGAGAAGTGGAAGAGAAAGGAGGTTGAAAGAAGAGAAGAAGGAGATTAGCTTTGGACTGGTTTGCAACAAACAGTGCTGGAGAGCCTAAACCTCATTCAAGTTTTTCAGGGGGATGGGATATGTGGTTATAGGTGTTTCTCTGTGTGTATGTGTGTGAGAGAGAGAGTACAGTATGTTATAAAATGCTTGCAACATTATGAATAAAACTATTTGTGCACGGTCAATACATAAAATACGCTGGTAGGGACTTGTGTGGTTTTCGTACTGTAGATCAAGAATGTCTGTGTTTGTAGCTCATATGTGATGACAGGTTTTCACATATGCATACATCTCGGACCTCTCCCGGTTATTTGATGACTGTGGACGTGTGGAATGGGTGGTGTGTCTGTTGGGATGGAGCAGACCTGCTCACACACACCGCCGGCTGAGGGATGTCCGTGTGCGGAGGAAAGGGACAGTGGAGGTCAGGGTGGGGCATCTCCGCGGAGTCGCGCCCCAGGGCCTCCGCTCCGAGGGGATGACGTCGGCGGCAGTCACAGCAGCGGCCGTGGGAGTCAATCGTGACGTCGGGAGCGTCGGGGCTCAGTGGTCAGCCGGTCAATCAGGCGTGCGTTGGACGTCAGCTACATTGTGCTTTATTACCCAGAAGCCTGCTGGGTGCTGCTCTGTCAGTGTGTACCGTGCATCGGGGGCCTGGCAAGCGTGCCTCAGACGACCGGAGAGACGTGCGCCGCAGCGGCGCACTCCACCCCCGCACTGCTGCTGTTCGGGGGTGGATAGGGGCCTCAGAACTTTCCAGAACATGTCATCATGAAGACATGTCAAAGTTTTTTTTTTTCCAGACACTTCACATCACAATATTACATAATGCCAAGCGCAGATGTTAGTCTAACCTTAATGTTAACAGTCTGAAATGTTAAGGCTTTAGTGCCTAGGTTGAACAGCTGTGTGTTAATAAACAAGGCTGTAGTCAAAGCTTTTTTAATAAATGTTTCTATTGGCAGGAGTTACATTGAGAATATTCCATAGGCACCAATACACTCTACTCCAGCAATGGCCAATATGTCCTGAGGGATGAAATATATTGGTGCATTTTAATGTGAACATAAGGGAGTATTTTTTGATCCTGTGTTGATCGAGCACCGTCTATATTTGCAAGACATTGTTAATGTTCTCATTACCGGAGATTATGCATCTGGTCATAAAACACCACTGTCATGGTTTTAAACCAGCTGACGCTTTATGGCAGATTTTCCTGCGCGTGTCCTAGTCGAGCGGGCGAGAGTTTCTCTACTTCTTTTTTTATTGACGGGCGAGTTATGGAAATACAGCCCCCATATGAATGGGCATACAGAGCCCGGGCCTGAGTCGTAATTAGCATGTCAGACGTGGCATAATTTTATGTGCAGTCACTCCTTGGTGGGTTATTCCATAAGCAGGGCCGCCTCTGGGCTCGGGAGGATCAGAGCAGTCATCACACAGCTCATTACAGACCTGGTGACATGCAGCCAGCTCCGTGTGCGCTACCTGCTGTGGAAAGGTGTCCACTTATATATGCTTGTGTGTGTGTGTGTGTGTGTGTGTCTGTCTGACTGCT
Organism: Alosa pseudoharengus; assembly: GCF_046254945.1. Classification (NCBI taxonomy): domain Eukaryota; kingdom Metazoa; phylum Chordata; class Actinopteri; order Clupeiformes; family Clupeidae; genus Alosa; species Alosa pseudoharengus. The sequence continues at coordinate 8,484,626 of NW_027468609.1, read as the reverse complement.
GTATGATCAATGAGAGGAGTTTGACTGAAGCACTGGAAAAGAGAACATATTAAAAAGTGTGTGCATTTATAAAAAGTGTGTATTTATGCTGCTGCCTGTATACACATATGCTTAAGGATTTCTTGCTGAAACAGTTGGGGGGGGGGGGGGGATTACACACTTGCATTACAAAGACCAGTTGAACCACTTGATATGCAGCAAAGAGCACACACCATACCTCCACCTCTTAAATGGTCCAGTCAGTGTAAATGTCATACAGTACATCTCTTTGTGCTGCCTTACAAGATAGATAACCAACAAAGAATCTGAAAATATTCAGACTGTGTAATAGTCAGTCTGGCTGGTGTCATGACTGTCCCCAAAAGGAAAAAGGCTTTGCTCATACAATAGTTACTATCTTAAGATAAGTGAGGTGGGCTGGAGATACAGTATGGAAGGAAAAACTGTATGTCAGATATCATCTTCTAAAAGAACAACTCTGTCAGATATCATCTTTTTGCCAAATTTGTTGTTGTGTATAAATTGTTGTGTAAAACACACACATACTATGGACTTGACTTAGAGACTGTGTGACACTGACTTTACAAAATTAACTTCTTCCAATGATTTGTACATTAAATGTAAGTGAATGTTGTGATCATTTTCATTGACCATTGGAATTATTTTCAGTCTATGTTCAGTGCCCCGGAATAAAATGAGGAGAGACCGTATTAGATGAAGGACTCTGAAGCTTACAGCAAAGCAAAGGGACTCGTCCTTACACACTGTCATCCATGAAGTGAACTAGATCTAAAACTAGACGTGACACCGTTGGAAACAAACATCAAACACTTCAAAGACATACTGCATATTTATGTTACATGCAAAATACAAAAAAATGCAACTGAAGCACATAATACAACTTTGATGAAACGAAAAGAGCAACAGATTAAAAGGTTGAATGATGTATTTGTGGTTTATATCGCCTCTGCTCACCACGTAGTTTCACGTAATTCGGACAAAAGCTATGTCACCTGCTTTGTTCTACTGATCTCCTGACATGTTTCAGGAGGGGATTTCAGCAGTGGAGAGATCAGTCAGCTTTTACACACTTCAGCACCCCACCCGAGTGAGCAATCGGCAGATGGGGGAGACAAGATTGCTGTGTAGCTGGTGTTTTCTGGCTCAAAGCTGCTACCCACCCCCGTGAAACAACGCTAAATTCATATAATCATAAAATTAGCTTTTACTGGGATAGGGGATGGTGGTGGTGGTACAATGGTCCTTTGGTCCTTCTGCCACTTCCACTCCAACTGCCACCTCTGGCCCAGAAAAAGCTATCGCAATCAGCCACAGTGGCCTTTCTCCAGAACCCCCCCTGCCCGTCCCCTGCGAGGCTGTGACTCACGCATATTACTGACTGACACTGGGCTACCTCAGGAGATGGGACGACAGTAAGCGATGACCCGGTTGTCAGGCGGTGACTCACACCTACGCAGCCACCTGCAGCCACGGCAGCGAGGATTAGTGCCAGGCCGGCCGGCCCTTACGCGGCGTTCGTTTGCTCGCTCGCTCACACGCTAGTCGCTGCTCTTTTGCTCATTCGATCTCAAAAGCCTCTCCACACGTAAGCCCTTCATCAGAGGCTGATGACCAGCCGTGTGGTGTGGCTGAGTATGAGATGTGAACATTAATAAATGTTGTAATAAATGTGTCCAGGTTGAAATATTCAGCTTATCTTGTTTGATGGTTTAATTATGTAACTGTGTGACTGTGTGTGTGTGTGTGTGTGTGTGGGGAGGGGGGGGGGGGGGGGGGGGGGGGTGTTCAATGTAAACTCTTTACCTTGCTATTCTCACTGCTGTATCTTAAAATTATCAGGGTGGAAAGGGAGTTTTTAACTTAAGTGTTGTTATGTTCTTTTCTCCTTGAGAGTTAATGCCTATTGAATTTGTTGCTTAAACGATAAAATCAGTAAGCACTGAAGCAATTGATTTCCTTTTCCTTAATTTCTTCCGCAGGTTCCCCTTCTGTGGTGAGCCAGCAAGAACCCATGTACTCCCTGTGTATAGCTGACCAAGCACAAAACTAACCCTTCAAAGAGCAGGAATGAGAACTCGAAATACAGTTCATACAGAAAGTATTTACAGCTTACTTTTTCCACATTTTGTTATGTTAAAGCCTTATTCCAAAATGGATTAGATTTATTTTTTTCTTCAAAAGTCTACACATAATACCTCACAATGACAACTTAAAAAAAGCTTGTTTGAGATTTTTGCAAAATAAAAAAGAAATCACTTGTACATAAGTACTCACAGCCATTGCGATCAAGCTCAAAATTGAGCTCAGGTGCATTCTGTTTCAACTGATCATCCTTGGGATGTTTCTACAGCTTAATTGGAGTCC
>NW_027468609.1:8474741-8477241 GCF_046254945.1 Alosa pseudoharengus | reverse complement strand
ACTTTTTTGGCTGCTGTTGGCTCGGTCATTTCCAGCTATTAATCTACTCGCTTTTGATCAGGTTCTTCACCGACTGACGAAGACCAGAAAGCCCATAGGTCGAAAATTATAAATACTGTTGTCATTCTGTCAAAGGGAGATTTACGGTTGTTTAATTTGCTATACATAATAGCATTTATAAGACGCTCCAATGGCCCCATGGTCTGTTTCAGGTCTGGGCTGTACATTTATATGGCCTTTCAATGCCCTACGTTATTTTTCATCAAAGCATTGCCTTCATAGATATCAACTTAATGTTGAGATGTTGACGTTGTCATATCCAAATATATATATATATATATATATATAAACTTCAGGAATTTAGGAGTGATGTTTTAGTGATTTTGTTATTGATGTTAATAACATGCTGTGATAAGGTCTTGATATAATCATGCCAGAAAATTCTAATAATTGGAGATATTTGTTTGATGAGTTGCCTGATTTATAATATTTCAAAGGTGCACTCTTCAACAGGTGTTTAAGCAGCGCAGTTATAATTACATATGATGTGCAACCTCACTGCATGCAGAAATGGTTCTAATCTTTGCCATGTAAAACATCTGAGGGAACTAAATCCAGTCATTTTGCAGCCAAAAACCGCAGCAATAAAAATGGAATTTGGCAGCGGGATCATCCGCTTAAAACTGCCTCCTCTTCAGACTCCTCACTGCGGCACCGCGCCTGTGGCCTCTTGTGCGACGGTGTCGCGCGAACTTTGCGAACCCTAGGGGACCCTGCGCTCGTGTCGCTGGATGACTTGTGTCTGAGCTCAGAAGCAGGATCAGCATCACATGACGCAAAAAAGACGCACACTGCTCATCCCCTGGTTATCCTACTCCTGCTAAATAGCCTACAAACGACGACGGCAGCAGAGAGCATCCCTCGGCCTCGCTAGCGTCACAAGACTAGTGTGCTGTTGTGAGGTGAGGTGTTTGGATCAGCTCGTGCACCTGTTGTACTTCATCCTGACATACCGGTAGTTAGGAGCTCTACGCGTGTCGCACGGCTCTCACAACTGTACGATGTATTCAAGATCAAAGACAGTCCCTTTATGAAGTAGGCTGAAAACAAGGAACCAAACTTAAACCGAAAAAGGGGGATAAGAATGTGTGTGTGTATGCTTGTGTGTGTAGCCTAGGCCTATGTGTGAGCTAGAGGGAGAGAGATAGAGAGAGTGCTTCCCCCCCTAACAGACAGTTCCAATTTCTGCCGGCACTGAAGTCATTAGAAGTTGTCATGCCGTAATTGCTGAAGTATTCATTTTTATTTTCATCGCTTAGCAACGTCGTCTGCGCGACTTGTGTGCGTATCAGTGTGTGCGCATGTAGCCTACTACCGCGCAGGCGTATGTTACGATAATCCCCCCTTTCTTCCTCCGTGCCCCCTCCTTTTGCCTTCACAGAAGTGCGATTAACTGTTTGCAGTTTTAAATTGGCATCCCGCAAGGAAACGTTTCAGCTTCATTTTCTCCCTCTCATTTAATCTTTCTCCTCCTCTATCTCTTCCTCACTGTTTCTTCTTACCTTTTCCACTCTTATTTTCTCTGTTTCTCTTACACTGCCCTCTCTCCCCCTGCTTTTCCACTTCTCCCTTTCCCTCTCTATCTCTGTCTCTCTCCCTCCCTCTCTCTCTCTCTCTCTCCCTCCCTCGCTCTCACTGTGAGGAAGATAGGGCTGGCTGGATGAGGCTCTGCATGCAGCTGCTCTCGGCGCGGAAGAGCCTGTTCTGTTCTCAGCGTCACTCCATCTGCCTCCACAAGGGCCTTACTTTCGTCTGCAACACACCACGCTGGAGAAAGCCTCTGTCTATGAATATTATAATCTCGCCACCATGACGGTTGGAAACCCCCCCCCCCCCCCCTTGCACATACACTTCCCACCCACGGTGTGAAATCCTGGCCCACGGGTTCATTATCGGCTTAGGTCAACCAATGAGGATGAGAGAAGAGGCCATGGCTGTTATTTGGTATGTAAACAACATGGAGCATGCTGTATGTCACATATGAACATGAGCCATGTAGGATGTATCATATGAGCTACACGCTTCATTCAACATGCCATGCGAACATGAATCATGCTGTGAATAATATGCTATATGTGTCCACAACTTGCTGTGTGCAACATGTTTAGGCCTACTAGATGTTGCACACAACAGTAACACTTGCAAACACATAATGGGCCTACTGTATGCAGAGATTATTGTTTTTACTGTGTAACAGTGTGTTAAATTGATATGACAACATGCAGTGAATGAATCAGTTAAAAAGATGAAATTAATATCATAAATGACGGTAAAAGTGACGTGTGAAATTCCTCCGACTGCTCAAGTGAGCAAAACCAAAACAGCCTTTTTCCGTCACTTAGTGTGATGGTTAGGAGGCAATAAATTAATGAGTCCCTGTGTCAATGTCCTCTTAAATGGCAAATGAGGCTCGGCATCCAATTAGGCTCTCACAGGCTAT
>NW_027468609.1:8429741-8469741 GCF_046254945.1 Alosa pseudoharengus | reverse complement strand
CTGTGGCTCCCATTTGTTTTCTATACATAAAAAGCACTTGTCTTCATCAACATCGTCAGCATCTTCCTCATCACTACATCATCATCATCATCATCATCATCGTCATCATCATCGCATGACTATTCCATCACTTCTACAACTAATTTATAACACAAGACAAGTCCACTGGGGCTGTTAATGGTATGAGACATGTGATAACATTTACTTAGCAAAGCTAATGAAGACTCCTCTGGATAGCATTGAGCAGGCTTTGAGGACATCCTCTTGGTTGTCACTGAGGGAAGACCAGACTCATTTCCCATACAACAGCCTCTCCGTGGGGCATGATGGGAGAGGGAGAGAGAGAGAGAGAGAGAGAGAGAAAGAGGGAGGGGAAAAACAAACAGCATAAAATGGGTCAGAAGAAAATACGTTTTTAAATCAACGCAATGTCAGAAGACATGAGTGGGCTCGGGGCCATCCAATAACCCACCACCAATATTCAACCCCGGGGACCTGTGTGTGTTTGTGTGTGTCTGGGTCTCTCTCTCTCTGTGTGTGTGTGTGTGTGTGTGTGTGTGTGGGGCACAGGGCTGCTGGCATCTGCAGCAGACCAGTGCTTAATACTCCATGTAATTTCAGCCGTGGAACCAAGAATTTCTAAGTAAGCCCCCACAGGTTGTTTATCTGACAAAATCCATTTAGGCATTTAATGATAAGTAGATGGCCTGGCATCCCATCACATAAAACAAATAAGTACTGAAGCCTGGAAAGTGGAGTTGTTTTTTGGGGGGGAGGGGGGGTTTGGTTTTGGGTTCATGCAGTGTTTTGTTTCCTGACTTTTCTCTATGTTTGTGTTAGTCTTTGTGTGTGTGCACGTCCATGTGTGTATGTGTGTGTGTGTTTGTGTGTGTACGTCCATGTGTGTATGTGTGTGTCAAAGAGAGTGTGCATTTGTGTCTGTATTTGAGAGTATCCATGTTTCTTTGTTTGTTTGTGTGTGTGTGTGTGTGTGTGTGTGTGCATGTGTGTGTGTTTGACCCCTTGTTATTAGTAGTATTTTAAAAAACTAGCAATCTGTATGATCTGATGCCTGAGCTGTCTTTTTCAACTTCTGCTGTTTTTCCACAGGCTTTTCTCATTTCTGATTAACTTGGTTTCCCCAGAGAGCAAATGGCTCTGTTGTTGGATTAGAACACACACACAGACACACAGACACACACACACACACACACACACACACACACACACACACACACACACACACACACACACACACTGTGGTATAGCCTGTGCCAGAAAATAACTTTGTTGCTCTGATGATCGCCATAGGTTTCAACTGTACAGCACACACACACACACACACACACACACACATATATGATCTCACTGGTGCACTCCTCTCTCTCTCTCTCTCACACACACACACACACATACATAGGGAGCACACTGAAAGTTCTCAGCTGTGTTTTGTGTTTGGGGGAGCGCTGCCATGGCAATGTCCTTCTGGGAAGGGCAAGTCTTGCAAGTGCTGTGCTTGGCACGGCCTAATACTATTGATTTTATAGGAGAATAAACACAACCATCACTGCCTTTAGAGAACAGCGTTCTGCTCTGATTCTATGTGTGTGTGTGTGTGTGTGTGTGTGCGTGTGTTTGTTTTGTCAAGTGCTCAGGCCACTTATGTAGTGTCTCTTCTCTGCTCATCTGATGAATTTAGTCAGTTCATTCTTGTACTGGGGTCATTGACATACTGTATATACTCTCTATTCACACAGCTATTTACTCACTCAGTCACTCACTCACTCACTAACTCTCTCACTCACTCACTCACTCACTCATTCACTCTCGTTGTCTCTGTGTAACACACACACACACACACGCGCACATGCGCGCGCACACACACACACACACACACACACACACACGGACATTATTTGCCTCACTGTCATTTAAAAAAAATAGCTGGCTGTTGTTAGAGGCTAAAATCATACAAGCTTGCATGAGTGTGTGTTTGTATTTGTGTGCATATGAGTGTGTAGTGTATATATTTCTGCTGGTGTCAGTGGAGATGCTGGCTCTGGGTGCCGATTATTGGCAGCGGCGATGATTTGTGATGACTCAGGTGTCCCTCCCCCAGAGAGGGGTGAGTCATGAAGTCTTCATGATGCCCATATCTACTCATTAGAGTCCGTGTGGTGCTTACACACACATACATACACACACACACACACACACACACATACAAACACACACACAAAGACACATTAACACAAGTACATGAACCTGACAAAGATCCCAAGAGCCTCGCCAAAACACACACTCCCCGCTCAAGGTGTGAAACGCCAGAGCCCTCCCTTCTGTGTCCACACACAGAACACACACACACACACACACACACACACACACACACACATGTATGTGTTCTCTACACATATACACACCATCACAAGTATTTGCAATATATTAATAAATAAGTGCAGGGACATGTGTACACACGTTGACACGAACAGTATTTACATTTTTGCATCTTCATCTAGTTCTACTTCATGGATTCTTTCTCACTCGTTTTTGCCAAAGCATATTTGAGATTTATTTGTTTATCTGTGCTGAAGATGATGGTCAGAATTTTGAGACAGAGATATCCTGAGATGAAATTTACAAAATTAATCAATTCACAGCACATTCATTCACATTAATTAACACATTAATTCCTGCATTCCTTCATTCCTTTATTCATTCATTCTTTACATTTTTGTAATTTTTTTTTAATACTTTCTCACACACAGTCTCTCTCTGAAATAAATGCTCATGTGCAGATACACAGATACACACAAGGTCAGTCATTATATGTGAAAAGCGTCAAATAGTAGTAACTGACACTTTCTCTTCTTTTCTCTTGTCTTTTCTTTTCTTCTCTTGTCTTGTCTTCACTTGTCTTCTCTTCTTCTTTTCTCTTGTCTTCTCTTCTCTGCTGAGGCTACTTTCCCCACTTTCTCAAAATAGTCTATCTGTTTTCAAAGGACCAACTTTACTCTCTTTTTTTTCTCTCTCCCCTAAGATAAGACAAGTCCTCAATATCAGGACACAGAGGATGCATAATTATTTTTTCTGTGGAATTCGTTTGTGGTGGCACCTCCCCATGTTGTGCTCACTGTGCAAACATGCACAGCTCTCCCCATGGAGGCGCCTGTCAGAAGCCATTTTTTACAAGAACAATAGTTCCAGCAAACAGACAACCTAACATACGGTTTCCTTGTTTCCGTTTGGGATTTGGAATTAGCATTGAAAATAGCAGTTCTCCCCCATGTTGCGTGTGAGCTATTTAGCATTAGATTGTGTCTGTTAAGGCTCACTGAGCTGTCCTTTGGACACACAATACACACGTTAAGGATAATTTGATGAAGGCTTTTTATGGCTTATGCTGTGTTGTACTAAGGTGTGTTTGCATTTGTGTGATTTTTTTTTTTTATTTGAAAGAAAGCCAGTGAAGTATGTTAGCATATCAGTATGAAACCTCTCTATGAGTGTGTAAGGGTATGTATGTGAGAAAACAAGTATTTTTTTCTCTCCCCCCTCTCTCTTTCTGTGTGTGTGTGTGTGTGTGTGTGTTTGTTTGCGTGTGTGTGTGTGTGTGTGTGTGTGTTTGTGTGTGTGTGTGTGTGTGTGTGTGCGCACACAGAGAATGCACTGGCCAGCGATAGACTCCCTGCTTCGCTGCAAACTCCAGTGGTCTGAATGGTGTCCCGTAACCAAAGACACACTGAGCATTCTATCTATGAACTTCAAATGACTTGTTTATTGTTTGAATTGTGTTACGGCGATCCCTCTCCACACAGCATGCTGCATGACCCTGCTTTTCATCACCTCTTCCAGACAAGTCATTAACTAAAAAACTCTTTCTTAGGAGTACTGAGATGAGTCAGAAAGGTGTATGTTTTCCCAACACATGTAGATCATGTCCTGTCATCCTCCTACAGGTGTTAAGAGTCATATTTTCACCTTAACCCAAGCCATACGAAGTCTTTACACTAGGTGCTACTATAAAAGTGTGTTTCTGTTTCTTAGTATTGGCAGATGTGCACCCTGGCGTCATATCGTAGTTTTGAGCGCAACGAGTAATTGCTTCATGATGATACACATGCCTTTCTGACAGGAATCACTGTCTTAAGGAGGTCAATGGGAACTGGATACAAAACAATTGCTGAATGTTTGCTGAAGCTGAAAGAGAAAAGAGAGAGAGAGAGAGCATTCCTTAACTTTATACACTTTTAAAAAGCTGTCATCGCGAATGAAAAGACAATCACTGTGTTTTTCTCTGACCCCTGGGAAGTCTTGAGAAAGTAAGAGAAATCTCCTAATTGGATTGATTCCGTTTCATCCCCACCGTACCGATCGCCACGGGCTGGATCATGTTGTTCAGTGTTTTCACGGTTGCCATAGGCACAGGCGCCATGAGCTGGTGGGCTTTATGAAATGACAAAATTCTTATAAAGTTACATAACTCCATTAAAGCCTGCTTATTTGGCCATAGAATAAGAGGGGGGTAATATACTGGCTTTATTTAAAAGATACACTGGAGTCATTTTTAATTTATGGATTTGAATACAGTAAGATGTCAAGCACTGAAGTACTCAAGTGAAGCTGGTGTTGCAGTCTGAATTAGGGAGATAGCATATTTGTTCAGACAGTGCAATAGTCACATGGCTCATATATTTCTCATATGCCACTAGTGGGAAAGTATATTTGTAAAATATCACTTGTAGCTTATTAAAAACTTTGACCAGTGACTTCTTTATCAATTAATGAAAAGATATGCAGAAAAAGACCATGTTTTTCTATGTGGCATAATTTACCTCATTCTCATATAATTGTCATCTTTCTGTAATTCAATTATAAATTAACGACACAGTGGCTGAGATAAATAATGTAGCCTGTAAAAAACCTACTTCAGTAATAGAGGAAGTCTGAGACTAGTATAGATAAGTACCATCATTGTGTGGCTTACTTCCAGTGTCTTGACTTACAGTAATATGACAGTATTAGAATTCCTCATTCAGTATGTTTAGGATTATGGAACAACTCAAATAGTATTTTATAAAAATGTATGTACATGTTTAATTATCGTTTAATATGAGGCATAATGGACTTTGTTTTATTATTTCCTTCATGAGGTCTTTGGCTTAGAATAAAACCCGCTTAAGTCTGAGACACACACACACACGCATGCACGCACGCACACACGCAGGCACGCACGCACGCACACACACACACACACACACACACACACACACACTTTCTCCCACAGATGTACATTACCACAGGGCTGTGCCCACATCCACACTTTCATTTTCTTGCTGCCACTAACACTCATCAGCCAAACCATTTCTTTTTTTTTTTTTTAGCCCAAGTCTTTTAAGTGACAGGACCATGCCTTTTGAATATTAAGCCCTCATCAGAAACCTCTAAAGTCTCCAAATCCTCACAGAGCCTCCTTCTCTCTCTCTCTCTCTCTCTTTCTCTCTCTCTCTCTCTGTGTTTCTCTCTCTCTTCCTCTTCAGCCTGTTTCTCTTTCCCCCGTCCCCTGCTCTCTCTCTCTCTCTCTTCCTCTCCCGCCTCTCTCTTTCCCCCGTCCCCTGCTCTCTCTCTCTATCTCTTCCTGTCCCCTTGCTCTCTATTCCTCTTTTCCCCTCCTCTGTTCCTCTCCTCTCATTACTTTTTTCTCCCTTCCTCTCTCTAGTCTCTCTCCGTTTCCTCCTGTTAGGCTTCCCTCTCTCTGTTCTGTGTACCTGGCTGGGAGACTTCTTCTGAGCCACTGTGATTATGTTTTCCAGCATGAAGCATCTCTTCATGTCAGGACCCTAATTTATGGCGTTACAGCACGCTGACTGCCTACACACAGTTGTAGGAAAAGAGCACTCAGCCACACTTTGTCACTTCGCCTTATAAACTACCGTCTTTCTCGACAAGATTCATTACCGTGTTTACAAGCAGAGATTTTATGGAAATGGAGGAATATTTCCATACAATTTTCCCAAGAAGAAGAAGAAAAAAAAAAGGTTTCTCCTGAAACGTTCTCCAAAATCATCCTTCAGAAGGCTTACTTAATTAAACGTTCTGTTTACTTCTCTACTCCATCCATTAGTTCATCATGCCATTAATACATCAGTCAGCTGTGCTGGAGTCATGAAGGTCGTTTTGTGGATGACCTTTATCTGTACTTCTCAGCGCAAGCTAGTACATGCACCGCACCGCTCCTCTCTGGATCAGCTGGGAGTGAATAGGCCAGGAGTTAATGCCTCACACGTGCTACAGTGGAACACATGACGTTATACTGTAGTGAAGCGCGGTGCGGCGCATATGGAAACGGTTATGTAAGAGGGGGTCAGTCACTCCTACCAACTGACTCCGGGAGGCCCGGATCCAACAGGCAGGACCCGAGCTATGTGGAAAGTCACAGAGTGGGCCGTGGATAGACATGCTGGTGAATTTGGGTATTTATGGGGAAATATAAAGATGCAGCACTAGACTGAACAGACTCAGGAAAATGAGGTGGCAAGGTTTTCTCAAAGTATGGGGGCTAAATAAGATAGCTGGCACCATAAAGAATACAGAGTTTAATGTTTTAAATGTCCTTATTGAGAAGATCTAATATATCATAATTATAGAGCTTGTAAAATGTAAGAATGATTTTATGAATGTAAATGCAAGAATTATTTAAAAAAAAGTATAGCGATTTTAGACAAAAGAGATAAAAGAAGGAAAAAGATTACTGATGGAATTTTTTAAATCTAAATTCTAAAAACTTATTTTATTATCTTTTTTATTGAACTGTCCTTTTGCACATATCTAAACATCAGCAAAAGGTGTTTTCATCCTCCAGGCATTCTGGTGTAACCTAACTCAATTTGCGTTGCAGTCCCTACACATAGAAAAAAATTTATTCCCTTCGGACTTGGTAATTTGATGTGGAACGACACGCAAACAAACCGCCGCCGATTACACCTCCCCGGTACGAGAGCGCGGTGTTTGTGAAGTGCTCCGGTACCAGCTGCGGTGCTGGGCTGCGCGGGGACTCGGCAGGCGCGGTGCTCCGTGGGTGTGACTGAATCACTGCTAGCAATGAAATCCGCTCATCACAAGAGAAACTGCTTGGCTGCCCGTTCTGTGCAGCAAATGCTCACAGTTTCTTTTTCCTTTTTTCCTTTTTGTTGCTCAGGGAGCCTCAGCCAGCGTGTTTGTGCCTGTTAAGGCGACGAGACAGGGTGACTAAGGTTAAACTGAAGGGATTTCTCAGCACTGTTCACATGGCTGATGGACTGTGAGTGATGCCTGACTTGCTGTATGTCATTGACAACAGTGATATATGAAGGCTAAAATGTCACCCTTCGAAATGCAAGGGATTACCGTGAGATTTGACTATAATCACACCTGAGTTTAGAAGGTTTTTTTCTATTGCGAAACTAAAATTAACTAACTAACATCCAACAAATTGTAAATCAAAGTTGAAGGAGAGAGAACAGAGAACAGCACTATACTTATAACCACAATCAATTCAACAACTACTGGGATCAGCCTCTAATTCATTATTTCTGAATCATTTGATGGCCAAATGCTTAAATATGACTAACAGGGATGGAAATATAATGTGATGTTTTTTTATTTATTCATTTTTTATTAGAAATTGAGAAGAAAAATACACATGAGCCATTATTGCAGAAACAAAATAAGAGGGAGGAATGTAAGTAAATAATTTAATGATTATTATTTTTTTTAAATGTTTATTTATTTGTTGGATATCTTAAGTCGCTCCCCCATGTGATGTCATGCGAACTGACTTGTTTACGGACCTGCTAACAGACCTGCTCTGTCACTTAAGTTCCTGTCTCCACACGCCCAACGGCCTGCACGCATCAGATGGGCTGTTGACATGGCAACCTGACGTGGCTGCCGGGGGCACTGCGTTGACCCCCCTCCAGGTGAGCGTGTGAGCGTAGTTAATGAAGCAACAAATGTGCCCATGGCCTCGCCTCGTGGCCCCACCGCCTCACCTTTCCCAATTTGTTATCGGTTTGGCGTTTTCCCCCTCAAATGCAACTCTACCCCCTGCCGTTTGTGTTTGCTTTGCAATTCTCTTCAGAAGAGTTAACCGACATTCAACTTATTTCTAAAAGTTTACACTGGAATATGTTATTGCGAATTTAAAAGGCAATTCCACAAACTAACATTATCCTAATGGCTAAACGGTCTTTCAAACACTGTTGTGGGAATGGTATTTGATCATATAAATTTGGCTTTTGTCAGAATCCAGAAGTCTGTTTGGTTTGACTGTGACTTGTTTTGCTTGTCACCATCCGAGAAGCCGAGAGTGGCAACTGAAACTGGACTCATGAGTTCAATCTCATGAGTTCTCCTTTCTCGCTATCTGAGAACGGCATTCTCAACAAGTGAGTGTTATTAAATGCATATGCAATTAAATGCATCTCAGAGCATTACTCAGAGTACTCAGAGCAGCACCCTTTTCATTTAGAATAAGGTTCCACTCAAGAGCAGACCGACAAGGAAACTTCCACTTTTCTGCCTCACAAACTGCCCATCCCCCACAAGCTGAATGAGAAAGCATTTTGATTGGACAGCATCGTTAATGAGGAGCATTGTCTTCAGGCATTTCACTGAACCTGAGGCCTAAACTGCTACAAGAAAGCATGTGATGAGAGTGTCAAAGGACAGAAAAAAAGAAAAGCAACTGGACCTTCACAAACGGAATTAGAAATAATTTCTGGCACCGACTCTGTGCAGTGGACGTGTACTGTTTCGGTTTGGGCCCTCATCAGCGTTGGTGGCAAAGTAAAAATTCTTGTCTTCCATGAGGTAACCTTAAGCAAAGCCCAGTTCAGATGGGAGTTGGGTTGGAGGTGGTGGTGCTGGGGGGATGTCTGCCTGAGGCCACCCAATGAAGCAGACAGTAAGGGTAGAGCAAAGGGGTCGGTAAAGGAGCCAAAGATTAGGAAAAACACAAACATTTCATTTTCCAGTGGACATGGTAGGCCTTCCTTATTACTCCAGCTGAAGCCTTCTCTTGATTTGTTTATAGTCATAAGGCAGAGGAAAAAAACGGCATCATCTCCTAATCTCTTAAAAACCATATCTTAACTGTAATTGGTTTTCAGGAAATTAATTTATTTCAACAGACGCCGCCATGGAGTTTCTTTCCACCCATTTAAATCCATACCCACACTGATGCCGCGCCTTGTATTATGCCGATGGGAAACTTGGTCTCTCGTCAAGGAGCCAAATATTAAGCTGCTTACATGACATGCTGTAGGTGTCTGCCAATATAAATCAAGTCTGTTTATCTAGAGATCATTATGTCTTTAAAGTGAAGGAAGGATGTTGACCTGGACACATGTTCGTGTTTGTAGACTGTAGAATAACATGCAGTTTAGTAGTGACAGGCAGCATTAAGAGTTTCCACCTGTGCCAAGGTTTAAGAAAAAGAGTCAAGATTTGAGTGAGGACCAGATTTTCCAAGAAATGTGTTAGTCAAAGTATGTGCTAAAATGGAATGGATTAAGTGTTGTTAGTTATTAGGTTTTTTTTTTTTTTTTGTGTTCTAATGCTGCCCTTGGCAACCTTTTTTGAAATCTTTAATAGTTGGATGCGGGGCCACCTGATTGGTTCCACCTCTGAATTAGGGCACCCACTGAGCTGAGTGCGGCACCAGAACAGGCACACTCCTCAAAGTTGCTGGTTAAGCTCCTTGTTTCGTAACCCAAATCTCATGGCAGTGTTTCGCCCAAGGGAAAAGAGGGAGCCCATATTTACGTCTTCTCTCTCTCTCTCTCTCTCTCTCTTACACACACTCCTCTTCCATTTTTTCTTTCTGGATCAAAGTATGGGAAACCAGAGAACCCCCCCCCCCCACCCTCCCTTTTCCCCTCCCCGTGCTCTCCTAAAGGTGGTAAGTGGGTGGTTGAGGGGGACAACCAGCCAACATTCTGTTCAGAAAATGTATGGATGGAGATGCTGGCGTGGACGCTATAAATAGACATTACCATCTCTCCGATGCTCGCACACACTCCAAGTTTGAATCTACGGGCCTAATCCTTCCCCCTTGCGTTCTCAACCTAAATTGTAGGGGATTATTTTTCAGGAAAGCGAATGGCCGGGAGTGCCGCCGAAGATCCTTTTTCTCCGTGTGCGCTATTCAGGCGCTGACGCTCCAGTGTGCACGTGTCTTGACTTCTGCCCGTTTACCAGGTCAAGGAGATGTGAAAGAATGTGCACGCAGGCACTAGACTCTCAGAATGACTGAGGTAGCGCTCTCTCTTTCTCTCTCTCTCCCTCTCTCGGTGTCTCTCTTTCTCTCTCTCTCCCTCTCTCGGTGTCTCTCTTTCTCTCTGCCAAAGAGAAAGTGGCTAAAATTACCCGTGCAAAGACAAACACGTCAAAACCCCAAACTCATTTGTCCTTCTGGAATTACATAATGATTCAATCTCTGAAAAATGAAAAGGAGGAGACCCAAAAAAAAAAATGATTTCCCCACTGATACAGAAGTCCTGGTATTCTCATTGCCTGCTCAGCACATACTCTACTCGTTTACAAAAGTGCTGGACACCATACGCAGGTCAACTGCTGGATAACAGTGTCAATTTCTGACATGTTATTCCAGACCTCTGGCTCGATCAGAGCAGGTGAAGTCGCCGTGTGAAACAAACTAACCCTGTCTGGCCTTGCCTGCCTGAATGCGACATCACCTCTCCCAGATTAGAAGCCACCCCACTCATGCTGTTTATCACCCCCCCCACACACACGCACACATCCCCCATCCCCCAGTCTCCATCTCCAACCTCTGTAACTATGGCGATGAAGCTGTCTCCAGGGTGTCCTCCAGGCCCTGGCACCACTCTCTCGGCGGGTGCATTAGTCTGCGTTGTGTTTCTAAATCAGGACCTGCATCTCTCCGTCGGCTCAGTGCCGTGCGTAACTAACCTCCGCGTTATCCCCGCTCGGCTCATTGTTGACGGGTTTCCGACACATTTTACACAACCGACGTCAAGTACCGCTGCCGCTCTCTCTCGCGCGCGCGCCGAGGCCCAAAAATAGAACGGCATAAATACAACTCATTCGTATGGAGATAGCAGAGGAGGGGTGAGTACAATGTGGGTTTGTTTCTCAGGCCGTCTTCACATTTTACTCAACAGTGGCTGTGCAAAATATATGAAGTTCCAATATGAGGTCAAGGGACAATATGCTCCTAGCTGACTGATTGTGGCTCATAGGTGAATAACACTGAATCACATCTGCTACGTGAGATGACACACTTCAAAGGTTTGGGCATCAAAAAAAGGACAACTCTCCCCCACACTCAGTCCCCCACGTGCTGTTTGAGGTCAGGTGATGTCTGCGAGGTAGCCCCCAGAGTGGCCGAGTTGAGTTGAGATGATCAGTGGGTACATTTGTTTCACACTGAAGCAATAGTAAAAACCACAGGCTTCCGACTCATTCTGAGTGTATAGATCCCCCCCAACACCCCACTCTGAGCAGGAAATGCAAAATAGTTCAAGTCAGACACCACAAACAGGTAAGGAAACAAAATGGAAAATCACCAGCAAGTTGTGCTGTTGCAGTGTTCAGATTGAGGTATCTCGTTTTCGAGATCGGTTTGTCACCAATGATTCCTAGTCCCCTAAAGCAACACACATAATGGTGACAAGAGAGACTGACACAGAATGAGAGAAGAAAGAGCAAGCAAGCGAGCGAGAAAGAGAGAGAGAGAAAAAGAAAGAGAAAGAGAAGTAAACAAACAAAAAAATCCCAACTATTTTCAGTAGACAAGCCTAAATTAGCAGTGCTCAAGTGCATCCACCTTGAACCTGTAGATTTGAAGTGCTCCAGTTTCTCCCCTGATGATCCCTTCCCTGATGAGTTTAAAATACATAGCTGGAAAGCAATTAAGCGGATTAAGAGAAATGAAGATATGTATTTGGCTACATTGAAAGCACAATAGCCAACTGCACGCGCCAGTGTGTTAACATGATTACCGTAATCGGATTTGTAATCTCACTCCAGAAATTACATCTGAGAGGGGAAAAAAAAGAGAGTGCGAGAGGATTTTTGAAAGGAGAAAAAAAAAGGACGGAATCAGAGGAAAAATAAATAAACAAACATTAACACTAAATTTATCACATGCTGTAAGCCATGCAGTGTCTCCTTGTTTCCTGCCTTTGAGAGAGCGATTCTGCTCTCTCTCTGCTTTTGTGCACAATTAATATAATCCGCTTGCTGAGAGGTCTCTCAGCAAGCAATCTCTCCCCACTCTCTGTAGTGCTGTGCGCTTTTGGCTCAGGCACAACCACCCTGAGATCATGGCATCAGCCCTGTTTTGGACACCGGTCCTCCTGCTGTCAAAGGTGTTGGCTGTAGTTGCTCCTCGCTATCAGGCCTCCTGCTTGGGCAAGGACGCGTCGCGCATGCATAGGCACAGCGTACAGGACTCCCGTGGAATGGCCTGCTGATAACACCTCATCTGCCGCAGCTCTGGCTGTTCTAATGCCAGGCTTTATTTTGAGCGTGCCGCGTGAAATTTGAATAAGCCTTTCGTCCAAATAGCAAAAAAAACCACACGAATTTATAGATAAGTGTTGACGGGATTAAATGTAAAATGATAAAACCACTGCTAATGTGAGTGACAGAAGCATGTCTGTGCTCAATCTGAGGAGAGAGAGAGACATACAGTATGAAGCATGTCTTACTTTCTGGTGTGTGTGTGTGTGTGTGTGTGTGTGAGAGAGAGAAAGAGAGAGAGAGGTTGAGAGAGATACAGAGACAGAGAGAGCAGAACGGAGCTGTGGAAGGCAGTTACATCCTCACATGTGGCTTTCAGTCAGTTGTAACCACATCCAATCAAAGTGGTACTCTAGTTACCACAGGTCCTTATTACAAAGACCACAGTTGTGTCTTTTCCCCTAAACTTTTTTCTAACTGAAAGTCTGTGTATGACATTGATGAAAGCATAAACCCCAAAAGATGAAAGGTCAACACGTGTCCTGCATATTAAAGAGGTCACTGGAGGCACCGGCCATATCAACTGGATGACCTCATTTTAATTGGTTTCTCCCGGGGGAGGACGCAGGGGTTCCAGGTGGAAACGCATGGCGCAGATTTCGGTCCCAAAATGAAGAGATAGCTTACTCCTAAATCTCCTGCGAAGGGTTCCAGGGTTTGTTGGCGAGTTGGCGGGTGATTTCAGAGGGGCGGTGTGCGAGGCTGCGTGGCCATTTCATGCAAGTGTTTGTTGTGACGTTGCCATGGCAGTCCCCCCGACAAACAATGCAACATCTGCTAACCAGCAAACACACACAGAGGGGATACTGTCTTAAAAACGCGCGGGGCCGTCAGCGCAGCGCTGGAGAATGTCAAACATTTATGCAAACCCTCTCGCCTCCTTGACGCACAGCGAGCCAGCGAGAGCGACGCCTCCCTAAACATCAACAGTGGAATCCATGTGGATTCATCTCTGTTTACAACGTCATTTTTCATGTTGTTTCAGCATGTGTGAGCCTGTGTGGATGTGTGTGAGCATGTGTGTGTCCACGTGTGTGTGTGTGTGTATATCTGTGTATCGAAGCAAAACATGCTGCTCAATCACTCCAAGACATTTCCAATAAAATGTTGGACAACTTTGTGCATAATATTTGTGTGTTTGTCTGTGTGTGTGTGTGTGTGTCCCGATTGCACGAGTGTGTGTCTATTTCGATGATTAAAGGAAAAAACACAGGACAGGCGCGCTGGCGGCCTCGGGGTCTGGCCAGGGGGGGGTCACGTGTGCGGCAGATAACTGGCGTGTCAGGCGGAGGTGTGAGGGACACGGCGATTCCTTTTGCCACGGAACGTCATGCAGCATTTAGGGCTCCAGGTGTGACGGCTGCCAGCATCGCGCGCGCTGTCACTCACTGTCACGGGGAGGGAGGCGCCGGCGCTCGCAAGGGGGAGACTGAGTCGAGGAGACGGGAGGCCAGGGGGCAGGGGGGGGGGAAGCGAGAGAATAGGGGAGAGAGAGAGGGGGAGAAAGAGGGCAAGGGGGGGGAGGTAGAGGGGGTGGCTGAGGTTTAAGCCTATAAGGGAGCAGAATGGTAAAAGTAAAAATATGTGTGTGTGTGGGCGTGAGTGTGTGTGTGTGTGTGTGTGTGTGTGTGTGAGGGATCCTCTGTGTGTGTGTGTGTGTGTGTGTGGAGAGAGAGAGAGAGGCCTGGAGGGCTGCGCTGGGCTTGCGGGTTCTGTCTGCTCCTGTTGTCACCGTGGTGCTCTGGTGTGTGCTGAAGCGCCATGCACACCGTGGCCCTCCGATGCATGTGACAGGCTGCCATGGCATTTACAGGATATCATCAACTGGCTGCAGGTCTGCAGTCGTGGGCAGCATAGGAATAGGGTGGGATGTGTTTTTAATTAGGACTGCCTGAACAATTTGTCAACACAAAGAAATCCATTTCTACAATAGATAGAGGGTATAATCAAGGAAATATTCCCAATTCATTAAAGAATATGGATGGTTATGGCACTCTATGTATTAAGAGACATATAATGATGGACAACCAATAATGCACATTTATCAGAGTCTGTATATGTCTCAAGGCTTTGCATTTCTCTCTCTCTATGAGAGGCCGTACAGTTTGAAACAAGCAATTTCTGTTTGTTTACACATGAAGAACAGAATTACCGTAAGGGCAAAATGCTAATTCCCAGTAGGCCATTTAGAGACAGATGTCACCGTATGTGACTGACTCCTGGCTGTTGGAGCGTTTCCATGGCCCGAGGCTAACAGGAACCCCGTGGTGACCCTCTCTCTCCGCCATTCCCCACCACTGGAATGTGCCAGCACAGAGCAAATCCAATTAAAGCACGGCAGAGCAATCAGCATCGGCTCGCCCAACGCGGTTACTGATCTCATTAGCGGACTTCACCGCTGTGTCGTGGTTTTTTTTTTTTTCACCATTTGCCATATGGGATCAACACGATCTCCTCAAGAAGTCATGAGTGTTAATTTAGAGCGAGCTTGTTGATTTCAATAAATTATTTTTGCTCGGTGGTGACGGTTGCGATTAAGCGCATCTTCTTCAACAACCGATGTTGAGGGCAGCGGGGGGTGATAAATGAATAAGCTCTGTGAGTTTAGACCTTCATTAGGTCCCTGTGTGCATCAAGCATACATAAGCCAGTTGCTCTTGGTGCCACTTTCTCGTTTATGAAATTAATCATCCAGAAATTCAAATGCAGATTGTGAAACCAAGAGCCTGGGTGAGCTCGTGGTATTTTCAGTTTGTTTGCACACCAAGCACTATTTGTTTGTTTGTTTGTTTTTGGAGTCATATCACCCATAAGCAATTCATTGTTTATGACCAGGTTCGCCTTTGTTGTAGTTATTTGAGATCACTGTGATATTGTGAAGGGGGTAAAAGAGTGTGATGAGTGGACCATATCTGTGAGTGTACAAGAAGTCTGCCCCCGAACTTTCGATGAAAACCCCACAGGGCTGGCCCGTAAATGCACCAGAAGAGTCTGTAGGCTGTTGTGGTTGCCAAGTCTGTGATGGTGTTGCTGATGTGGTCGACCTTACTTCCAGAAAGCCCGACGCACCATTTCTTGTAAACCGACAGAAGGCCCTAGACACCATGGCTTGAGGACAGGACAGACCTCCGCCGGGTCGCTGAGCGTGTCTGTTTACAGCGACGGTGACTGGCCACGTCTGTTGTCTGGTGCCCGCGCCGCTCGCCTCACACGGCTGCAGCGCAGCACATCGCGCTGCTGCCTCTGGAGAAAGGTGAGCTGGCCGCCTCTGATGACATCATTGCTGGTAATAGAATAAGATCTCTATTAGCTGATGGCCTGGTGACTCAGCTCGACTGGCACCGTATTGTGGGGGGAACAGAGATAGCTCACAGTGCTCGGGCTGCTGCTGCTGAGTTACTCGCGTGTGCTGGGGGAGTCAGCGGCGGCCTGCTGCCTGGTGAGGAACAACGGCCGGAGTGTGTGGAATGGGAAGACATTGCTTGTGTTGTTCATTCGCGATGACGTCATGTATTTACATTGCTGCTTGGAGAAGGGAACTCACACTGCAGCTTATAGCATGGGCTGCAGGTCAGACATAGCTTCATTTCAGATGCTGGCGCCATTATGCAGACATTATCACAAGAACAGTCTGTTTTTTTTTTTTTTAATAACATATAAAGAACATTGTTTGTTTGTTGTGTTTATGAAGATGCAGCTGTGTGAACCCTGAAGAGCCCTTTCTTTCCTCTTTTACTATTTCCTCTTTCCTTTAATTCCCTTCCCAATTCCTCTTATTTCAAAATAAATTGTTCTCCTCGTTGCACTGACCTATCTTCTCATATGTCTCATAGGTAGTCCCCACATCGTCTGTCTGTGCGTGTGTGTGTGTGCGTGTGTGTGTGTGTGTGAGGGAGATGAGAGGTTATGTAAGGCGCTGGCAGTCACAGGAAATCACGTTCAGGGCCGAGTGTGTGTGGGTGCGGCCCGAGAGGACGGACAGGTGCAGGCCGAGGGATGTCGCTGCGTATTTGCCCTGACCCATCCGACTTGTTTACGGCTGGAAAATGACCGTGCTCTCATTTCTCGGTCCCTCCCGTCTTCGTAAGCTGTCACCGCTGGATGGACTCTCGCCGCCGCGTGCGCACGCCAGGAACAAGAGGCCGGTGAATCGTCCGCGGCCTCTGCTACCTCGCTAATGCGGGTGCTCGGGGGGAAAAAAAGTCACTCTTTCCCTCTTTCTCAGGGGGAAGGCGGAAAGAAAATAAAAGTTTCTGGAAAGTTCTCACCAAGGAGAGAGCAGGGCTTTTTGCGACTCCCAGCGTGCTCAGAGTCCCAATGTACGTGTGTGTGGGATGTCCATATGGCATGAATAATTAACTTTTCAAAAACAACAACAGCCTTACACTTGAACAGCCTATAAAGAGTATTTTTATTCTAAACACATTAATCTCTTGTCCTTTGTGAGAGGGGAACCACCACTAGAGATTTTTTGTATTCATCCAAAACCTCTTTTTCTCTTCTTCTATGAAATCTCCCTGAATCTTGCTCTGGGCATTTTAGAGAACTGACAAGAGCGTGCTGATCTACACTTTGTATCTCACTTAGTAATACTTCATGCTCTCAGCAGCGATGAACCTCATTAAATATATACAGCAAAGGAATCCCTAAATAAAAGTGAGGGATAAAAATGTTCAAATGACAAAAATGATCCGGATTACAGATCTTTGTTAGCCTGGCGAGCCAGATCTTTGTTACTGTGAGGAACAGTACACACCTCAGTGGTTTTAAACTCATTGCTCTCCACAAGGTGTGGTTGTGGTTCATTTCTGACATAGGAAAGCCCATCTGTTGTACCTAAGATACCATTAGTAATAGCTGCTCTGCGCAACAGTTCAGAAATTTGAAATGACCTGTGATGGCCGACACCCTCTGCTGTCTTAGGACATGACTGTCCACAGTATCAGACCTGAGGAGCTCAGAGGGCAGGCCTGGCCACCCTGCACGTCTCCCTCCACTGTACCATACTACCCTTACAGAACAAGCTGCTGCTCTTGAGTCAGAGTGATATGCAGGTGTGCTGTGGTTTGTCACCTTTCCACTACGGGTGTGACATGTGGGTGTGTGCATGTGTGTGTGTGTGTGTGTGTGTGTGTGTGTGTGTGTGCTTGTCTCTAAGTGTGTGCCCAGTGTGGGCTGAAGGGCTCAGCAGGGTTAAGAAGAGTGTCACCGCAGCCCCGTTCGTCTGCAGCTGAGCCTCCAGAAGTGAAATAGCTGTCCACCATCCATGCCTGGAAACGAAAGGGGCCCCGCAGACGCAAAGGTCAGAGCTTTCTGGTTTCTTGGCAACAACTGCTCTTTTTCTCTCCCTCTCACTCTCCATTTTTGCTGTGCTTTCTCTCTCTCTCTCTTTCTCACTCTCTCTCTTTCTACTTTGCTCTCTCCCTCTTTATCTGACTCAGTTACAGATTTTGCAAAGCTGTAAAAACAAGAATTACCAATGGCATGGCGGGTAGCCTTCCCTTCTATTTTTATCTCAGTGAAAGCCCTCTTCAAATTACACAATACATGGCCTGAATATACATTCATCCATTTGATATTTATACTTGTAATATTCATGTATGCCCATTTTATCTTGGTGCGCCATCGTAGACTCCATAATTAGCACATCAGGATGATGACGTGCCAAACCCTGTCTTCAGTTCTGGTTTAAATTCTCAGACAGAAGAGGAAACTTTTGCTTAAATTACAGTAGTGAGATAAGCAGAAATCAGGGAAGTGTCTAAGTATCTGTCACTGGTATAAAGCAGAAATAACTTGGCATCTTATGTACAATATATTCAAATAATGTCATGGATTACAATGGAAGTTACTGTGCAAAGGTAATGTTAATTAATAAAATATTAAGTCCAGCAGTTTTATTGCTATATTTGATGTCTGGAAATCTTAGATAGAAATCTTTCATAGAAATATTCTTACCCCTGCTAGATAGATTAGGCTGCAATGTCAATATAACTTGTTTGTGAAATACTGATAAATAACATCATGTCAAGTTGTATTTGACACATTGTGCATCAATTAGAAATTCGGTTTATGCCGAACGTCAGAAGGCTACTCTGGAAAACAGGTCTAATCACATCCGCTTATTGAGTGATCACATTGATTCTGACAGTGATTCAGTGATTGTCAACCTGGTAAACAAAAGCATGCAAAGATATTTTTTTCAACCAACAACACTGATTTGAGTATTCAACTTAATCAGTAGTCCAAACATATACCAATGTTTTAAATATAGCCTATACACCTACATATGCTTATTTATCATTATTTTTACCGTGTATGTCATAATCAATGACTCAGCAAGCGGATGTGATTAGACCTGTTTTCCGGTGTAGCCTTCTGACGTTTGGTATAAACCGAATTGTGTAATTAAATAAAAC
Source organism: Alosa pseudoharengus (assembly GCF_046254945.1). NCBI lineage: Eukaryota > Metazoa > Chordata > Actinopteri > Clupeiformes > Clupeidae > Alosa > Alosa pseudoharengus. The sequence continues at coordinate 8,450,776 of NW_027468609.1, read as the reverse complement.
TTACGTCTCACAGGTCGGATAACATCACCAAGTGTCCTGTTTCCGCCTCAGCTCTAATGTGAAGCATGCATTTGATCTGGAATTGGATCTGACACTTAACGTTGAAAAGTTAATCTGTGTTTTGTTGGTTTCTGTGACTGTTGTTTCGTTTCTGTGACCGTTAGACTAAAATAAATATTCTATCACTTCACGACATCTAAAAGCTGTGGTCGAGCCAACATTGTAAAACTTACAGTACATTTCTGTAAGTTAAAGACTAAAAGGAACATAATTAATATAAAGTTAACTCAGTAAGAGGAAGCACTTCAGATCAACCGCAGAATGACCTACTTTTTACACAACGTCCTTAGCTGTGTTTGAAGTGCAGGCCCAATCATATTATCACATGTAACAAACCATTCCCAGAATCCCCAGGCTTAAAGTACATTGCTATCACTCATTACTAAATCTGAATGTGAGACAATGTCTATTTAAGCATAACAATGTGATGCTGATTATTTTCCAAAGTTTTTTTTTTCTGTGGAAAGGCCCAGGCTATCAGCAATACTAAACATTTGCTCCAACTCATGTGCTCTTGCTCTGAAATAAATCAGATATAACTCGTTTTTATCTATGTGCCATTCTATGATGTCTGCCTGCGTGCTTTTATATATCTTTATGTACCCTAACAATGGAGCATCTTGAAAACTACACCCACGAATGAGTTGTTTCTTGATATATTTATCAGTGTGTTACTTATCAGTTAATTATCAGTTGTGTGTAAATAAAATGTGTGTTCCTGAGAGTGAAAAGATGCTAAGTGTGTGTGTGTGTGTGTGTGTGCTAGTATGTAAGTATTAGTATTATGAAGTGGCCCGAGGCTGCAGCATCCAAGATAATGTTGCGTTGTCTGGGGTATTCTAAAGCTGAAGCCTCAGTCCACAACCAGGGGTTAAAGTGTGTGTGTGTGGGGGTGTTATTATAAATTAATAATAAATATATTCTTTCATACCAATGATATAGCGTGATGATATTGTAAAAATAAATAGTGAGTTAATTTTCCACGTGTGCAGAGTTGACCAAGAAGCTAGCAATTCTTGTCCAAAAAGAATTGCTACACCATGATACTCAATATGTTGACCAACGGTGAGTCATTTTTCCCATTGCACCGACACTGGATTTTAGGATTCCCCCACCTGCCAAATCCCACTTTAACCACTGACCACAACACAACCTAAAATGCACACAAAAGACCCAAATGCTAACCTATACATTGGCCCTATGTCATGTACAGACTCGGAAGGAAGTTCTACTTGTGTGTGATTGCAATGTGTGTGTGTGTGTGTGTGTGTGTGTCAGCTTGGCAGAGCCCCAGTGAGAGGTCATTTGTGGCTCACTCTCCTGAACAGAAACTCCCAATCAGCCCAAGTGTCCACTTTCAGTTTTAAGTGATTGGTGGCGATCGCAAGAAACCAAAATAACAAAAACAAGACAGGTCCAAGTTTGTCTCCTCACCTGACAAACACGCTAGAAGAAAACAGGCTGTCAGGACAGATGTTAGCCACAGGTAGTGTCTTCACTGAAGCCTTGCCTGTAAATCACTGCTTCCCCTACCGGGTGTCAAACAACAGTAAGGTCATACACTTGCTTTCCGTTCAAGGCAGATTATAAACATGCCTAACAGCATCTTATGTCAACCTCTCTGAATTTCTTTGTCATGTATTCATTTGTCGTCTTCCCCTTATTTTGATTTTGACGAGGCCCTCATCATCTCGCGGCTCCCTGCTAATATTCCTGGCAGACTGTGCTGTGAGCGATGGGTGACCTATGTGCTCCTGACCCCCCACCCCGATGGGGTGCTCCGTGCGTGTCTATTTTAGTTCCCTGGGACTATAGCTCTCTCTCTCTCTTTCTCTCTCTCTGTGTCTCTCCACAGAGTGACTGCCTCCAAGTTTGCTTTCAGTAACCTCAGATGTCCTGCCGTCTAATTCCTGATATGCACCGTTTGGTACGCCTCAATTAGTGGGTTTTTAGAATAGACGGGAAAGAATGACATGACAATCAATCATGCCTTTATTTGCTTCTCACACACAACTCAAAGTGGCCAGGCCACATATTCTTCCTTGATTATAGTTCATAAACATAAATATAGTTGGAATCTATGTCCACTCCATTCCAGGCATACCCTTCAGGGGACGATTGGTCTCAGAGGGCATGCAGGATGAACGTGCTGTGTCACTGGTACACTGTTTGGTGACCAAAATGTAGCTTCTTTGGACAAGTTGAAGTTTAGGCAAATTACATAAGGTAATACAACACAAACAAAGAGTTAAATTTTATTTTTGCAAACCAAAATCAGCACTGAGGGCAACATGTCTGAAACGATTTACATTATGTGGAGAATGTAGAAAAAGTGCAAAAATACAAGAAAGAGGTTTTTGTGTTTTGGTGGCTCAGCCAACTATGGCTGGTTTGCATTTACTGGTTTTCTGACCTTTATAAAACAATTATTATGCCATTGTTACCTGTTGTTGCTATGGTTATGCCTCTGTAATAAAGTCACATTGCACATGTGAGTCTCACGTCTCAACGTTTATGACTTGCTTTGCTTTAACAGTAAACATTACTGTTAATTACATTTTGTGTATCACATGTTCTTCTTAATGTATCCTCTTAAATAAATGGATAAGAAGGGCAATGTGAATAAGAATTCAAAAAATGCCATTCACCCCCTCCTTAGTCACTCAAGCACACACACACACACACACACACACACATACACAGTCACTCACAAACATATCTCCACACAAAATACACCTACGCCTTCACCCATTTTTTTCTGTTGTTCTCTAAAACAAACTCAATTATCACATGCTGTGAGTCCTTCACGAGGCGCAGCACCTACAGAATTGCACATCCACGCGGGAGAGAGAGGAGAGAGACTTGCTTCAAACCCCTCTGTCTCTGTCTGTTCCCATGTTCAGGAGTGTTTTATTACACACTGTCCCGGTGATCTCATTGGGAATTGGGAAGACGCAAGATGAAGTCACTTGTGCGTAGACTCCGAGCTCTGCTAATGTAGTAGGGCGATTTAACAGCTCGATTCGGATGGTATGTTATTCTCCCTGGCACGCTAACAAACCGATAAACACAAATAAAGCTGTGTTTTGGAGAGCAACCCCAGCGTACATGACTTGTTTGAGCAGATGTCAGTGTTGCCCGGGAGACGGGTGTCACTTCAGAAGCAGTTGCATCAGAGATAGATATTGCTCATCACTCCGCTCCCCCCTGGAGGCAGGACACTGTCTATAATTAAGAGCCTGAACTTTTGGAATGGATCATCACAAGGGTCGTGACATTTGCAGCGTTCCACCACCACAAAGCAACTTTTGATCCAAGACTTTTGTGTTTTGATGAATGCCTATTGTTTGCAGAAATGTCCCATTTCAGATGTTTTTAATGTCTCGTGTTTCTTCAACTTCACGTCAAATGATTTCTGACATTCATATTCTATTAACCGCCTAGCCCTATTGATCTTCATATTCGGTTGAATAGAACCCCTCTCAGCAGTTCTTGACAAATATGTCTGTACGCCTTCACAAACAGTTAACTGCATTTATCCATGTTTCCATCCATCAAATGTTGTGTATTGTAGACCTAATCAGATTCAATCCCCACAGGACCCAACGGAGGCTATATTGAGGTAACCCCAGCTTCAACTTCCCGCCCGCACGTGGACCCATGCGAGTTCATACGTTTAGCCCCTAGCGCTTGCGGCTTGCTATGTTTGGGAAGATAGATTTTTAAAAAAATGGCAGACACAGAAAGGGCCTAGGTCAGAGGATATACACATGTATAAATCCTGATATGTACATATGCTCTTAAATTTCTTCCATTTCACTGATCAAACCATAACATAATTAGCTCTCTTTCCACTAAAACATGAAAGGGCCTGAAGGGAATTCCACATATGGTGGAGCCTAGCTGTCAGTTCAACATAGGGAAAGGAGGAATTGTTTGAGAACTCCCAGGAAGTGTCCTCAATACCCCTAATACCCCACTGGACTGCTAATTTCATTATGCCTTTTTGATGAGAAGGGTCTGCTGTGTTTCTTAGTGGGTCAGTGTCACATGAAATGAACTGTAGTGGCTTGCAGAGAGAGTTTCTAAAGCAGAGGGGTTGTGTGTTTGGGGGGATGTATCTGTTATTATAATTATCAATGTAGAAATGTAATATTAGAAACATTAAAGGGCACGATATGTAAACAAGTTTTCTTTCCTTGAGTTTGTATTGATTGAAATCTGTGTGCATAAAAGTGAGGCATTGGCTAAGAGAGAAGAAATCAAAGAGTTCAGATGCCTGTGGGCTAAGGTGGCCCTGCTCAAAGGAGAGTTTATTGTTGGCGTTTTGAAAGCTTTTTAAGATAAACTGCCCCCACATTCTCAATCTGTGTGTTTTCCTGGGACATGATGAGAAAACCATATCAACTGTGTAAAAGCAAAGTAGAAATGAAGATGTTTGGTTTCTAATGAAAATAAATGTGTTGAATGTTGGACTCAGGGATGAGGGGAACCTTATCCTCCACCCAGACAGATACTCAGTCATAATAACAACACATTGGTATTCTAATGACAGTCAAACTCAGACCAGTGAATATTTTCTACTCTAAGTTTGGTTTGAACTTTTATTTTATTTATAGCTCATTTTGTTTTTTTAAAAAGTAAAAGCTAAAGCAAAAGCAACAATGAAAAATCCAGAGAATCAAAATGATGGGTTTAGTTAACCCTGATATGAGGACAAGAAGTTATCATCCACTGAGCCTGTAGCTAATTTGGGTCAAGGTGAGATGTGATCTTTTTGTTGGCTGATTGTCCGACTTTTCACGGCATGATAGGGAAATTACAGTAGCCTAGTTATCTTAACGATATAACGATATTCACCCAAAACAATCCATCCTTATTCAACTACTGTATATATCCAAACATTGTAACTCTGTTGCAGTTAGGCTACTTGTATATTGCAAATAAGCTTGTGGAGAGGTAGCTTTTTCTGGCCAACAAGGCCGTGTCTGAATTAGCCTAGTTGCTGCTGGAGAAGACGCAAAGCCATCCATGTATGTCTAAGATCACACCTAATCAATTTCAATTCTGTTCAGATGTTGAAGAGCATCACCTTAAAAAGCCAAAGATAATGAGAAACACCGAAAGAGTCTTTTATGAGGTTACTTTACGTCTTAATCCCAACACTTTGGAAATTGAAATATTCCTTTCTATAAATACCTTTTCATGTGCACCTGAGGAGCAAGCTTAGCTAGCATATTGAAATCATTAGCTAAATATTTGCCTTCAGTACTGTTTCTTTTTTCAGATAAACAGAACAACAACAAACTTAATTCACATCAACTTCAAAACAAAGCTCAGCTATTTGACAGGCCCTTTGGTCGAGGAAGACAAATTAATGGCCCGTAGAGTTTTTCTCTCTCCCCCCTCTGCTCACCCATTTACAATACAGTTAATACTCTGGACCTTTAAATGATCTCATTACTGGCTTATAGTTTGCCTGCAGTGACGCAAACCATGCATGTCTAATCCCCATTATCATTATCAAGACGAGATGGCTGGCCTTGAGGACTCTGTCATGCATACGGATATGGATGACGTCTCTGGTTTTAATATCTGCCTCTCTGAATGGCATCACCCAGACGGCTTACACACTGACATGGACGAGCGACGGGCGAGTCTCGTCCTGCGTCTCGTCCTGAACGAGTCTTGCGTTCTGATTATGGAGATAAGAGCGAGGGAGCAGGTAGAGAGGAGAGGAGAGCAGCAGATCCTGATAGCCTCAGACAACGCAGGGGTTGTCCACTTGCCTGCCTAACACCTCCATCACTGGACCTGCTTTGCTAACGGCTTTTTGCTGTTGTTCTTGTCCATGTTATTGTAGTGGTTCATGAGCAGCTGATACAAGGCAGACTTATCGCCCGCACGTGCGTTTATCTGCAAGCGGACGACATTCGTTTTGCATGGCGCTTTGTTTGAGAACATACCAGAATGTTTACTATAGATAGGCTCTGGGAGACTATTGGCGGGAGGCCGTCGGGACCGTGTCCAGCATCTGCTGTCCCAGGGGGGGCAGTGGGTTGGACAGGGTCCCTGCTGCAGATCCACCAGAATAACTTAAAAGGAAACGAGCAACTTTGAGATCATCCAAATGGACGAAAGAACCAAAAAAAGACCAATAAAAACAGCAAAGCATATTTTACTCTTCACGAAACAAACCCATTTGTGCTGTGAATTCAGCACACAACTTTTCTGTGAGTGAGCTAAAGAGCGATGCTGTAAACAGCAAGGGCGTAATAAATAGCAGAATAAAAAGTGATTTATTGTACATCCACTAAGAACTCCTCTTCCTCTTCCACTTGAACGGCCTTTCATCTGTGAGAAGAGCCATGGAAACACTTCAAATGCTTGTGTATTGTCAATGTGTAATTATTACGTAACGTGTATGGATCCGTGACCCCAGTTCAAGCAGTTAGGGCAACTACCCAATGTGCCCATCTCTCTCTCTCTCTCTCTCCCTTTCTCTCTCTTTCTCTCCCTTTCTCTCTCCCTCTCTTTCAATTCAATTCAATTCAAGAAAGCTTTATTGGCATGAACGTTTCAATAACATTATTCTCTCTCTCTCTCTCTCTCTCTCTCTCTCTCTCTCTGAGTTTGCATGGTGGCCGTGTTTGTAATTACCTCAGCAGACGTGGTATCTGTGTGGCAGCGTGCAGCAGTGGGGGCACGGACCTCAGAGACAAGGCCACACGGAGGCAGTTCCCCCTGCTCCAGGCAGGACTGTGGTCAGCATGTGTCAGGATCATTAGCGGCGATGAGAGGGAAAACAAGGGATGGGGCAGGAGGAGGGGAGGAGAGGAAGAGGAGAGGAGAGGAGAGAAAATGGGGGGAAGAGTGCAGAGTTGGGTCAGTAGGAAGTGACGGAATGAGAGAGGAGAGGAGAGGGGAGAAAGGAGAGGAGTCGTTTGGGAAAAGGCAAATAGGACAAAACATGGTTAATCTACTTGAATGGAGTGATACATATGAAAGGATACATATGAAAGGATAAGAAAAAGATGAGAAAAGAGAGAGAAGCTCAGTGTGCAGGAGATTATGAACTGAAGGCAGGGAATGGGGTAATAGAGGCCAGAAGAGTGGAGACAGAGAGATAGAGGGAGACATGAAATAGAATGAGAGAGAAGAGAGAGAGGGAGAAGAAGTGGGGGTGGATGGATATCGTGGGGTGGGGGGGTGGGGTGGGGGCGCGGGCTTGGCAGACGGGCTTGTCTGCGGCTGTGTGGGAACATGGGGTTGAGGGCCTGTTTTAGCAGAGATCTGAGATGCTCCAGGACATGCCTGAAATCACATTAAGTTCACACTGGAGCGGGCGGCCGGCCCGCCGCTGTCCTGGCCTGGCCCCATTAAAAAGATGAAGGCGCCTGGCGGAGATGCGACCAGGCTGCCGCTGACGCGGAGGCTTTAAAGGCAGCGACGGATCTGACAGGGGGGGGCTTTGAGACGCGCCGACGAGCACAGGTACACGCCACGGCACAAAGAAGGCAGAACAAGGAGGAAACAGCTCATCCAGGCCCTCGTGTCTGCATGCGGGAACACCACTGTCTGGCATCTAGACTTGTTGCCTAATGTTAAGTGGTCACACACTCAGACACACACACACACACACACACACACACACACACTCTTTCTGTCGCACATACACACAAACACACACACTTTCTCTTACACATAGACACACACGCACACTTTCTATCACACATAGACATTCACAAACACACACACACACACACACACACACACACACACACACATAATATACTCACAAACACACACACCCTGACATTTTCTCTCATTACGCACTATTCAGCTGTGTTTGTGCCACACAGAGAGCAAGTGCACGTCAGAGCCATCAGCGCTCCACATAGGCTGATGAAATGAAAGGGAAAAGATGTCATTCCCCTCACCTAAACTCCTGCCCCCCTTCAGCCTCCATGTTATCTGAGCCACACGGTCCATGAGAAGGAGAAATGGAAGGAGAAAAAACATGGAGTACGCGTAAGGATCTAAACTTAACACAACCCCATTTCACCCTGCCAAAAACAAAGAAGAGGGGAAAAAAAGGAAAGACAGAAGAAAGAGAAAAAAAACACATATACCCCCCCCCCCCAATCCCCACCCCACAACTACCACCACCACCACACATACACACAGAGACACACACACACACACACATAAAAACAGTTCAAGAGTTCACAGAGATGCTAGTTTGGGGTTGCGTATGGATGCCAGAGCTGTGCTGTGTTGTGATGTGCTGCGCCGTGTGTCTTGCAGTGGTTAAAATAATGAAGAATGGGATATTTCATCCCTTCTGTCAGGACTGTGGTCGCAGCGCGGGGGAGAACTAGGGCAAGCGGGATGCACACTGGACTGTGGATAATTCCGCCAAAACCCCCGACCCAGGAGTCACTGAGGTGTGGCCGGACGCCGAGGATTTAATTGTACACATAACGTAAATTTGTTTGTCCTCCACTAATAAAGGCGAGCGTCGTGACACAAATATAGATGTTTAACCTCTGGCAAAATGCTGCACACACACACACACACGCACACATGCATGCACACTTGAGTTCATTTTCACATCTCCTTGTGCATTCATGCCATCATCGAGTCCAGGAGTGGAAGTGCTAATGCCAATCCAAAGACAGCAGAGAGAGGGAGATGGGGGAGCGGAAGTGGGAGAGGGAGAGCCGGGATCGCCCCGTTGTTTACCATATGAAGGACGCTTTCGCCAATACAGCCTGTTTGGGCCACACTTGTCACGTTCATCTGCATGACCTCATGAATAGCCTCTTTCTTTAACCTGGGGGAGAGTTCTCTGAAAGCCAGTAGAAACACACACACACACACACACACGCGCACACACACACGCACACACACACACTCACAATCATTTACAGTAACACCGGCTTGTGACACGGGGTTCAAAAGGGAACTTGACACAGATTAATTTACAAGTGCTATAGGTTGCAAAGTCATTCATATGCAGCACAGTTTAGATGATGATCCCCTCCCCACTCCTCGACCATTCAGCTAATTAAAAGACATGGCCCTTCCTCCCACCTCCCCCTCGGAGCCATTTTTATGCAATCAGTGTTTTGTGATAAAACGGCCTTCGGGCGGCAGCCAGAATAAGCACAGGGCTCCGGCTCCGAAGCAAAAGGTTAATGCAAATAATGAACCCCCACAGGGGCCGGGTGAGCTTTCCCAGTGCTGGTGTGTGTGTGTGTGTAAGTGAGTGTGTGTGTGTGTGTGTGTGTGCGGCCGAGATTAGACTAGACGGGAGCCGCGCTCCAGCCATGCTGACCTGCTGCTGGCACTGATGCCAAGGTAGTAAGGTGCGAGTGGTATGAGGTGACCTTGGTGAATGCCGACAAAAAACAACAAATGGGGGGGGGGGGGGGGGTCTACAGAACTAGCATGTTGATGAGCCACCAGTGTCTCCTCCCTCTCTCTCTCTCGCTCCCTCTCTCTCTCTCGCTCCCTCTCTCTCTCTCTCTCGCTCATCCCCTACCCTCCTCATCCCTGTCCAAATAATTCCCCCTCGCCAGGTTACCTGTGCCGGGGCCATAACAGCCGTAACCCATCCGACAGTCCTCCGCTTCGGTGAGATGTCACATGTGATGATCCTCCAGAGGACAACGTGGAGGCCTGACATTCGGTCGTCTCGTGCTCGCGTCCCAGCACGTCTATCTGAGATGTTAACCCACCACATAAATGTCAACGGTGGCCATGGGGGAGCACCGATGTTAGGAGGGCCAAAGCATCCTGGGCTTGAAAACTGATGTCTTTTTTTTTCTCTGCCCCTCTTTATTTTGTACTAATAGCTCAGCAGAATCGACGTCCGGGTGGGTGGTTAAGTGCAGGGTACAAAAGGCCCTGAAACGCAAACTGAAATATTAAAATTTGCTTAAATGCAAGCACTTAATAATTGTCCTAGTTTCTTCAAATATACACATAATCACCCACACACAGACAAACAAAAAAAACACACACACACATTTAGGTATTAATAAATAATTCAGCATCAACATCCACCATAGCCAGTGTGTGCTCACAGTTACTATGGCAGTTACCGTAGCAACAGAATGACACAGACTGACGCAAAGGCACAGATGCCAATACATATGTTTGGTTGTGACATTACAAATGTTCAGCCTTGGGCTGGTCTGTGTAAACAACTACAAACTTTTAAAATGAAGCAGAATTTCCTCTCGAGAATCATTCACTTATTGAGCCAGAAACTGACAGGCCAGGTAGACAAATATCACTACAAATGATTATTACAACTGATATAGACCCTTTACAGCAGAAAGATTGATCTGATCTAGTACATTCTAAAAAGGAACCATATCTAGTGTTTTAGTGCTTTAAAAAAAAAAACTGTATTAAAACTGTATTTCTAGTTACAGCAAAAACATCTACTACTAAAAATGCTACTAATGTAAACATCCGAAAAACGGTTGGTGATAAATGGTCAAACACATCCCAACCTAACAACTGAACCAAACGCATTCTTAAAGGAGTTCCTCCCACCACTTACTTGGCAGTCAGATGGCCGTGACTCACCCCTGTGTAATAGTCTGCATGGGTGTAGATTGCTCCAATCAAAGGCCATTGAGAGTTTGGTGACGGCCTGCATGGCCGGCGTGCCACCCAGCCGTGCCCCCCCCTCCATACCCAACTCTCTCAGGCCGAGGAGTAGAGCCCCGCCATACTGGCACAAGGAGTGCCACAGCACCAGGGCTAGCTTTGACTAATCAGCAATTATTCCAATTAAGCAATTATTTAAATCTTCCCAGCTGTAATTTATGGGTTGAAGTAGAATGGGGTTGAAGAAGATCCTTCAGTATTTCCGGCCAAAAATATTCAACTGAACACAGAAATTTTTTCTGTCTGAGTGATGGGAAGTGAACGGGGTGACTAAGTTAAGATTTTCCCCAAGTGCATTTCATAAGTGTGTTGTTAATGGCCAACTGTTCAGCACAGTGTGGGGAATCGCCATTCACAGAAATAGCTGGAATTTCCTACAGAAAAATGGGGTAATCATCATCAGAGGAAATTGGTGGTGGCAGTCAATCATATGTACTGTGGGAGTCCATCGAATGGTTACATTTTCTTTCTTAAGTGTGTGTGTGTGTGTGTGCATGTGTGTCTGTGTGTGTGTGTGTATGTGTGTGTGCATGTGTGTCTGTGTGTACAGTATGTGTGTGTGTGTGTGCATGTGTGTCTGTGTATGTGTGTGTGCATGTGTGTCTGTGTGTACAGTATGTGTGTGTGTATGTGTGTCTGTGTGTGTGTGTGTGTGTGTGTGTGTGTGTGTGTGTGTGTGTGTATGTGTGTGCATGTGTGTCTGTGTGTGTGTGTATGTGTGTGTGCATGTGTGTGTGTGTGTACAGTATGTGTGTGTGTGTGTGTGTGCATGTGTGTCTATGTGTGTCTGTGTGTGTGTGTGTGTGTGTGTGTGTGTGTGTGTATGTGTGTGTGTGTGTCCATTTCTCTTCTCTTCTGTGTGTTCATTTGACACATATTTCTGTCTTGCCTTAAGCCATACTTTCAAATAGTACTGGTACTGGCAATGGTTATGTCTTTAGTAATAACTAAACATATTATGGAATTATATGCCTTAAGCCATACTTTCAAATAGTACTAGTACTGGCAATGGTTATGTCTTTAGTAATAACTAAACATATTATGGAATTATTATAATTAACATATGGAATTTGTTTGCTTCATAGACAACTAATACAATTGAAAAGTTGATCAGGTAGTACAAACCAAGTGCCAGGCTTTCAGGCAATATTCTACACATGTGAAAAATGATTGGTGTGTTCATTTTGCTCTTGCCATACAGTTAACAGCACTGGTTGTATTGTGACGTGTCAAAACAGCTTGATGCCCAGGAGAGAAGGAAAATATGAGAGCCTCCATCACTGTGGCCATTGATGCCAATATCAGCCGGTCCATATGAGGGGAAAAGAACATTCCTTCTGCATCATTGCACCCAGAATAAACAAGGAGGGGAGGAGGAGGGACTCTAAATGTCATCGGTGATACAACAGAGGAGGTGTATGACAGAGTGAGAGTGAGCGTAAGGGGGGGGAGTAAACTACTGACGATGAGTTTGAGGTAAGCAAGTGGGCGTGTGTGTGTTTGTGTGTGTGTGTGTGTGTGTGTGTAAGTGTGTGTGTGTGACTACTACTATTTTCTGTAGTTGTACTTGTACGTCTTGACTGGGATTTACAGTGGTTCTAGGTCATTACAGGGATGTATCAATCTCTGTGTGTGTGATGAGAGTGTGTGTAAGAGCTAATTGCTTGTGTGTACTGTATGTGTGCAAGAGAGATAGAATTAATAATGTGTGTGTGTGTGAGAGAGAGAGAGAGAGAGAGTGCATGTGAGTTTATAGCGTTTGTTTGTGAGGTGTGTGAATTAATAGTGTGTGTGTGTGTGTGAGAGAGAGTGAGAGAGAGACAGAGAGAGAGAGAGAGAGAGAGAGAGAGAGAGTTTGTGTGTGAGTTAATAACGTTTGTATGTGAGGGTGTGTGAGTTAATGGTGTGTATGTGTGTGTGTGTGTGTGTGTTGGCTGGGCTGTGCAGTGGTGCTGGCTCGTCAGCAGGAGTGTAAGAGTGACTCAGCGTCTCTCCTGCCCACCTAACATGAATCAGTCTCCCACTCGCCGGACAGCCCCGGCCAATCAGAGCGGCCGCTCTGCCACTGCTGTCGTCAGAGCCCCACTGATGGAGCGGCCTCCTCACTGACACACTTCCTGTGGGGGAGGGAGGGGTGCCAGCACTGAGTGGGGAGAGAGAGAGAGAGAGAGAGAGAGAGAGAGAGAGAGAGAGAGAGAGAGAGAGAGAGAGAGAGAGAGAGGGGGAGCGAGAGGGAAGGAGGGAGAGAGGGAGGGAGGGAGAGTGAGTGGGGAAAAAGTGAGAGAACACGCTCAATTCAGCCTGGGCTGTAATGTTGCTCTCTGTGCGTATGAGTGCATGTGCGTAACAGTAAGAGGGGGAGAGAGAGTGGGGAGGGAGGGAAGAAGAGAGAGAGTGAGAGAGAGAGAGAGGGAGAGCAGGATGGAGAGAAAAAGCGCGACTTGCTAAGACTTGTGCTGTGGCAACTGTATTGTTTAAAGCCGGGGCTGCCTTGGCTCGGGCTCAGGAAAAGTTTGCCTAACAGGCTTCTGAGAGCGGGTCTGAACACTTCAGAGTTAAACATAGCCCATCACAGGCTCGCCGGGGATAGGTGGCTGCTATTTATACGCGCTGAGCGGCAGTTTCCCTCTACTGGGGGAGGAAGCACCTTACCAGCTCCCAGTGAATCTTCCGCCGCGAGGGCAAAAGTCATGCCAAGTGCCCTTCCTTCCATTGTACACGGCAACAATCCACCTCCCCCTCCGCTCCTCATACGCACAGCACTGGCCAGGTTGGCTAAATTACAGAACCTCTACGGTGTCTAATTACAGACAAAAACATAAGAGGATAGTTTTCACGATGCGAGAGTGTACATACATGCGAGAGTGTTGCGGTCAGTAATTTAACATCACCAGCCTCCAATGCTTGTTGTTTTTCTAATTTTCATGGCGGTTGATTCCATCATCCCTTTACAGTAATGGTTTCTAAAACTGACCCAATGTGGTGGCGTGACTGTAAAAGTGTTTAGGAAACACAATTGCTCAGCGAGAGAAAAAAGTGCTGCTCTTTAATATCTGCTGACAATCAGATCAAGTGATTCATCTGGCACAGAGTCTGAGGGAGGGAAATTGTTAAAAATGCAAAATGAAGTAAAAAACATGAGCTAATGCATGCCAGTTGCTGGTTCTTCGCAGTTCTTTACAGATGGCGCATCTTGACATCTGTTTGTGTCAAGCTGACAGAATGAGAGGAAACACTAATAATACTACTACTGAGAGGGTTCAATATTATTTATACGGTGGCACTGAGAAACAGGAAGTCCGTATTTGAATAGAGGCTTCTGCAGAAACCAATGGCCGCCTTCGTTCTGGAAATTTTGGTAACGTTTCCGCAAATGTCTCACGCTGGTGGCACAGCGTTTTTCCATTAAGGAGCGCGGAAGTCAAACCGTCGCCAACACGCTTCAGCTCGCTGGGTGCGGAGGCGGCCGCATTTCCAGTCAATAAGCAATTGACCTCCCCAAATTCTGAATGAATAAATTGAATCAAAGATGAAAGTCACTGCAGTGGATAACAAATTAGCGATGCAAAATTGAACCAAACTGGGGGAGAGGGGTTGGGGAGGGGGGCAGAGACAAAGATAGAGAGAAAGAGAGAGAGAGAGAGAGAGAGAGAGAGAGAGAGAGAGAGAGAGAGAAAGCATTGGCCTGTATGCTGTGTATCCTGTGGCCGAACAGAGAAGCAGTCTTTGAATCTGCATATGCTTAATAGTTGCCCCTCTTGCATAATATCCCTTTACATTGAGCAGACTGAGGCCATTGGGCTGGAGACCCTGAGTGAGAGGAGGTGGCTCTCTGTAGCATGTCGGAGATGCCGTGCGTGACACACATCGGAGGTCTCTCTCCCTCAGGCCAGGCCACGTGGGCTGGAGGGCACCACTGAAGACACTAATCATCCAATGCCAACATCTCCTCTGTCACAAATCATTTGAACAGAGGCGGCTATGGGCTGGTGCACAATGTATATATGAATGCTTGCATAGGAGAGAGAGCGGGGAGGACTTCTGTTTGGCATAGTTTGTGATACATTATGGAAAAAAAAGGGAAAATGTTGTTTGGCCCGTTGTGACGTGATGCAAAGTTACTTGCCCGAACAGGAGTGTGCGTGTGCAGCAGAAAAGCCACGCTTTGATTTGCACGTTGGATGGTGTTCCGCGGGTGGGTGGTTGGAGGATGGAGGGCAATATGTGTGTGTGTGAATGTGTGCGTGTGTGTGTGTATGTGTGTGTGTGTGTGTGTGGTGAGGTTGGGTTGGGTGGGGGTGGTAAGGCGACGCTCAGAGGAATGGATGTTGACAGTAACCTGCTGAGCGTGCACTGCCTTCCTCATTTTCATTTTCGCAGGGAATCAGACCTCATGCACACCACCAACACACACACACACACACACACACACACAGAGAGAGCGAATGGCAGAGACAAAAAAAGCTTTTGTGGAGACGCGCATACACACACACACACACACACACACACACACACAAACGCCCTTCAGTGGCGCTCAAGTGATGTGGGTAATGAAAAATAATACAGCAACCCAACCGTGCTGGCCCTGTCAGAGACAAAAGACGAGACGGCATAATCCCTGTAGTTGTCTCGCAGCGTGAGGCCGTCAGTGGCGCGCTCATCTGCCGAGAGGGAGTGCAGCGAGCGTGAGCCGGAGACAAGAGGAAGAGACGACGAGTCGGGGGCGGGGACGGGGTGGGGTGGCGGAGGAAGTCCAGCTCCCGCCGTGAGATCTCGGGGACGCGTGAATCGGTGAGACGCGGCGTGGCTGGTCTGGGCCAGCTCTTGAACACTGAGCGGTTTCAGTGCTTGTGTCTTGTGAGGGGAAACCCTGGGAGGGACAGGTTTTGCTGCTGTGACTCCTCTGTGGTAATAGTGTATCTGTTTTCTCTCTCTCTCTCTCTCTCTCTCTTTTTTGTAGTCTTGTAAGCTTTCATTTGTGTGTGTGTAAGTGGTGTGAAAGGGGCTTGAAAGCAATGAAAACACTCCATGACCGCCCCCCCCCCCCCAACCTCCCACACACACACAAACACACACACAAACACACTTCTCTCCATCCACCTCCAGCCCCTGGGCTCTCTAGAGATTGCCTGGGCTGGCGGAGGGCCTGGGGATAGGCCTGGGGTGATGAGTAAGAGGCGGGCAGAACAGAGTGCTCATTCAGCAGGCTACTTCAGACGGCCCAAGATGAAAAGGCCTACTGGAGTGGAGAGACCTTTAGGCACTCTCTGCAGGCCACAGGTGTACTGTATGTCTGCACGTTTATGTGTGTGCGCGTATGTTTGTGTGTGGTGAGGTTTCAAAGAGAAAAGAGGAAGGAAAGGCCGACTCTGCGGCATTCACTGCAGAGGAAACAGGACGTGGTCGGAAGATTCACCTCCGAGTCACTTCCTGTGGCTGCTGAGGCTCGCGTGTGATTTGCTGGAACTTAATTTCTCTGAATTAACCCTCCTTTCACCAGTTTTATTTCTTTCGTAATATTTTTCCATTCAGGGAAATCAGTGAGTCATTGGGGGTCAGAAGGGGTAAGTCTTCCTCAGGATGCGGACCATTTCATTTGGCAAAGGTTACACAAATTCATCTATTCTCATATTTTGGGAAACCACTGTGCTCCATTGACTTCCACTGCCTCACGTACAGCACCCTGCTCAGAGCGCTGGCGTACATATGAAAATCTTGTTCTAATAAACGTGTTGAGAGAGGAAAAGCGCTCCTCGCCTTCTGTAAGACACAGCATTACGGTGAGATTTATTGCCAAACGGCTTCCGTGTCTGTTTTGCAAGTTTTTCTCTGTGGGGGAGAATGTTGTGTCTGCATGTTTATTCCTTTGGGGGTTTGCTGAAGAGGTGTATAGCTGAGGACAACGTTTTCATGCAGTGCCAACACCATGCCATTTCTATCCAAAACCCGTCTCACTTAATTTAAGTTCTTTAGAGAACTAGGGAGAAGAAAAGACAAAACAAAGGATTAAAGAGAAGAGAAATGGAAAGGGGGAGGATGTTTGGATGAGGAGGAGAATAAGAAGGAGAAGAGAAGCAAATAAAAGAAAAGAGAGGATAAAAACAGAGGGAGGAATAAACATGTGGAGAGAGGATAGATGTAAGAAGAGAGGGGGGGGGATTGGATTGAGGAGAGTGTTGAGGGTAATGGGAAAGTGCCTAGGGTTGAGGGGCCATCGTGGTGGCAGGGCCAAAGGGGGTTTGCTGATGAGCTGTGCACACAGAAGTCAGATTCAGCATTCACCTTACACACACACACACACACACACACCACACACACACACTCACAATCTCTTTTTCACACACACACACACACACACACCACACACACACACTCACAATCTCTTTTTTACACACACACACACACACACACACACACAATCTCTTTTTCACACACACACACACCACACACACACACTCACAATCTCTTTTTCACACACACACACACACAATCTCTTTTTCACACACACACACACACACACACACACACACACACACACACACACAATCTCTCTCTATCACACACACACACACACACACAAACACACACGCACAAACACACTTGCTCGGGCCCTCAGCATCACTGGCAGGCATGTCTGAACAAGGCCACAGCACTAACAGACTAGACCACTTGTGCGGAAGTAACTTACATGACCTCTCTTATAGCATGCAGCACTTCTTGACTGCGCTAAATTAGTGCAACAAAATTGGTAGCACTTAGGCAATCACAATACTTCTCTATTAAACTCAACACTAAAACGACCTCCTGAGTAGAGCACGTTTTTACAAAATCATCACAAATAAATAATCTTCTGTCATTTATGTTTATATTCAATTGTCTTAGCAGACGCTTTTGTCCAAAACAACGTACATTATAGTTTAACCAAGGACCATACAAAACACAAAAACAAGAGGTAGCTCACCGGAGGGGTGAGAAACTCCACAGTGTTTTGTTTTTGTTTAGGGGAACAGGCTGCCTCCCTTAGTTTGTTTCCAGGTTTTGGAGCCTGGGCTGCCCACAGAGACCAGGTATTTTACAGTGTACTCACGGGATAGGAAGCTAGCAGATCGTGAGATGTTTGCTGGATGTGACAAAAAATGTTATGCTCTTGAAATTGCATATGATTGCTGACTGCACCTTTAATGACTAACCTTTAATCAATGAATAAACCTAACACCAACCCTCTTAAAGCTGCCCTACATAGTTTTTTTTTTTTTTACCTTAAAATAACTCTTTCAAAATCATTTTGATGGCACATTAGCTCTTAATACGCACTATACTCCAGTTCAGACCCGAATGGATGGTGAACAGCCTTGTGCAATGGCATAACCATAACGTCTGCTATGCAAATGATACATCACTTTCTGTTGCAATTCGCCTGAATGCGGGCCTATACTACACACAAATACAACTCGCTAATGCTAGAGCTAGTTAAACTTCTCCATCGTTTCAGTTTCATTTGGCCTGTCCTTGATCTCTGTTAATTAATCATTTAAGGGGCTGGGACAGTTTAAGAAATATGTTAGGTAGAAGATCGAGTTTTGCCATGTTAACCTATGGCAGTGGTTCTCAAAGTGTGGGGCGGGCCCCACTAGTGGGGAATAGAGACCAAACAAAATAGCCATACACAAACATAAGTCATAAACAGGCCGACATATGAATTAAAATAACATCTGATCCAGCGGACTGAGACGGGTAATGTAAAGTGGAACCAAGATGTGAGAGAAGTATTTTATCGTTACCATTTTGCCGGGCTGATGGGGTCAGGTGGGGCTTGAAAATTCCCCACCTTCAAAGTGAGGAATGACAGAAAATGTTTGAGAACCACTGACCTATGGAGACTGACGGGCTGTGGGTTGTAAAGGGCACTTATTTGGATGTGCAGTACCAACCTATGTGTAAACATAGTGAAATAACATTTTGCACAGTAGAAACATGATATAAATGGGAACACTTACTGTTATAGCTATAAAAATAGCAGAATCATTTCCATAACCATATGCATATTTCCTAAGACGCCCAACAGCAAACTATCTAAAATAAGACATTTTGAAAGTACCATTCAAGATTTGTTGTAAAATATTGAAGTTGTGGGAAGTTTATGGCTTAAACTACTGGCTTCATTCGTCCATCATGCCAGTTTTATTCGTCCCAACAGAGGATAATTAAGAGGAGAACATTACCCACGTCCCACTTTTGATGGCTTAAGCTAAAAATGCAACTGTATTTGGCAGAAGACAGATGTAGGTTGCTAGTGACAAAATATTAGCTTTTAGTGTTGCACGATCTTTGTAGTCCCTCGTTTTTTAAGTGCAGTATAGGCTGAGCGAGTGGAGGAAGAAACTACAGCATGTAAGAAACGAGAGACTAACTTAAAGTTATGTAGGCCTATACAACACACAAATACAACTCGCTAATGTTAAAGCTCTCTGTCGTTCCAGTTTCATTTGCCCTGTCCTTGATCTTTTTGTGCTGAGTTCAGTTTGAGATACATAGGCTGCTACTTTAAAGCTATAGTTGGCTAGTCTGACAGATTGAGGGGACTTGGCCAACATTTTTAATGTTTACATTACCCCACTACCACCGAGCACCCTCTCATCGAGTCTGTGCTCATCAGTGCGCACCAGACTGTGACAGTCAGATCTCACACAGCCCTGCTCTGATTGGACCAGAAGAACCGGGAGCTGTGGATTTTTGCAAAACAAATAACAGGCTCTAGGTTTTGGGTAGAAGTGCGTTTTTTTTTTCTAAAACCGGCTGATTTATGTTGTTCTGTTGGAGAATAGTGTCGGTTTCAGTGAATATGATCAAAAATATCTTGCCAACTGCAGCTTTAAAGAGGTCCCTCATTTCTGTAATATAGTGCACTATTTTCTTCCTCCACTCGCTTACATGCCTGCTGACTGTCAGTAATACAAAAATGCGTAAACTCAGGATAAACGCAAAGAATCCCTCAGACGTAATTGCGCACGTTAGAATAACGTACAGTTTCCTTGTTTCTCCAATTTAGTGCAATAGCCTACTGCTAGTCAGTATACTTGCATGACACCATGTCCGTCATAACCTAGAACTTAGCATACTAGCCTATGACACGGCAACAATTCCACTAAAATACCAGATGTTTTTTTATTAATTTGGTGACAATAAAATCAAACATCGATGATCTCTCTGGAATAAATCAATTTTCCAAACGGATCTGATGACTAACGTTAGGCTACTGGTGACCAGCATGCTTGCTTGATCACAGCTGTTTTCCACAGCAAAAAAAGCAAAACGTGTGCAGCATCAGGATTTGCTTGAAGCGACAGTGAGGGTCATTCAAATAATTTCAAAATGTAGGCTAATTTACTCGCATTTGGCAAGGCGAGTGGGTGCCTATTTTAAACCCTGTGGCATGTGACGACTCCACAAACTCTGTCGCCGTGCTTACCTCACGCCCTCTCAGCCTACCAGTGGCCTCTTGGCCAGTGCGAATGCAACCGGTTTTGGGGGAGAGTAGTTAGTAGAACTGATTTAGAAGTGGACTGTTCCTATAACCACTTGATCCGAAAGGGGCTTTTGTTACTATCACTGAGTGGCAAAAGGACAAATTGAGTGACAGCATTCCATTTAAATGTCCAGCATAAATGGAAATGGAAAACAGCTGCTATGCTACAGACTGTAGAGTACAAATACAGTGGAGCTCTCTCTGCACAGATTGCTATCCGTGCATTCCCTCTATATTGTAACAGAGTTATGTTTATAGTTTTTTACAAAGACACACATTTATTATATTAACGAGTTCATTTATTATTGCGCTTCTCAACTGTAGGGGGACCCCGAGAGCAAATCTTTTTTAGTGCTGCTTTAACCAGAGACTTTCTAATGAGGAGACACAGCACTCAAAAAATCCTCCATAGAAATGCATGGGGCTAGTTTGTCACGCCAATATGGCCGTTGTCTACATATATCCCACCCCTTCCTCGGCAAAACGTCGACATGTGAATACATTGAGCCAATCATATGGTGTGTTGTGAAGATATTGTGCCAATCATGTGTTGTGATCTCGCCGCTGGAGCAAGATTGGTGTCGTGAAGCCTTGCGCACGCGCAGTTCCACCCAAAGACTGTGCCCGATGAGTGCCCATAAAACGTTGGTATATGGCCGCCGAGTGGAGGGACTTGCCTAAAAGGACTTTGCTTTAACCAACTAAAGTCCAGTATGTGCTTCATGTACAGTGGAAGCTGGATTCTGTGATACAGCATCTACAG
>NW_027468609.1:8317241-8424741 GCF_046254945.1 Alosa pseudoharengus | reverse complement strand
ACTTACGTTCGCAAGAAGTCACCTCCAGATGAACCCGGCCTTAACATTTACATTGACCCCCAAGCACATCAATGTCAAGGCTGTTGCTTGATGTGACCTTTGATTAGGAAGTCCTAGCTTCAGTGATAAATAATGCGTGCCTCAGCACAAAGCCAAGTACATGGCGCATATCTGTGAGTGGGGTAGAATCACTGAGTGGACCAGTGTAGGGGAGCGCCTGGTTTTAGGGTGAGTGTTGAGGACCTGTGGTGATGGGTGAGTTTAGGAGGACCTCTAGTGGCTCACGACAAGAGGGGGCTGAGGACTGAGCCATGATGAGTAGCCGTGAGATATGTGACTGGTTATGAGTAATCCAGATGAAAGAGTGAAAAAAAAAGAACGTGGCTGTGCATTTGTCTGGGCCATTTCCACTGTCTTTTTTTCAGGTCTGACTGAATCTTTGGGATTCCTCAGGGCTGACTTGGTTTCCTCAGCAGCTCAGTTTTAGACCTGATGTGGTCAGCTCTGCTGGATTTTTAAAGAGTTTTCATCCACTTTTTGTGTCATGGGTAGGTAAGTTATATTATAACACTGCCATTGTAGACTTTATTTTTGTGAACATGAATAGCCTGTGTGTACATGAAGAGCTAAGACATCAAACATGATGAACTTATCTGCACAGGTATCTACTGCCACCTGGTGGTGATATTTAATACTACTAAAGTGTTTGCAGTTTACAATAGTATTTCCTTAGACACTCACCGACGGCAGTGCTCAGTCCGAGGGGCGGGATAATCAGTTGTCTTTCAAATTCCCTCTGCACGCAATAGGACAGCGGCAGCGCTATGAGTCCCATGCGTTTCCCACCAGCGGAGCTAGTTGGCCAACTTAATAAAAGCTTAACTCGTGTCTCACTGTTCGCCAGCAGCAACATCCATCTTATTTGTTTTCAAGTAGCAGGGAATCCAAGCCAAACCGTTGCAACTCTGCCATCAATCATTATGTTAAGCCCACCTAACGACTCTATACACGATTTCATTGGCCTGATTAAGTTTCGATTTCTGGAGCTCACAAGCCAACAGAGAGTTGCTAGACTAGCCCTGGCATCAAATGTAATTCGCTGCTGCTAGGGGCGCGTCTAGATTTCTAGGCTAGTATTTCCTAGGAATAGTTGCATTACAGGTACTAGTACCATTTTACTGGCTACATCTAGAAATTAGGAAAGCCACACCTAAACACCCCAAATTAATTTTACTCCAAATATTTACTCCAATGTAATTCAATAATACAGAATAGCTATAGTTAGAACAGTACAGTAGTAGGAAGTATAAGCTGTAATTAACTGGTCAGTGACATCTGTAATAAGTTATTAGGAAACTTAATTCATCTTTCCTCCACAAGACTAGTGGTGAACAGGACTAGTCTCAGCAACAGTTCCATATATGACACAAAAACAACAAACAGTGAGCAGACACTGACACACATAATGATGACGTAAGGTAGGTCCTAGTGAACGAACACACAAACACACGAACACACACACACAGACACACACACACACACACAGAATATATCGTTATAATCTTTATTCCTTGAGAGGATAACAAACATGTTCATATTTAAGGTAATGGGAATATATCAGGCAGTTCTTATTATTTAATCACTGATCCCGTCACCACTGGCTAGACAGAGCTTTCAGCTGCCTGCAAGGAAGCAAGTTGGACTCACAAAACAAATGAGGTTTTTCTTTACACTGTAAACATTTATTCTGTATCTGACGCATTGTACATTCTAGGTCAATAAAAGAAATGCATAATAGTGCAATGATTCCTTTTTTTCTTTTTAAGAAAACAGGTTTCCCTTTAAGAGGACACTACACTAGGTGCCAGCCACAGAGATGTTTTTTGGGTTTGTTTCACGAGGAACCTCTCCGGAATCCATAACACAAGAAAGCAAATAAACTTCCATGCCTCTTAAGTGTATGGCACGCCAACACTGAACGATGATTTGAAATGATATGACCGCTTTGGCAAATGGTGGGCTGTTACCGAGGATTGAAACATCCTTTCAAGGACACCCTGCTGAAGAGCTGAAGTGCGCATTCAGGTTTGAAGAGAGGATGACAAAATTGTGCATGACAGAGAGGTGACACCCTGAGATTGGGTGAGGAAGGGCAAGCTCTTGGTTTGGCACCCAACGACAACAGGGGAAGGGGAGGACATACACACACAAAGGTTTAGCTCAAGGCAACTGAATAGATTACCACAGTCTGGTATCCATCTTCTTAAAACAATAACCAACAATGCTAAACATCAACATAAATATAACAACGAAAAGAGAGAAGGAAGACATGCTTAAGAAAGTAAGAGCAGAGTGGAGAAAGAGAGAGAGAGAGAGAGAGAGAGAGATAAAAAAGAAATCAAGGAACAAAGAAAAGGGAAAGGGAAGGAAGAAAGAAACAGCAAGAAAAGAGGACAGAGTGGGCAACTGACTGAAGAAAACAATAAAAATGGACTTAAAGAAAGGCATCGACAAAAAATCCTATTCCACCATACAAGAGACAACACAATAATGAACATGACGTCTGTCTGAGGTCCTGACACACTGGACATCTGAACGAGTGCACAGGCTTGGCTCTTGAACAGAACAGTTTCTTCCTCCTAATTTCCCTCCTAAATCTCATAGACAAGAGCACATTTCCAGTTTAGAGTAGGGCTCAGAAAAGGTAGCTATTACATACGTCCATAAAGGACACCTGCACATATTGCATTTCCTTTAAAGTCGCGATGTTAAATTGATATGTTGTAGTTTAACTCGAGGCTACTGAACTTTCACCTTTTTACACGGCCCTCAGCTTTAAAAAATATAGTTGAGGGCACTTGAGATGACAAGTCGTTATTATCGACATTCGTTTCTCGATAACTGATATATCTGTCCACACCAGCACACAGCCACACACAAGCCGAAAAGTCTGTCCACATGTCCCACATCCAAGGAGAAATTGTGATCTGTTCTTTTGGGACAGTTCATGTAGGGAATGCCAAGGATGATGATGGCCATGCAGCACACATGACACACACACACAATGCAGCAATACAAACAAACACAAAGTAGCACAAAATAGCTAGCTAGCACCCTGACCCACGCCACATCCGCCAACACACACATGCCACACACTAGGCCACAGGAAGACCCAGCACACTCAGCCTTCTCTACCAATGTCTCTGACCTGACGTAAGGGCAAGCTATGACGTATCCATGAGTGCACGTGTGTATGAATGAGTGCAGGTGCTGTGTTGGGGTGTGCGTGTGCGTGTGCGTGTGTGTGTGTGTGTGTGTGTGTGTGTGTGTCTTCACACGCATCATCCTCCTCCGCCCAGCCGCTGGGTCACCACCTCGCGGTACATGATGGAGATGTAGATGAAGAGGAGCAGAATGACGAAGAAGTCGTCCATGAAGCCCAGCAGGCCGAAGAGCGCCTCGGGGATGAAGTCCAGCGGCGAGGCCAGGTACGTGAGCGCCCCCACCAGGCACAGCAGGATGCGAAGCCGGAACATCCAGAACAGACCGCCCACCGAGAACATCTCCCGGAAGGCATGACGCAGCAGCGTGGGCACGTCCCGCAAACGGTCCATCAGCTACGGGAGGGCAGGAGGGACAAAAGGGACGGAGCAGGAGAGGAGTGTAGAGAGAACAAGAGAACAAGAGACAAGATGTAATTTAAAGGCAAAAGGAGGCGGGAAGCAGAAAAGACGAAGAGAGAAGAAGAGAGGAGAGGAGAGACCTGGGGCACGTTCAATCACGCCATTTCTCACAGTTTTGCTACATTTTCCACACTGAATGACATGTTTACTCAAAACGGTGTGCGAAACAGGCTTTGAGGTACGTTTTTTGTTGGTAGGTGTGTCAGATGTGTTATCCCATCACTAATGTGTGTAGCCACCTACAGTCATTTAGAGATGAAGGATAACTCCAAAAAAAAGAAAGATAAGAATGGCATTAAAAGGGGAGTTTGGGGAGGGAAGGGGCAAGTTCACTCTCTAGTGCTTTGCTTGATGTTGTCATCCAGAATCGCTTACAGTACCTTTAAGACTACATGACTACAGTAATTATCTGTATCGAGCTACTGTTATTACTACTGTATTTTGGTGATTGTTTGACAGAAAAAGCTACTCATATATTTTTGCAGGGTTTTTGTCGCAGGGGACAGAACTACATTGTGAATAGCATGGGTGGCTAATGGGATTACCAGCTGTATTTACATACACGCCTTTAAAAACAAATGAAAACAGCAATCAAGGGCAGATTGCGGTGCAAAGTGTATCATTATCCCGACGCAAAGCGTATTCCTATCGTACACTCGAGTTTTTCGCCATGCCCTTCTCTTTTATTATACGATGCACTCAGGGGTGTGGCAATCAATGATCTAAAAATCGCTATTTTACACCATCTAAAAAGCATTACGCCACTAACCCAGAAAAACCTGGTCTAATAGCGAAAGGCGCATATGAAGCACAGCTGAAGACGCACTGTCACGAGATGTAAGCAGCAACTCCTCTGCAGGATAAATGTCTTTAGGTTTTTTATTTAGTCATTCAAACATTATTGGGGTAAGTGTTGCTTTTTTCAGGCTATGTTTTCGATGGTAACCCATTGTCCCATTGTTAGTCAATAGTGAAAGTAATTAACTGTGTATAACTGTTTTGTCGTTGACATTGACACCATGGTGAAGTTAGTTTCACTTTGCTTATGAGTTCAAATAATAGACGAGTGCAGATGCATGTAGGCTATACTCTGCTAGGTTTTAGTAAAGCATGGTTTAGTGGAATATCTGTTCCATACGGTCTCGCGTGCAAGCAGATTCTTTCAAATGCGCCACTGACTATCAAAATATCGATGCGCTGTGCAACTACCGAAGTACCGAAGCAGTGCAACTTCAAGCTGTGAAGTTGCTTGCTGTTACAGGGAATGACAGATTTTCATTGGTTTAAAGGATGTTACGCCCAAAACACACCCATGACCGATTAAGAAACATAAGACCAACCTTTTTGCTCCAGGCGCCGACATTTGACATTTGATAACAAAACCACCCTCAATGTGGACCTGACAAACCCCGAAATTCGCCAGTGACCATGCGTTTTAGATCACCAAAATATAGCCCTAGTCCTGACCCCCACTCCTACCCATGACCACACACAGCACTCACTGATCTGGGCTGTCCGGAGAACCTGCGGTTGTAGTCCGTGAGGTCCTGCAGGATGAGGTTGGCCTCGGGCTGCCCGTCATCCGGAAGATCGGAGGGGGCAGCCTGCTCTGTCCCGTGGAAGAGCGGAAAAATCAGCGTCACCTGACCACACAACAGCGAGCAGGAAGTCAGGTTACAAAACACAGTATATACAAACACAGACACTCACCCATGGAGGTAAACCATTGACTGAATGTAAGAGGCAACAGTGTTTCTACATTACTTAAAAAGACATCTTAACAGCTTAACTTTGTGAGACTCTCAAATCCAAAACAAATTCAGTGAAATCCAGAGTGCATGGTGGTGGAAGTGAACTTGAGTCGTCTTACCGTTTGTCTACATATAGGACAGCTGATTGGCCCCAGCCATGTCCCATACCGCCAGTATGCAATGACGCAGGAGCCTATAGACCAGACCAACAGAGAGGGCAGGATGCTGGTCAATCGGAAATCCACAAAACGCCATCCCCATGAGCTGACCCCCCCCTTCCTTCTGCAGCCTCCACCCATGACTTGCAGACGCCAATCAATTCATTACAGTGCTCAGGAATATGACTAACAGCGCCATGTTATGATACAAGATTCCTAAACACGGTTTCATACAAGCTTGTAGTTGTGAATCAACAGAGGTGTTAAGAGGTCAGTTATTTGTATAGATAGATAGATAGATAGATAGATAGATAGATAGATACTTTATTGATCCCCAGGGGAAATTCAAGCCCACTTAGCATTTAGCAAATGGCAGCTGCATTGCTAGCTGTATATTATGCATTGTGAAATTAGTGGTTTATTTTTGTGGGTAGCTGTGTAATGACTACGATATGGTCAACATGACCTAACTCCTTACATACAGGTATTACAGGCGATTCTAAGCCATCTCTAATCGGTCACATTCAGGGTATATCTTATGGTATGATCCACTGGCTGTAAAATACCCACGGCCCTAATTCAAATGCTCGGCAAAGTGCAGAGTCTACGCCCAAAGTTCTTGTGCATGAACTAACAGCATCATGTGGTGTCAGGCAGCTTTTAGCTGGCCCACAGCTGTTTGTGCTTAGGTTCTTTCTCATGGTATTAAAAGTGCAAATAGATCTTGCACAGTTATTAAGCAAGCTTTAGTTAGACTTTAGACTGCACTTGGCCCAGCGTTTTAAATTAGGGCCCCCAGTCTTTGTACGCACTGAAGGGACAGGTGCGCTCCCTCTCTGGTGTTTGGTTAAAATACAACGGAAGTCGCTTTGGACAAAATAAAGAATTCCGTGAGAGCTATACCCACAAAAATAATCCACTTTTACAAAGAATGCACAGCTAACAATGCAACAACATTCTTCCCCACTTAAATTCAATTCTATCTATCCAATCATTCAGAATCAAAAATCATAATCGTCCATAATACACTCTAGATCAGTTTGCGGGCATGGTGGAGCAGCAGTAACGTGACCAACTGACAATCGGTCAACCCGGGTTTGATTCCAGCCATTGTGAGTCTGTGTCATTTTGGATAAAAGCGTCTGCTATCAGTCAACTTTAACTTTTAACTACGACAGTGTCTCATATAGTGTATGCTCTGCTCTTGCTAAACTCACCACAGAAGAGGTGGCCGCAGTTGGTTTCCACTGGCAGAGAGGCCTGCTGCAGGCATACTGGACATGACATGTCCGTGTAGAACTGGTGCCTGGGCTCTGGCGGTGTCTCCTGCATGAAAGAAAACACCCGTACGTCACTATCTTTTCACTCAGGCTACACAAGATCAATGCACAGTATCACATAGCACACACATACATGTACATTATTAGGGCATCTATGAATTAGCTCAATATAAACAATAATTAAGGTTTTAGGGGCTCGCTGAAACCATGATGATAGGGTAACCATAGACTTGTAATGTAAGAGTTCACGCACATCTATATATTCCAACAGGTGCCAGAGACTAAACGATGCAAAATTAAAAGGACCACACCTTTAAGAGCAAAAAAGACAAAGTGCGGATATGTACCATAAACTTGACCATGAATGTCAGTGACACTAATATCACTTTTATAGGTTGTGGTATAGTGGCTTTAAAATAGGTGAGAGTGAATGAGGGCAAGCCGGGACCACAGATTGTCAGCTTGTCACTTGAGTGGAGCAAGAGTGAAAGAGGTTTCACCTGATCTGTCTGTAGCTGCTGTCGAACTGCACGTACATGCTCTTGATTTTCTGGGTGGATTCTCTGTTGTTGTTCATTCCTTTGTGAAAATGTGGGGGAGAGAACAGTGCAAACAAACTGAGAGAGATTATCTGGCCCTAATTGTGACACCAATTGGGTTGTTTAAAACCTTTATTACCGTATTCTGAGTATTTTTGTAAGTGGTATTGACAAAAAACAGAACATGTTTTTCGCTGACACAAGTAATGCTTCTAAACGTACCTGCACAGCAGTGTAGCCAATCCACCCAGAAAGGTGACGCTCAATACAACAACAAAGAGGACAGGATTGCTAACCCCCTCGATTAGAGAGTCTTCATCTTGTAGGAGACGACTCGCATGCAGGCACTGGTTTTCTTCCATTCCAACGGATCATAATCTGTGAATCCTGATGCATGCATGAGAACAAATAATAGGGAGGTCAACTTTGTGATAATCCCTTATCGTTATCCACCTTGTTGGTTGACTGGGTAAACTATGACTAAACTACTAAATGAATATGAAATTTAATTTCGGATTATATCTCCGCAGCCCATCAACACTATGAGTGATTTGTGGCGACATCGCAGTCTCATGTTACAGATTAATGTTAATTGGCTAACATTAATGCATAGTAACATTTTCTGATTTGCCATGGCTGTGTCCATTCAAGTTTGATGGACATGACGAATCCACGTCCTACTCTAGCACTATCTGGAGATGTTTCAACATGTTAGCTACGTTAATTCTTAACTAATGCGGTCCTCTGCCATCCCTAGAAGATTAACCTGGCTAAATAAGTTAGCTAGCACATATCAATAGCCTCCTCCTCCAGACAGGCTGGCTGTCAGCTGTTGCAAGCTAATGTAACTGATTACTGTCTGCGACAGTGTGCCAGTTCACAAAAGTATGCAGACATCATTCGTCTGAATACAACAGGAATTTGCATTACTAAACTACACGTTCATTTTTTCAATTTCACACACACAAAAAAACATACCTTGAATCTTCTAACGTACAATCTTTGGTACAATATTTTCGGAGCTGTGTTTCCGCATTCCTCTGAAGGACCCCTGGTTTGGTGGTTGTGCCAGAGAATTGTTGTGCTGTTATTTGGTAAAATGTGTTAAAATGAAAGCGATAAGAATATCATTTGAATTAGAAATATATTTCTTACGCGCACATATGAAGTACATTAGATGACAAAGGTTATTATCTGAAATGACGTGTTTCTCTTCATTTGTATTCTATACAGGCGCAAGGCTGACCATATTCTGCAGGGTGGCATCTTAAGGACCCCGACTGGGTTGGAAAAAGCTGTAGAGGGATAAACCGGCGGGGTGGCTATATGTGTGTTCGCGTTTTTGTTCTTAACAATTATTTAATTCCCTTTTCGAAACTGCGGACTGACACACAAGTGGAAGGCAAATTGGGGTGTATTCCGTCGTGTACCACTTTGACGAGATCGTACTAATTCGTCACGTTGTTCTGATCAAACCGATCAGATCAGACGTCTTCGGATATTGTCCTGTGTGGATACGTTACCCATTAGGATAAAGACAGCCAGCAATCAAACTAGTGCAGTGGTTTAATCTAAAGAGACGATGAGTACTCTGGAATCTGTGGATCGAGTCGAGTTGTGCGAGAGTCTGTTGACATGGGTGAGTGTATTCGAATGCTGCTTGGCATTTTAATGATTTCTAACTGTCCAGACGAATATGCCTAACTGGGATAGCAAGCTAACGGTAACACCAGTTAGCTACCTACCTTATTTGTCTTGATGAGTACACTGTATCAGTCACACAGGCCAAATGCATTTGTGTGCTCAAAGCTAACTTATCAACCTAGGCTTATCGCATTTTATCTGGCGCAATCATTTTACGCGGTTTTCCCCTTCTCAAACACCGAGAAGGATACTTTGCCAGCTGTTTTTTCCTATCTTTTACTGTCTATGTTTTTTTCAGGCAGACATTCACATTAGTTACAGTATCTTACTGTATCACTGTTGGCTTGTAACGTTATCCAGACCAACAACATGACTCTGTATATTCATTTAACAGGAGATCTCGGAAGCGAAAAGTCTTCAAGAGAAATTATGATCCCCAAAGCCTAAGTAATATATCTTGTGACAGTGCGTTATGTAATCGCAGAAATGTCAATGGGATGATGTTAGGACGCAATGTTAGATAACGCAATGTGCTAAGTTTGATGTCCAAGTGTGTGATCGCTTAATTTGCTAAATTTGAGGGTTGCCCACTCTATGCAAGCTATGTAGTTACATTCCTACTGTATCTCTACTGGCAGAAATCCTCAGCATGTCAAATGGTTCTCAATGGTCGTGTGTTCTGTTGTCATACTACGCCAAAACCTGATTTCGACATGTTTCTAGACAGAGTAAACGCGTTTCCCAAACCCTCCCCCCCACCCCCGCTCCCAACTAAGTTTTGGTTTCATGATATGCCTATACTCCTGTTAGCTATTTCATAAACTGTGACTTCAGAGTAGATATCAGAGAACAGCCATTTCAGCCTTTGGATCGCATCCAACGTACTGTTGTTTTCGTGCTTTACTTGTTTTTATGGAATCTCCTCTACATCCCCAGTCCCAACGCTTTATGGAAGCACTAAAGACAGACTGCTAAGATTTTTACCTGTACATTTTGAACAGTAAGGCTGCTGCCTATGCTGTCAATCAGGAACTCTACATTCCTAAGGCTCTGTTTAATCACATCACTCTAATCAGGAGGTACAAATAGGTGACTGTAGGACTAGACTTCTCAGTCTTTAGTAGTCAGATTAGTTTCTGCCCATCTTTGCTCTAGCTTCATGATAATATCTGTCAAAATTCAAAACCCCAGTCAGTGGTCAGTGTTAAACACACAGTTGTACTGTGGACAAAGCACAGCCATGAAGGGGATACATATTTATACTGGACACACTGAAACACGATCGCTAGAGCTGGCCAGGGAGGGCAACATGTGCTGTGGTGATGTAATCAAAACAAGCACTGTGCGAAGGCTACTGAGGGGACTGAAAGGGGACCGTGCCTGACTGGACACACAGCAACAGGAGATAGCCCTGACTGACAGCAGTACAGAAAGGGATGTCAACAAGCCTTCCGTGTAGAAAACCCAGGAACATGGCCCAAGGCTGCACTTATCACTTCATCTCTCTCTCTCCCTCTCCCTCTCTCTCCCTCCCTCTCCCTCTCTCTCCCTCCCTCTCTCTCTCCCTCTCTCCCTCTCGCTCTCTCGGTCCTCTGTGTTTGTGTCTCGCCCTTGCTCTCCCCTTGTCTCTTTCTCACTCCTGTTGTTAATGTCCTCTCACAATAACAAAAGGTGAGAGAAGAAAGTCAAAGACGGACAGCTGCATTAAGTGGATGGACAGTGGTGAGCAAACTGTTGTTTCGCACCACCAGGAACCACTCTCTGCCTCTAGACACATGAATAAGGAAACGTGTTCGTCAACAGCTTAGGTAATGGATAATGGCTGTGCTGTCGGTGCACGTTGTGATGCCTCAGCTAAAGGAGATGGACATAGAAACTGCTGCTGTGGACTTGCTGATTCACACCCTGAAATGTCAAAGGCAGCACAGGCTGGCAGCAGGAGGGGATTAATGACAGACAGTGGGGGTGGATGATGTGATGGTCAGTAGATTCATTCATTCTTTCTCTGTCTCTCTCTGTCTCTCTCTTTCTTTCTCTCCCCTCATTGTGGCACTAGAACAGATGATTAAATTAAGGCCTGGGTGATTGTATGGTGTTTCCATGAGACTACAACATATCTTGTTATCTTCTCTGAGACATCTCTTGTCGTAGAACTTGCTTTGACATCTCTTGAATAACCTCATCTTCTCCCCCTCCTTCAATCTGTCAGTGAGACAATCCTCTGGGAGGGGCAGACAGGTGTGGAGAGTTCATTTGCTCTTCAAAAGTGTTTTTAGACTGGTGAGGTAGATTAGAACGTTTGTGCTTCAGTGCCGAAGGGAGGGGTGTGCAGGTGAAGTGAACAGGTTCCTCGGTCGCTGTCTGATGACAGTGGCAGCCGTGAGAATGCATTGCTGCTTCCTATCACAGCTGTGCTACAGATCAGAAAGTAGGCCAAAATGCAAGTCATGCATTGCACTAGTTTGTTCATGTGAAAAGGATGTGTCTTGTTCCTGTGGTGGAGGTGAACGGAGTGAACGTCGCCTGAGCAGTGGAAGTGTGTGGTGACTCATGAGTGGTTCTCGAGCTTCCTGTCTGAAATGTTTGTGTTCTCTGAAGGTTTCTCATTCCCATCCACAAATAGAGTGTCTGGTGTGCACACACAACTCACAACCCATCCACAACCCCCCAGCACTCTGTCAATGACCTTTCTCTAGCTCCAGCGATGGGCTATCGCTCAACTACATGCTGGCCACACACACACATACTCCAGCTGGCAGGCGGAGCTGAGTGAGCATATGGCTTGGGAGCCGGCTAATAGACCTGCACTGGGACCGCAGTGTGATGCAACAGGCTTGGCCCAGGGCCGCGCCATGTCCCGCAGGGACCGGCTAAATGGTCAGATCGATCCAAACCGCCATATCACGCTTATCCTCGTCCATCTGTCATTCAGAATAGGGGGAAAAATGAAACCGGGTGCACTCACTTTTTTTCATTGGCATCATTTTCAGGACCCTAGAAGAGTTAGCTGTGAGCAACTCTAACTTGGCTTAGCTAGAGACTGGCTGTTTGTCAACAGCAGATTGGTCATAAATGTTGCAGTAATGAGCCTGACAGATCACTGAGGTGGAATGTGTGTGAGGACCTCTCTGAAGTTGTTGTTTGTTGGTTGAAACGTGTGGTCAAGCATTCAAGTTTGAATTTTCAAATATTGCCCTCTTGACTAGATTTGTTTATTTGACTCTTTATTTGTCTGTCTCGAGACAGAACACTGAACAAAAAGACAAAGCTATATTCTTGCAGTGTGCAATAGCAAGGAAGCTTGATTAGTTGAATTATTGCTGTTTTTATTGGAGTTATTATGCATGGAAATCACTTTTCTCGCGTCTCGACAGCCCCTCTGACCTCAACCGAAGCCCCTGGCAACAGTGCAACGGGCGCTGTGTCGCCTAACAGTGTCCACCTTGTTTGCTGAGAAGAAAGGGCTGGCGAGTTGCAGCCAGAGGCCACTGTACAGTAGGCTGAGCACGCTCAGTGAAGGCAGAGAGCCAGAGCGAGGCATTGGGCTGTGGAGAAGGGTGCACCAGAAGCTCGGACCTGTGGTCTGTTCAGAGATGAGTGGTGCAGTGGGAACCCAGGATCCTTCTGTTCTTCTGTCTGGCACACCAAAAGAAGCTTGTGCTCTTTGTTCACTGTCATATAACACTGCTATAACAATTTTTTTTTTTTAAACAATTGAATAAACAATTGAATAAGCCTAAGGTTTCTACTCAACAGACATGGAGGTTTTTGAGAAGCATGATGGCCTAGTATCCATAAGCTTTTCAGGCTGATGAGCCGTGGTTTTGTTTTGGATAGTAGGTGTTATTGTCCATTGTTTATGTCATCTCAGCAGGTGTTAATGGCTGCCCGTTGGGTTTCACCGTTGGTTTTCCCTGAGGATGTTTTACAACGCTAGTCTGCGAAGAGCACATACACCCTTCTTGGCCCATTGGCGTGTGAAGACAGGGAATAGCTTCTCCTCTACAGCTGGAAATAATGTGGTCTGCTCGCATTCCACACATAGCTGTGAGCAGCGTTTAGGGAATGAGAATCTCACTGAGCGTCACAGCAGACCTCTCCAGACAACTCATGGAGAGAGCCGTAGAGCTGACCAGCTAACCCCAGAAACCAATTAAGATACGCTGTTAGCCACACCTCATAATGGAGTGAAGTTGAAGAGTGAGCTAAACCTAAAGCTAACAAGCTAATTTCACAGTAACTGAGACAGTTGGCAAGAAGACTGTGTCAGGACACACTGTCACACAAGGCCTGTTCATCAGGATTTCTCATTATCTGTTCTTGTCCATTTATGCACTCCCAATGCTAATCCCAATCCTGGAGTTCTGGGCTGCTTGCTCTGACCGTCATGGTTTGCAGGCTGTATTTTTGGTAATTTTCCTAAGAGCTGGCCAGCCCCACCCTCCTATGCAGCTCCCTCTCTGTGTTTCCTCACATTCAGAGGAGATTATGGGTGTAGACTTCCTCTCTTGCGTCATGAACTTGAGCGTTCCTTTTAGCCACATAGGCAGGTTTATGTAGGCTCTGTTTTGGGGGCCTCTTTTAATTTCAGTTTTATTGTGTTTATGTGTTTTAGTGAGTAGTAGTTAAAATGCTGTGGTAGAGGTCGTCCTGTTTATAGGTCTTAGCCTAAGTAACATTTGTGAAGGGTCCAATCACTGACACCACTGCACATTTAGAGCGGAATGGCTGCCAGCAGGCCGGGCCTGAAGGATAAATCCTCAAGAGTCTGGGGAAGATTTGGGGGATTATTTGGTCAATGGTCCAATCTCCCTGGAGTATCAACCCCTCTGTCCGGGTTTTGACCAACGTCCTTGTTTGGATATTATGCCCAGGATTTGAATGGTCATTTAAAGTTCTTTTATTCGCCAGGACATCACCATGAAATTGTGACCATGTGCCCTCCTGCACAGTTGTTTTGCACCACAACCACTTTTGGTTTGGTCACTGCTTTTGAGTATGGTATTTTGGGAATGGCTTGCCGTCTTTGTCGAACAGATATCAATTTGTCCCCTTGACCTTGACCTAAGTCTACATAGTCTACATAAAGTGTACATTAATGGTTGGAGACTCTCTTCCGGGGAATGCCCTCAGCCCTCTGTTGTTCTAGTGTCCTTATGTATTTCAGGAGAGGCTCCACTTAGGCTCCTGAAGGCTTCAATTGTAGCCTTCTCCTGAGCAGGCTCTCTGTCACTCACGCGGTTAGTGTTTCCCAACCAGCATGTGAGGGCTAAATTTAAAGCCTTGGCAATTCGGTCACCACGTAACAGCCTCTACGAGCGGACTTGCCTGGCCGAAGAGAGGCTGGCCTCTTTCCAGATCAGTCTGATATTTAAACCAAACAAAAAAAAGCCCTTAAGCTAATTAGCTATGTTCTAAACCTCTCCCAAAAGAAAAGCGAACTCAATACTGATGGCATGGACTTAGTGTTTAAAACAGGCCATGTGTTTTACATTGTGTATGGACTAATCCTTATGTAATGCGTAGGCCTACTTGGCTGGTCGAAGCTGTACTTGAGCAGTTTCAAGCAGGTCTTTCCACAGTTTAATTATACCATTCAGTGCATTTTGCTGTGAAGTGTTGAGCTCTGTGTCATCTGCCCTTGGACTTGTTTGTGGCGGTGAAGAGGCTGTGCAGTGATGAGGGCGAGCTGAAGCGGCTAGCGTGCCACTCAAGCGCGTAAATGATTTCCATGGAGGTCACACTGGTCGATTCTGCAGGAATTTGCGCTGGCCCCTGCCTTCATTCATGGACTACGGCAAATTAATTGGGAGCGGCTGCGAGGTTATGGCAGTATATTCATTAGTGCACATTCCCACTTCCTGGGACCTTGCATGGTTGTGTAAATATTGAACACACACACACACACACACACACACACACACACACACACAGTGGGATGGTATTTAGGTGCACAGAACGCCATTTCCCTCCAATCTCGGCTTCTACAGCATCTACAGCACATTCATCCTGTTTCTCCCACACATAACACTCTAACTGTCCTGAGGCCTGAACATACATCAGTCTGGCCTCCCTGCACCAGCCGACTGCACTGCGTCGATAGGAAACATTCCCATCCCATTCCCTACACCAGTCGACTGCACTGCGTCGATAGGAAACGTTCCCATCCCATTCCCAGTGTTTGCAGACCCAGAGAACCAGCCTGAGTGGAAGCCGATGAACGTGGATGGCGGGAAGAGTGGGTCCGTCGTCGATACTGGCTCGTACCGAATGTGCCAGTCCCATCAGTCAGGCCCAGAGCCACCCAGGATCAGGCTGAGCGTGAAATGGAACAGGCAGGCTGAAAGTGGAGCAGATCGGGGGCAGGGGGGGGTTGGGGTGGGTGTAGAATGGCGTGGGGGATGGGGGGATGGAGGGATTCCCCCAGCTGCTTCCAGAGGCAGCCAGGCAATGATAACGTGTCTGACACTCATAAGCACACACACACACACACACACACACACACACACACACACACACACACACACACAGACTCAGACTCAGAGAAGCCTCGCTTCAGACACCTGCAATTTTAATCAGCTAGGCCTTTGTGTCTATCACCACCGTAGCTGCCTCATAGGAAGTGTGTGTGTGATTATGGCTTTCACCACCATAGCTGCCTCATAGGAGGTGTGTGTGTGATTATGGCTTTCTTGAGCGTCAGAATGAATTAATATGCAGGTTGCAGAGCTGAAGCCTGACACTATAGACATGATATTCCTACTGTTATTATACGGCTCTTCACAATGCTAGTAGAACGCTCAATGGACTTGAATGGGATTTCCCAATGTTTTACGGTAAAATATTTTTATGTAATTACCGCTACAAACATATAATTACCGCTGTCAATGTCAACGGGTTTTGTGCTTCTGATTTACGTCTTTCATATCACTCCACAAGTAGTCCGGTCACTTCTTGCAAAAGTGAAAGCAGACTGTTGATCAGCTGCGTTCTAAATAATGTTTGATTCAAGTTCAACATGTGTTGCGAACTATTTGTTTCTCAGCAAAAGCCATAGCGAAATGGTAACAAATTAATGTAAGAGACATATCATGTGGAGTTTATTTTTTCGTTTTGGCAAGTAGCCATATAATAAGCGGGATAATGTATAGAACGCCGGTCATTATCTAACTTCTGGGTACTCAGATTAGTCATTATCAGAAATTAAGTCCCTTCAGGATAAAGCAAGTCCTCTAGCTACAAGTCATGTTCGCCCTGTCGGGTCTTATTTTCTGATAATGACCGGCGTTCTATACATTATCCCTTACTAATAATAGGCCTATATCTCCTTCATAGTTGAATAAGCTTGCCAACTTGCGGCAAAAATGGCTAACAGTACCCAAAATGGCATTAAGGGTACCCATTTAGTGGGCAGGTCTATGATAGAATGGCAGGACTGACGGCGTGGAGCTGGGCTGACGTGGCCAGTGACTCATGTGCCAGACACGGAGCGCTGTTGTGGCAAGATGCTGGAGCAGCAGAGTGCCCTCTCCTTCCTGCTGATGGATGGGATGCCATCCCAGCGTGCCCCTTTGGGAAGTGGGCTTCTCCCTGAAAGAGATGAATGTGCGCCCTGTGTCTGAGAAGAGTGTGTGTCTGTGTGTGTGTGTCTGTGTGTGTGTGTGTGTGTGGGGGGGGGGGGGGTGTTCACTTATGAGAGATATATGGGCTTTGACGCAGTACGGGATCCTGGGAATTGGCCCCAGCCCTCTCTCAGCCCAGAGGGTCATCTGACTCTGAGCGGCCTAGGAGAAATGTCCAGTGTGACGCGAGGTTGCCATGTGCCTGGCCCCTGCATCAGCATCCTTTGTTTTACTGAATGCACTCAGGTGACTGCGGCCCCCAAGCGTGCGCCATTTTTGTGTTGAGTGAAAAATGATTGTTGAAGAATGCCTGTGAGTTGAGTGTGTTGCACCGACAATTCCATGACTAGACTTTCAACAGTGGAAGTCTCCTGAACGGTCTGCTTTCTCTCTGTCATAATACCCTTCTGCCCCTCCCTCCCTCTGTCACTTCTGTTTCCAAAACAAAGCCCCCTCTTTCTTCCTCTCTGCTCTGAGCTCTACTGAGTGGGTCTGGCTTTACTGTATGTTTCTCTCTGTGTGTGTGTGTGTGTGTGTCTCGGGGGGGGGGGGGGGGGGTGATAAAGAAAGACGTAGAGAGAGAGCGAGTGTGGGTGTGACTGTGATTATGTGATTTGAAAGCGAGGAGAGAAAGAAAGAAAGTGCATGAGTGTGTGAGTGAGTGAGCGAGAGAGAGAGAGAGAAAGGGAAAGAGAAAGAGAGAGAGAGAGAGAGAGGGTGAGGGACAGAGACAGAGAGAGAGGCCCCATCCCAGTTCATGGCAAGTGGAACAGCTCGTTGCTGGTGTTACGTAAGTGCCGGAGTCGAGTGTTTGGGTTCATGCCTCTCTGGCCACGTGCCTGAACTTAATGCCGTGGCCCGGAGTCCCAGCTACAGCTGACGCCGCTAGCCAGCAGAGCAGAGCAGTGCCCTCCCTGTCTGCTGCTCCTCCTCTCCTCTCCTCTCTTCTCTCCTCTTCTCTCCTCTCCTCTCCTCTCCTCTCCTCTCCACCCAGCTCTAGCCTTCTGATGTGGCAGAGTGGGGGTTAGGCTGCTATTTCACATGGAAATTTCCCATATAGTGTTAAGAAACAAGATGTCTGCACCAACAGCATTCTAATGAAGTGAATGTAGGACAGGTTTGCAGGTGGAATTAAATGAAAAAAGGCTCTGGTTAGTGTTTGTGGGCAGTGAGTGTTAAGGTGAATGTGATCACCTGACCTTGTTCTGAGTGGAATTTTCAGTGTGGGGGGTTTCCTGTTTGACGTAAGCATGAGAATTGCCACCCACACTTCTCTGGTAGATGCCACTTCTGCCCCTTTGTTGTTATAGACTTTTTACTTTGAGATCACTGGCCCTAACTATAGCCTAGGAACTGAAAAAGCCTCCTGCTATCCAGGCCTGGCTTTTTTTAACATCAGCTGACCGGTCAGTCGAATGAGCTACAGTCAGATGGGTTGAGTCTGCCTCAGCCAGACAGGCCACCTGCTGAGTGACCGGGTAAAGCTGGCGCGGCAAAGCCTGCAGGTCTACTCCTGTCACGACAGGGTTTGGTTGAGGACACAGAGACTCTCTGAATGAGTGTGTCTGTGGAGCGCTGGGCTCTTTCCTTACTCTGACTTTTGTAGTTGTAGTGTTGTTGTAGTTGTAGTGTTTTTGATTTTTCGTTACACTCCACCATGTTTATTTCTTTTGGTTAAACTGTGTACAAATGCTCTGCTGCTCTATGAATCTGGTCTTCCTCCCCACTTTCCTCCCCTACTGGATCTGAACCCTTTTAAGTATCTTGTAAAACTGCTCACAACTGGTGAGTACAGATGGAATATCCAGAGGTCTACAGATGTTTTCCAGGTCTGTTGGAGACTGTGTGTGCGTGTGTGTGTGTGTGGAGACTGGAAGAAGAGCATGTGTTTGTCTAAATAACACCCTTAGGGTTGTTCTAGGGGCACAGCTAGGCCTCATGTTGGTACACAGTAATGCACTGGGACACACACACACACACATCCTCCAGCAGTTTGATAACCACGCACTTGCTGAGGTCCAGGCCCAGGCAGGAAGGCAGAGAAGGAGCAAGAATGAGTTTGCCAGAGAAGGAAAGAGAGGAATGAAGGGAGAATGGAATGAGGGAGGGAGAAGGGGCTACATTTCTTTTCTTCTGCAGCCCTTAGCAGTGTTCCAACTTTCCATTGGGCAGCCATGACCACATGCTGTGGGACAAGGAGTTCCCAGCATTATGTTTATGTCTGACCTGTGTGTGAGAGTGTGTAAGAGTGAGAGCAGGACAAAGAGACACTGAGCAGCTACTGTTTTGAAGAAATGACCACTTGTCTTAATCCTGCTGCTCACACACTGCTACTAGTCATCATAAGATGACAGCCTTGGTCTTAGTGGGGCTGTGTGTGTGTGTGTGTGTGTGTGTGTGTGTGTGTGTGTGTGTGTGTATGTATATGTATATGTATATATATATATATATATATATATATATATATATATATATATATATATATATATATATATATATATATATATATATAGAGAGAGAGAGAGAGAGAGAGAGAGAGAGAGAGAGAGAGAGAGAGAGAGAGAGAGAGAGAGAGAGAGAGAGAGAGAGAGAGAGAGAGAGAGAGAGAGAGAGAGAGAGAGAGAGAGAGAGAGAGAGAGAGAGAGAGAGAGAGAGAGAGAGAGAGAGAGAGAGAGAGAGAGAGAGAGAGAGAGAGAGAGAGAGAGAGAGAGAGAGAGAGAGAGAGAGAGAGAGAGAGAGAGAGAGATATATATATATATATATATATATATATATCAGGGACAGAACAGCTGTGTTTATTCTGCGCCACTGAGAGCGAGGGAGAGAATGAGTTGTCAGTTGTCAGTAGGAACCGGACGTGGTGTCTGCACTCTGAGGAAATTGGAAGCCTTAAGATTAGAGGAAGCCCCTGGCCTGTCTTTAAAAGGGGGAAAGGGCAGCTGCAATCTCTCCACAGCTACTGCTTTATCTCATCACTTCAGATCTCTTATGTCCTCCTTTATTTTATTGAAACGATCCTAATGTGCCTCTAACAGTATGTGTGTAGTAGATACATTTTATTACTTTATGACACACACACACACACACACAGAGGTATACAGAATTAGATGTTACTATTGTACCACAAAAAACACTTCTTGTAAAAGGCAGAGTTGCTGTACTTACACCTGATTTTAATGTCTGTACATGGTGTACTGTTGTGGTTGGCCAGTAAGGAACAATGTGGCAATGGCTGCATGCAGACACTTGACCAAACTTAAAATGGGAAGCATTACGTTTCAGAAATCAACATGCACTCTTAGCATGCAATCAGTCTTGCACAGACAGGAAGGCTTATGTGATAGTGTTGTTTGATTGCATGTAGCCTAATGTCCATACATAGCTCATGGTGTCCCTTACATTCAAGTGTGTGTATGGGGTGTGATTATCTGCCCTGCCTGCTTAATAACCTTACCGTCATTGTATAATATGATCTAAGAATGTCCTCACAATGTTGAAGATAGGGTAGTGATTGTTGAAGTTTAAACTTTGGTTTTGTATACCCATGTGTGACTGTATCTTGTTTCTGTGTCTCCCTCAGATTCAGACGTTTGGAGTGGAGACAGCGTGTAAAAAAGTGGAGGATCTGACCAGTGGGGTGGTCATGGCCCAGGTCCTGCAGAAGATGTGAGTCTGGAGCTCTCTGCTTCCCAACAGTCACTGACTATTCCTCCATTTGGGGTCACAACTCTGTCTGAAAGCAACCAGTCAGCAGTGGCCTTTGACCTGATAGGACCACTGTCTCCAACCAGTCTTTACCACCCTATGGATTGCCAGAGGGACTCAACATAAAGCTTTAAAGTTTAAAAGTTATTTACTTATAGCAATTAATTAAAGGTCATAACAAATGAAGGTTTAATAAGGAAATGTCACAGACCTGAGGGCAGCTGTAGCCTCTTGTGTGAGTGGATGTGCAGTCACTGTTTGTTTTTGATGGTGTTGTGGGCGGATTTCTTAAGCACTGCCCGTGGTTGATGTTTATGTGCTGTGGCTTTCACAGCACTGTGTGTAAGTATCCTGTTTAATGTGTAGTTGAGTTGGTGGAATTCACCATTCAAGGCGGTGTGTTGTAGCAGGGTGGTGGGAGGGGGTGGTGATGATGGGCTTTTACACGCTGTGTGACAAAACTCCTGATGCAATACAACAGCTGTCACTCCAAATGATCTGATCAAGATTACACTCAAGATGTAACGGTGTTTTGATTTTTTTTTGGTGTTTAATTGGTGTTTTCCTGTTGTGTTGTGTTCCTAAATTCAAGGCCTCAGTTCCCCAACGTGCTCACACAAGTGTAAATCACATGCTTCTCTTTCTCTCTGTCTGTCTCTGTCTCTCTCTCTCTCTCTCTCTCTCTTTGTCTCTCTCTCTCTCTCTCTCTCTTTCTCTTTCTCTTTCTCTTAGCGATAATGTGTATTTCAATGACAACTGGATAAGCCGGATTAAGCCTGAAGTGGGGGATAATTGGAGATTAAAGGTATGCCATACGTCAGTCTCCATTTTCACAGAAACCAGTATTATTTTCTGGCCGCCCTAGTCTCAACCCGTGTTGTGAACTCACTCGCACTCACTCTCTCTTTCTACTCTCCCCCTCTCTCCCTCCCTCTGTTTTTATGTCATTCTCTGTCTCTCTCCATTCAGATCAGCAACCTAAAGAAAATCTTAAAAGGAATCTTGGACTACAACCAGGAGGTGAGAGTGAAGCGTGTGTTTGCATGTAGCATATTCAATGACTAGCAGACCAGACGCCTAAATTAATTGTTCCCACACTATGTGTTCTTCTGTCTGCTGACCACAAGCTCACCTCTTGTGGGTCCCCTTCTCTCTTTTCCTCTTCACTGACCTCTGTATTCTCGCTCTTTCTTTCATCTCTCTCGTGTCTTCACTCATCGGTGCGCTCGTGGTTTTCATCTCCTCTCATCTCCTCTCCAGATCCTTGGCCAGCAGATTAATGACTTCACACTCCCAGATGTCAACCTCATCGGCGAGCACTCAGACGCAGCCGAACTGGGCAGGATGCTGCAGCTCATCCTGGGCTGTGCAGTCAACTGTGAACAGAAGCAAGGTGTGGAATCTGTGTGTGTGTGTGTGTGTGTGTGTTTGTCTGTCTCTCTGTATA
Organism: Alosa pseudoharengus; assembly: GCF_046254945.1. Lineage (NCBI taxonomy): Eukaryota > Metazoa > Chordata > Actinopteri > Clupeiformes > Clupeidae > Alosa > Alosa pseudoharengus. The sequence continues at coordinate 8,402,912 of NW_027468609.1, read as the reverse complement.
TCTTTTAGAGTTTGTGTCTTTGGGCTGGAGCTGTTGAATCTTGTGTGCCTGTCTGGAATTGTGTTTGCTTTTTTGTGTACGCTTTGTGTGTGTGTGTGTGTGTGTTTGTGCATGTGTCTGTGTCTGTCTGTCTGTGCGTGTGTCTGTCTGTCTGTGTGTGTGTGTGTGTGTGTGTGTGTGTGTGTGTGTGTGTGTGTCTGTATGTGTGTGTGTGTGTGTGTGTGTGTGTGTCTGTATGTGTGTGTGTGTTTGTGCGTGTGCGTGTGTCTGTGTCTGTCTGTCTGTGCGTGTGTCTGTCTGTCTGTGTGTGTGTATGTGTGTGTGTGTGTGTGTGTGTGTGTGTGTGTGTGTGTCTGTATGTGTGTATGTCTCTGTATGTTTTGAGCATGTGTGTTTATGCGTACGTGTCTGTGTTTTAGGTATGTCTGTGTGTCTATGTGCTTATCAGTATGTGAGGGAGTGTGTGTGTGATTGATTTTTGGATGTCAGGGTTGGTTTGCAGTGGTGTGCTTGCTTAATGAGCTCCATGTCTGCTGGTGAGCACTGCTGCCTGCGAGCTCAGGGCTTCTGTGTGTAGCAACGCTTTGATGAAGCTGAGGAGGAGCTCCCTGGTGGTTTAGCTCTCCTGCAGACAGCGAGTGAAAAATAAAAGAAAGCGAGGACCATTGTGTCCGTATTTAGATTCCAGCAAGTCTCCTTAATACTAACATAATCACAAACACACCAAGTACCACGAAGGACGAAAGATGGATATATAGATAGAAAAATAAATAAATAAATACAACAGGCTACAAAGCAAATATAGCCTCATAATGGAATGCACTTAGGATTCATGCAGTATCTTTGCGATGTTTGTGAAATGTATGAAGACCCGTTTCCATAGACGAGAAGCAATTTAATTTTATTTTCAATGAAACGTTACATTTAGTTTAAATCAAAATTCCTTTGCGATTGAGATCTCCTTTAAGTGATTCTGCATGTGCATTTCAAAGCGTTGCGGCATGGAGTGATACAAACAGCTGCTTTACGATTGTTTGTGAATAGGTCTTGGTGAGTTAGGAGTCCTCTCGTCTACTTCTAAGCTGTCCCAGACTTCTTAGAAGACTACTTTTAACACTAAAATGCTTTGAGAATTACTCTTAGTCAAACAAATTAGGAGTCCTAAAGTTATGACTGACATGATGCCCCTAACTTCACTAGTTAGGAGCTTCTTTTAACCTTAAGATTCTTTGTGAATATGGGCCCTGATCTCCATAGCAACACATTTTCGATCAGCTTTGGAAAGGTGGAGCTGGTAAAATGCTGCTGGCTGGACACACACTCTCTGTAAACACCCTCCGGCTCCCAACCCTGCAAGGCGATGCTGTCGGGTGGGACGCAAAGGCAGTGGCGCACACAGAGTTTACTGACATGAAATGAGAGAGGTGGAGGAGGGTTGTGGAGTCGACTGGTATTGAGTTCATGATGCCAAAAGCCATCTCCATTTTGGGCTGTTTTCACAGAGTACATCCAGACAATCATGATGATGGAAGAGTCTGTGCAGCATGTTGTCATGACAGCCATCCAGGAGGTATGTCTTTTTCCCCCACAGTGCATTGAGAGGGGGGGTCAGGGGGACAGTGTACTGTTACATCATTAGTGTCACTGAAATTAATGAATGCATTTATAAATCAAATGATTTTCTGCCATAGCTGATGAGCAAAGAGACGCCGGTCACTGGAGGAAGTGATACCTACGCTGATCTTGACAGACAGGTAAACAAACATGACCCCTGTTCTGGCACCTGGGTTTTATTTGCTCTCGTTCAGTATCACAACTTGTTTTGTTTGGAGCTAAATTATTTATTCAGAAGAAAATGACATTAGAGACCTTTGCGACTAGGGGTGGGACAAAATATCAGTATGGCAATATTTTCGTATGACTTCTTTTTGTGTTGTGTTATGGATACGCTGCCACCACATACAGTTACTTAAATATTAAATCAATGTTTAAACATAAAGATAAACACTGAAATGTGTCTAGAAATGCTGAAATATGCAGTTTTCTGAGAAACATGTTTGTTAGTATGGTGTGAATGTTTTACGATTGGCAACAGACAGCCTATTGTTAACTAATTTAGTTTGTAGGCTATGTTTATTAATAAAGCTCGGTTAGTGAGAGTGTGTCTCTTAATGCAGCAGGGGTTATAATGGCTCCAGACAACCTTGTAGCGGTGTGTTTTGTGTGACGATCCTGTGTTCCTACATCCTGTAGCTCAAGAAGACGGTGGAGGAGCTAAATGATGCTCTGTCCACCAAAGAGGAGATTGCCCAGCGCTGCCACGAGCTAGACATGCAGGTACAGGCCGTTTACTTACACACACACACACACACACACACACACACACACACCTGGGACGCGACACACATTCACACCTTGGCTAAACAGGAGAATGTTTTTTTTCCAAATGGGAAGTTTCACTTGAGAATGTCTTATGATGAATAAGAAAAATAATATTAAAGTTGAAATAATAGCAATGGGCTCTATATCTGTCAGTAGAACAACAACGGTTACTGTGTATGTTAACTGGTATAATTTCTGTTCTTTTACATGGTGTAACTCCTGGACTCAAAGGTAGTTGCCAATATCTATCATTCAGGAAATGGTGGTAGGCAATGACCAGGCTGGACATTTCATACATAATCAAGGATAAGATTACAAGTGTCTTAAACTCTGTGCAGTTGGTGACACACTGACATTAAGCTAATGTAGTGAATTTCCTGGTAATTGGTAAAGCTGAGTCCTGTGTGTGATAAAAACATGTTAATGTTAAAAAAGACACTTTCACAAGTAAGCAAAATGAGATCCTGTATTTACACAATGATGTAATGGATTCATTTTGTTTGTTGAACAAACTCAAATGTGGAAAGACGTTGGTGTTTCTCCCATTTGGGAAGCAGACTCTTCTTAGGCATAGGGCCACTCTGGCTGCTCTTCTACACACTTCACTTTCCATTCTCCTCATTTTCAAATATGTAGAACTCACACCAAACCCATCCATGGTCCACACCTATTATTTATTTTACACTTTATTTCCTTGCGGAATGACACTTGTTTTTTTCCTTCATTTCCATCAGGCCATGCATTTAGTATAGTTATGAGCTTTTAGACTGGTGGCTCCCTGTTCTTGGCTTCTGTTCCCACATAGGCAAGCCGTGTAGCTGGTGCGCTTGAGCTGCAAATGAAACCTGCCCTGTGCAGCATTACACCTAGCTGTGCTGTTCCATCAAGTCAGTACTGAGAGACTGGGGTGAACGTCTCACCAGTGCCATAAATGAGCAAGTCAAGAACTGATGATTTGAAAAACAGAAGAAAAAAAAAAACCCACACACATCAAAAACCTCTGAGCACACATCCTTTCCCAGTTCCTGGATAGCTCGTCCAATTCCAGTCTCATTGTAGTGTCTGCTCACCGTTAGACGCTTTATAAAGGCACAAGCAGTATCCCACTGCCTCATTGTCCTGTAGAGTGTAAGGCCTTGTGTAGGAGTTGTTTTTTTTCCCTGTCTTTCTTTTGTGTGTAATTTTTTTTTCTCTGACCTCTGATCTCTGCCTTGCTTTAAAGGCCTACCTCGTTCAAGAAGAACGTGATAGACTGAGGTTAGAGTATATTGAACTAGAAGAAAGGGTAAATCTTGCTTTTCTTTTTTGAAATACTGTCTTCTTCTGTTCATTCCGTTCCTCCCTTCCTGCAATTCACGCTCGCTCTCTCTCTCTGTGGCGTTAACGTTGTCTGATGGCCCTGGATTTGCTGTCTGCTTCCATAACAGCACCCCCGAGTGGCGTGGAGGCTCCCTAACTCTGTGTGTGCGTGTGCGTGTGTGTGTCTGGTTATCCACTGCTTGGTCCTAACTCTGCTGAGTGGTCACACGCACACAAGAGGACTAATGCCCCCCCACCTCCCTCACCTTAACCTACCTGTCTGTATGGGTTCCCATGGCAACGGCTCAAAGTGCTTAGCAACGGTCACCTTGGCAGCCGCAGCATAGATGCCACGTGTAGAGAATGCAGACGATGCCTAGAAGTCACTTTTTATTGGCACCACTTCCATCAGCAGATTATTGATTTATTACATGTTTCCTTAAGTTTTGAAATTGTTCATAATGTGCTTTGTCCTCAAAGTTCTTGGACAGACGGCATTTAAATATATTTTCACAAAATCAACAGCTTTTCCTGTCTTGCTTTATTTTTAGTGAGCAATTCACTCTGGACACTCCAGTTATATCCTGAGAGTCTAATAAGTCAGAGTTTAATCAGTCATTTTACAGACAGAAAGACAGCATTAACTCCATGTTAGGCCAGTTCACTGTTGGGGTTATGAACCTACAATTCAGTTTCAGAACTGCAAAAACTGATATCTAACCAAGTGTTATAATCTTATATTAACATAAAACAATCTAGTTGGTATTGTTTTTAGTATAAAGATCTGTGAAAAATGTACTTGCCCCATGGACATTTTATCTTAAATTTACTTACCCCATGGACAAATAAATTTACTTGTCTTAATTTAAGAACATTTTTACTTATTTTAAGTCAAATAAGTTTGAGAAAGCTCAAAGTCTGCATCTACTAAAAACAATACCAACTAGATTTTTTATGTTAATATAAGATTATAACACTTGGTTAGATATCGGTTTTTGCAGTGAATCATCTTTAGAATCTTTTGGAAAGCAAAGGCACTTTTTAGTTAGCCTGTTTGCAGTCCCCTCGGGAGACTGGGAATGTGTTTGTACTCCCAGCACTGCCGCTTTGCTTTGGTGTGGAATCTCACCCTGCTTCCCATGTTTGGACAGAGCCTCATAAACTGCATGATGCCCTGGTTGGCTCGAGACGAGTTTGAGTTTTGGTTGTGGTTTTGCGTTTCTTCCCCCCCCCCCCCCAGTTTTGTTGGACATGTGCTTGCTTTTACATTCATTGTTTTGACATTATTCATCCTTCATGTTAAGTTGTTTAAATATGTGTTTGCTATAACCAGGCTGATTTCAAAGTAGGCCTTAGATAGATTGGATGCAATGTTTCTGGCTACTGGGTATTCTGTGGGTTACCAGTCAATCATTAATCTTATAATAAATTCCTGTGTCTTTACCCAAAAGCCATTATGTTGATTGAGAGGTTAACCTCTTCATACCACAATGAATGTTTTACTTCAGTCTGGTATTAGCCTTGTGGAGGCATGGACAATGTTCCATAGCATTATATACTTTAAAGTAGTAGATCACAGGATGAGATTATGGAGGGAGGAGAGAACTACTCGTTCACTGTAGAATGCATAGTTCTGTTTGTGCTGAGACTTCGGTGGGTAGAAAGCAACAGAAGATTCCATCTGGACTCTAGAACTGGCCTTCAAGAGGCTATCTAATGCTAGTACACAGACAGAAGATTCCATCTGGACTCTAGAACTGGCCTTCAAGAGGCTATCTAATGCTAGTACACAGACAGGTAGTTTTTTCAGCTACCACTATGAATCACTTACATTCTGAACAATTCTTTTTATTTATCTCTCTCTCTCTCCTCTCTCTATCTCTCCATCATTCTCTCTCTCTCTCTCCTCTCTCTCCATCATTCTCTCTCTCTCTCTCTCTCCTCTCTCTATCTCTCCATCATTCTCTCTCTCTCTCTCTCTCTCTCTCTCTCTCTCTCTCTCTCTCTCTCTCTCCTCCATCCTCGGGCTCAGGTGGCGGGGTTGCAGGAGGAGAAGAGCAGCCTGCTGGCGGAGAACCAGGTGCTGATGGAGCGGCTCAACCAGTCCGACTCCATCGAGGACCTGAACAGCCCCGCCGGCCGCAGGCACCTGCAGCTGCAGACCCAGCTGGAGCAGCTGCAGGAGGAGACCTTCAGGTGAGACGGGGGTGGGGGATCAGAAGATCAGGTGAGATGGGGAGGGGGGGGGGCAGTGTGGGGATGAACAAGAGCTCAGGTGAGACGGTGGAGTGGATTTGAGACGATGCGTGAAGAGGGGAAAGAGAGATCTGGAGTGGAGGAATGAGAGCGCATGAGCTGAAGGGAACAGGAAGAGGAGTAGAAAGACGAGGGAGGTGTGGCGTGGTTGCTCAAACAAGCTGCTGTTTGTGTGGGAAACACAGACAGAATATGGAGAGGAACTGAGATCTACACTGAGAACACACGGGACTAGTACCCAGACAGTTCATGTTGCCCGACCCTTTGCCCAAATAAACATTCATAGGAGGGGTGTGTGTCTGTGTGTGTGTGTTGCTGTGTGTGTGTGTCTGTCTGTGTGTGTTTGTGTGTCTGTCTGTGTGTGTGTGTGTGTGTCTGTGTCTGTGTGTGTCTGTGTGCGTGGGCATGCCTGTGTGTTTTTATAATGAAGAGAAGAGAGGCCTTTTTTATTTGTTACCATGTACGAAACATAAATTTAATGCATTGTATGAGAGTTAGCCCAAGGCTAATTCACGTCTGCAGTCCCATAACGTGAAGCCAAATCCAGTGATGTGTTTTAAAAGGGAAAAAAAAGCACCCGGTCAATAAATTGTGTGGTTATGCTACCATGGCACGATTTGTCTGCCACATGTAATTGTAAACGTGCTGGGGCTTTTGGTGTGGGGTTTTAACCGTGCAATCGCTTCAGGCAACATCGTCTCGGCGCTAAAAAGTGTGTTGGGAGCCATAACTCACTGCGGGCAATCGATGCTGGGAAGATATTGATTTCTCCTCTCTCTCCGTCCATGTCTCGCCCGAGGCACAGCTCTGTGGTGCTCTGTTGTCGACAGATTAAAACCCCATAAAGGCTAATGTAATTGGGCTGTTTCATGCGCTGCTGCGTGTTCGATGGGCAGAGCCAGACGCTAACTGCGGCTTTCCCAGCAGGCTTAGCATGTGCGAGGCGTCTCAGCTCAGCTGCGACCTGCAGCCTCTGCCGCATGCCCTGCAGCCCTGGTCTCTCAGCTCTACCCTGATGCTGCCCCAGTGGAGGTAAAGGCTCTACTGCCACCACCACTATTACCCCCCACCACCACCACCACCACCACCTCCTCCTCCAACACCCCCACCTCCACCACCCCCGAACCTCCCACCTGCTCTGGGGCAACATCTGGGTCCTGCCTGGGCACTGTGTCTTTCCACTCACGACCATCTCCTGTCTGGTCACCCGCGTGATGGTGCTTTTGTATTTGGTGATGTGACAACGTGCACATGAGTTTTGTTTGTAGGCATTGGTGGCCCTTATGTCTCTCTAGACGTACACGCTCAGAAGGGTCCTCTTGGCATCTTTCGGTTTGCAGTTTCCGTCGGATCCCTCACAGATGCACAGTGGTGTGGCAATATGACGCTCTTACTGTGATGACCTGCTCATTTGTCTGAACTATGTGGTCATCTCCCTGACTGCGTCCGTCTTAATATAGTCTCCAAACAAGACCATGTCTACCTGCTGACCTTCTGACCTTTGACCTGTGGGTGTACAGGTTGGAGGCAGCCAAGGACGACTACAGGATCCGCTGTGAGGAGCTGGAGAAGGAGCTGCTGGAGCTAAGGGGCCAGAACGAGGACCTGACCTCCCTGGCCGACGAGGCACAGTCGCTCAAGGACGAGATGGATGTGCTCAGGTGAGGGGTTAAAGGTCACGCCAGGGATCTGGAGGTGTTGTGCATATTTTAATGTTTGTAATAAGGATGGGTAAGATGAAGATTTTGTCACATATATTTAGTGTCCATTTAAATTGCTGTAACACTATCTCTCATAAAGTCTAGATTAGATTAAGCTTTATTGCCATTTAGCAGAGTACAGGTACAGAGCCAATGCAATGCAGTTGACATCCAAAAGAAGCATTTAATGATTTTTTTTTTTAATGAAGAAGCACAAAAGAAGCATTTAATGAATTATCAGAAAATAATTCCTTTCCGTTGCGGTTTCCCACAACTTCTGTCGCTGTCTTTCTGGCCTCTAATGACCCGTCTCTCTCCCTCTCTGCTCGCTCCACCTGATGGACAGGCACTCCTCTGATAAGGTGTCCAAGCTGGAGGGGATGGTGGACTCGTACAAGAAGAAGCTGGAGGACATGGGGGACCTGCGGCGGCAGATGAAGCTGCTGGAGGAGAAGAACAACGTGTACATGCAGAACACCGTCAGCCTGGAGGAGGAGCTGAAGAAGGCCAACGCCACACGCGGCCAGCTGGAGACCTACAAGAGACAGGTCAACACACACACGCACACACACACACACACACACATATCGAACACACATATGCAGCTGGAGACCTACAAGAGACAGGTCAACACTCTCCCACACACACACACACACACACACACACACACACACACATATCGAACACACATATCGAACACACAGACACACACACTACACATATCGAACACACATATGCAGCTGGAGACCTACAAGAGACAGGTCAACACTCTCCCACACACACACACACACACACACACACACACACACACACACACACACACACACATATCGAACACACATATCGAACACACAGACACACACACTACACATATCGAACACACATATGCAGCTGGAGACCTACAAAAGACAGGTCAATACTCTTATACACACACACACACACACACACACTACACCACACATATGTAACATATGCATCGCAGGTTAGCTGCTTAAAGGTGCCATGTGTAATGTCCGGCAAAAAATCAAGTCATACTCCACGTTCCATAAAAGATGGGGGCAGTATTCCTCCAGAAAGTGAGTTGGTCTACCCTAGAGTAACAACCGAGACACGTGTATTGCAGTTTGGCTGGCGGTTATGTTGCCCGCATACCGCCTCCCATGGCCGAAGCTGGTATTATGACACCTGTCGGGCTGTGGCTAGTAATTTAGCATGCTAATTCAGGTTGATATCTCTGCTGCACTATACCTTGTTTTTTAATGACATCATCGCCCTTATTTCTTCTCATTCTTTTGATGCGTGTAGCTCATTTTTTGGATATTTTTACCTCAATTCTTACACATGGCACCTTTTAAAGACATGTAATGTGTGCAAGCATACAATACACACACACACACACACACAGAGGCTTTTCAGCTCCTTACTCATTTAGCACAGGCGTCCAGGTGTGCTGTAATGAATGTGTCCCTCTCTGTGGTGGAGCAGGTGGTGGAGCTGCAGAACAGACTGTCCGAGGAGTCCAAAAAGGCGGACAAGATGGAGTTTGAGTACAAACGTCTCAAGGAGAAGGTCGACTCCCTCCAGAAAGAGAAAGATGTATGTCCCAAATGCATTGTTGTTACCATTTGTGTGTGATCTAGGCTTTTCAGTGAAGCTAATTTGTGATCGCTTGCTAGATCTCACAAACAATGTTTTTGTGAAGTGTCAGAGTTGTGTCCCCACGAGCACATATTTGTGCTGACTGTAGATATGATTCAGGTGTAACAGGCTTCTCCTGTCGCCAGTGGGGAAGTGCAGCCATTGAATGTGGGGAATGTTGTGTGTTTGACATGCCTGCTCCCAGGGAAGATAACAGGCCCTCCTGTCTGCAATCTTTGATCTTGGCACATACAGTGCTAGGGGTGCATTTTGCTCCAAAAAATAAAAACATCAGAAATGTACAGGTTGACGTTTGTTTGAACAAAGTAACCAAAAGCAGGAAGCAGCTGGGGCACATCTGAGGTAGGTGTGTGTGTGTGTGTGTGTGTGTGTGTGTGTGTGTGTGTGTGTGTGTGTCCGTGACCATAACAGGAAGGCAGAGGTGCTTCACTGATAAGCGCTGAACTCTCTCCCAGCAGGTTTTGATTAAATAAGGGCTTGTATTTTGCCTCTACTTCCTGGTCACTCTTTGTTATCAATTCCTGTCCTCCCTTTTCACCAGACTTTCACTCCTGCCATTTGTTTGTCCTCTTTAGCGCATGCGGACAGAGAGAGATTCGCTGAAGGAGACCATTGAGGAGCTGCGTTGTGTCCAGGCCCAGGAAGGCCAGCTCACAGCAGGTGAAGTCCCTCACGCTCTCCACTGCAGCACTTTTCAACAGCACACCTCCCCTCTCTGACTCAAGTACTTACGTGTCTTATGAAAAAATCCAAAAAGTCAAAATGGGTGCCGTGCAATTATTCTCCAAGGACACACACACACACACACACACACACACACACACACACACACACACACACACACACACACACACACAAACAAACAAATAAACACGTCTGGCTATATGGCTGACTGTACACATCTTTCAACAGGCATGGGTCTAATGGGCAGTAATGAGGGCTCCGATTCACTGGCTGCTGAAATCATGACGCCAGAAATCCGGTATGTCCTCATTTTTTTAACATTTTTTTTATACATTTCTTTATTTCTCCCCGTGTCTCTTTCTATCTCTCTTTCTTACTGTCCTTTTCTCCGGAACATTCTTGAGCCTCCCGCCGAGGCCTTACGGGGACGCCAGCCCCCCCTCTCCCATTCCGCTAAGGCGCTCTTTAATCACACCCAGAGGGATGCTGCCGACATCATCACCTCACGTCTTGCACGTATTAACATGTATTTATGTTGTTAAAAAAGGATTTAACATGGGCAGTTCGTATTATTGTTTTATAACCCTAGAGGAAGTTGTTTGGTAAGCGTGCACCATTAAATTATGTTTGAAGTGAGGCCGTTAGCCACTCTGTGTGTGTGTGTGTGTGTGTGTGTGTGTGTGTGTGTGTGTGTGTGTGTGTGTGTGTGTGTGTGTGTGTGTGTGTGTGTGTGTGTGTGTGTGTGTGTGTGTGTGTGTGTGTGTGTGTGTGTGTGTGTGTGTGTGTGTGTGTGTGTGTGTGTGTGTGTGTGTGTGTGTGTGTGTGTGTGAGAATAAGAAAGAGAGAGGGAGAGGGAGAGAATGGAGCTTTTTCATTAGAACCTTTCATAAAGCCAGTGTGCTCCTGGCTGATGAGATTTATTATGAAACCTCTTCATAGCGAAGGCTCTCCGCTCTCCTTCCCCAATTAAGTGGTTTCATTTCGTGTGCCGTCTCCTTCCTTTGGGCCCTTCCTCTGTTTGACGTTTCCTTTCTCTCCCCCAACCCGCGGGCCTCGGCGTCTCTTCCGCTTTCAGCGACTCTGTTTTGTCCACTGTTTTCTGTTTTGTATGCAATCATTGAGGCATATTGTGTGTGTGTGTGTGTGTGTGTGTGTGTGTGTTCGTGTGTGTGTGTTCGTGTGTGTGTGTTCGTGTGTGTGTGTTTGTGTGTGTGTGTTCGTGTGTGTGTGTTCGTGTGTGTGTGTGTGTGTGTTCGTGTGTGTGTGTTCGTGTGTGTGTGTTTGTGTGTGTGTGTTCGTGTGTGTGTGTTTGTGTGTGTGTGTTCTTATGTGTGTGTTTGTGTGTGTGTGTGTGTGTGTTCGTGTGTGTGTGTTCGTGTGTGTGTGTTCGTGTGTGTGTGTTTGTGTGTGTGTGTTCGTGTGTGTGTGTGCGTGTGTTCCTTTCTGTCCTTATGGCCTTGTAACTCGAGTGCTGCTCTCCAGATGCTGTCGAGGCCGCCTAACCTCACTTGCTTTTCATTCGCCTTTGGTGATGACCGTGACCTGTCTGTACACACACACACAAGCACGCACACACACCTGCTCTGAAAATCCAACTATGGAAACATTAAACACCATTTCCTCAAACTCTAAACAACTTAAATTGTGGGCCTAAAGCTACATTGGCACTGTCATGCATTAAACACGCAGCTTTAGAAACGTCTCATGCTGACATGGTTTTGTCATTGATGCTGTCCAAAGTTCATTCTGACATTGCTCATGTGAATTCCTCTCACTTGCGTTTCATCACACACATGGAACTCCACTCGTTGAAGTAGGAAAGGACAGAGTGCTCGTAGATGGACTTTATTTAATTGTCAACTAGTCAAACCCGAGTTTTTCACTTGTGTTGTCTTGTAGTAAATTGAGAAGTCTTGGCAGTATGGCGTAAGACGTAAGTTTTAACATCTTTGTGTGTGTGTGTGTGTGTTTAGGGAGAGACTCATCAGACTCCAGCATGAGAATAAGATGCTGAAGATCAACCAAGAGGGCTCGGACAATGAGAAGATCGCTCTTCTGCAGAGCCTGCTGGAGGATGCAAACAGCAGGAAAAATGAGCTGGAGACAGAAAACAGGCATGCAAACACACACACGCGCACACACACACACACACACACACACACACACACACACACACACACACAAATGCACACACACCTTATTTATGTGTGGACAGTACAAATAAGTTGCCTGTCCACATGTTTGTATGCTTGTGACCTTTTGAGCAAATCTGGACCAAGATGGAGATAGTGAGTGAAGCCCTCATGCTCACAAATGTGCAGATACCGGTAGTATGAATGCTTTGCGTTTCAAATGAGCAATGACACTTTTGTATGCTCTTCTCTGAGAGATGGTTATGGGTACTGACTGCTGCCCTCTGTGTCCAGGCTGGCCAACCAGAGACTGCTGGAGGGGCAGGGCCAGGTGGAGGAGCTCCAGAAGACCCTCCAGGAGCAGGGTCTTAAAGCTGATGATGTGAGTCCTCTTAATGACCCCCTGCTTAGCGGCGCGCACACACACACACACACACACACACACACACACACACACACACACACACACACACACACACACACACACACACACACACACACACACACACACAAAACACACACAGCGCTCAGCCGACATTGAATGGAGCCTTACACCTACACGATCGCAACAGTATTCACACTTTACCTGCGACACTCGAACTCGTTAAACAAATGCACTCTTCCAAATTCACTTTGTGTAACACCCACGTATGATAATCAGTCTCACTCGCCTCTTCACGTCTCTGAGCCACTGAGACACTCACACTTGCTGTTTGCGCCACATGTATGGCTGTTGGAGATCTGTCCCCTCACACTAAACCTGCTCAATAGTAATACTCCATACATACATGTACAGCAGTGGTCACCAACCTTTTTGAGCCCAAGATCCCTGACCTCGCCCTGAACAAAGCCAAGATCTACCTTGAGCGTCAAAAGAGAATCAAAGCTAAAATACTTTCAATTTAAGGCCTTTTACTTAGGCAAATGTATCAGGTCAAAAATATCACATCCTCCACCCCCGTTATAGGCTACAGGCGTCAATGAGATTAACAGTCTTTACTTACATGATTTTGGTTTTGATTTTCTAATAGGAGTAAGTGTTTGTGACAACACGTCATGATAAATTTGATAATGTTTGATCGCTGTTTTGATATGAAGCACCTTTCACGTAATGAATGCACACTCTAGAAAGTGAAAGCAACCTAAGCCTAGGCCTACAATGCGCTCCGTGTCTGTAGCTGTCTGTGCACGTCCGCAATCCATTACATTTTTCAAATGGAGAACAAATTCCTGACAGTTCCTGATCGCTAAACTTTCGTTTTCATTTTCTGTCAGTTAGCAGTTGATGTAGAAGCACCTCGCATAATTTGACTTCAGCGGTGACAAGTTCTGTTGCGGGAGAGAGAGAGAGCGCACCTGCAAAGTGGTGTGCACGTGTGTGTGTCTGCATGGGCTTACGTTCGTTTCAAGTCAGAAGTTGGTCCGCCCGGTCCCGCATTCACGCCACTCCATTATTAGATTAACGTTATCAGACAGCGCTGTAAAATGTGTGCAGGAATTTCTCGCATTATGATGGCTAGAGTTGCGGGTCTTGAATAAATCATGCGCAATACCCGCAATCCCACGCTGAAATGTAGGCCCTGTAAACGTTGGCGAACATGCAGGAATTTGGTGACTGTGTTTATTTTTTCTGTTATTCTCGGGATCTACTGGGCAAGTCCGAAAGATCTACAGGTCGATCGCGATCGACGGGTTGGTGACCACTGATGTATAGTATATACTGAAATCTCGTACAGAGTAAAGGGGTTTAAGGAATGAATGATCATGTACATGCTTTATGTAGGTGTGTTTGAGATGGATGAGCCCATAGTCCTGTGTTGCTTTGGTGGAATGTGCCTGTTGAATGTGAAAGGTGCAGTGTAAAGTTGATCAGACATCCTGAGAGAACCCTAACCCTGTGCTCCATTATGGATTGACTGATAACTCTAACTGCTTCATCATCTGTGTCACTGTACCTGTGTGCATGTGGCCCTTACTAACATACTCACATGTCTGCTCTGTGTGTGTGTGTGTGTGTGTGTGTGTGTGTTTGTGTGTAGTCTGTCTCCCTCTGTAATGTCATACGTGTTATATCGTGGAATTTGAAGGTCACGCTGTATGGAGGTGAAGGGCCAGCCCAAGCGTGTGTGTGTCTCCACTCTCATTCATGTACATACACTTCATTACGCCCTGATGGCTTCTCTCACTGCCCGACTCGCATGACTGTCCCTCTGTTTACTCATTCGGTCACTCATACAGGTCATCATACAACTCCTCCATCTCTCATGTTTTTTTCCTTTCGTTTTTTTTGTGTTGCCGGGTGATGGACTGCTTTTCAATACATGCCACTTTTTTCTTTCTCCTTTCTTTTCCTTCTCTCTCTCTCTCACTCTCTTGCTCTCTTTCTGTCTTTTCATCATCGCGCGCATCCTCAGGCCATTGTAAGTATGGTGCGCGGCTCCACGTGCGGTTCTTGCTGCATCTTCTCTCTGTGTGTCTGAGCTTGGGGGACTAACAGATGCTGGGTGGCCTAGCAGGGTGAATCAGTGGGAGGAGTGCAGGGCATGGCTCTGGGGTTGGGTCGGGACATGTTGTCTGTCAGAGTTGCACCTCAAGTGTCTGTCTGGACCTTGCCTTGGACCTTGTGCTTCTTTCCCCCCAATGGAAAGTCCTAAAATAGCCCCTGAAGTTTTTTTTTTTCCCATTTTTTTTTTGTATGTATTGATCTGAGTGGATTGATCTTTTTTGTTTGTTTGTGGTTTGTTTGTGGTCGCACCCATCCTAATTCCTCTGAAGCTTAAAGTATATTCTGGAGTTTAGCCTACCTGGTAATGTGATTGCCAGTGCATGGCTTCAGCTATGTTGATTAAGAGTGATTTTGGCAGTCATGTAACAATTGAATCAACAAGTTCTTGATTATTATTATTCAAACCTCACACGGAACTAGTTGCTTTTCAATTACCACTGTTGTCTCTGTGGGAGAGGAGTGACTCAGAATGAAATGTTGCATCATTCCCTGGATGTTTCTCACGCAATTCCTCGGGCTTGATCGAATAGTTGCAATCAACCCCAAGATGAGCTATTTTTTGTCTCGTTGAATCAGAAAGGCGTTTTGCTCATAATCAAAACTTCCCTCACTGAATAGAAATTCGTGTCACAGTGCCCTCTGCTGGTCATTTGCCTTAAAAGCTTGTTAATTTCCATGTATTCCTAAACAAGCTTCCATATGGTGTCTGAAGGGTTTTGCAAAGGGTTTTGTAATAACTTGTGCCCTGTGATTTGTATTTAATATGAAGACCTAAATTACACGGTTAAGTTGGCGTAAGCCGTTTATGTTTATGTGGGATTTTCCCACTTTATCCTCCCAGCAGAGGGCATAAATGCATCTTGAGTATGTCTGTGTGTCCCACACTCTGCATGTGTTCACATGAGCTAATGTATGTCTTCTCATCCGCTTCTTTCAGGCGATCATGCTGAAGAAGAAGTTTGATGAGCAATTGTAAGTGTGCTGATTTTAGTGCTTTCAAGGGTTTCTAGGGTCCTTTAGGAAACTTAGCGTCTTGGCTACCTGTACCCCCCCCCCATGTGTAACTTTTAGTTTGGGGTCTGGTGTCTCAACAGGATTAAACTGAAAGAGGTGACCAGTGAACTTCAGAAGAAGAACACCCACATCGAAGACATGGAATCAAAGAGCAGCCAGACCTGTAAGTGGAGAGAGAATCTATCTTTTGTGCTGAAGAAATGAATACGCACCGCCACCTCCTCATCCATGTGGTTCCTTCATGTGTTGTAGCTCAAAAGGTGGAGGAGCTGGAAGAGGCCTTGAAGAAGAAAGATGAGGACATGAAACAGATGGAGGAGAGATATAAGAAATATCTGGAGAAGGCCAAGAGTGTAAATATCTCCTTTTCCACCTCAGCCAATGTTATTCCCATATAGTAGTATGAAATACAGGTCAAGTCTCTCAACTTTCCACCTTTCAACCATCTCAACTCTTAAAGTGATGGTACATGGGTTTTAAGCAATGTTGCTTGTCAACCACATAACTGGTTCATGATCATGATAATTTGCCTGATGATTATTAAAGCTTTCCAGAAACAAATGTTGCCCAATATCAATGGGAACATGCCAGAATAACAATATTTGAAACATTACCCAGCAACAGTGCTAATGGATCATAACCGGTATCAACGTTTGCTCAGCCCAGAGAAATGAATGCTTAGCACTGTCCATTTACTTTCTTGATGACTGTCGACTTGGATGGATTGACTGTCTTCAATAATCGACTGGGTTACTGAATTAATTGATTGAGGATTTAATTAGCTGTTTGTATGTCATATTTAAAATGGCAGGTTATCCGGACTCTGGACCCCAAACAGAACCAAGGTTCGGCTCCCGAGGTTCAGGCCCTGAAGAACCAGCTCCAGGAGCGGGAGAGGATGCTACACTCCCTGGAGGTGAGCTCGAGCTGCCACGCCTCATTTAGGGATTTAATCCTAAGAGGCGGTGGTAGTGTAGTGGTTAAGGAGCTGGCCTAACGTGCAGTAGCCTGAAAGTTGTTGGTTCAATTCCCGGCTTCCACCGTTGTGCCCTTGAGCAAGGCACTTAACCCCAAGTTGCTCCTGGGACAATGTGATCCCTTGTAATACAGCTGACATATGTAAATCACTTTGGTCAAGAAGTGTCTGCTAAATGTAATGTAAAAAAAATTAAAAAGAGGCTGTAGGTTCCAGTGATCTTAGAACTTCTAAGGACCGTTGTAGGTTGTAGGCTTATACCAGCATATCGTGACAGCAGGATCCAGTGGTTTTGGGAAAAGCTAAGGTGTATTGTGTTGTACACATACAGTAAAGACACAGCAACAAGAAATTTAATTTTAAGTTATTCATAGACAATCATTCCTCCGGCAAGAAATATTTTTCTTCTTTTCTTCTGTCGGGATGATTGCCAAGCAACACTTAGAAGCATCAACTCCAACATTTATATCAATTTGTGGCGCAGTAATTTAGAATGAAATGTGATCAACGTGAAGACTTCTGTTTTTAAAACAGCATTGAATGCAATTCAGCCAATCATAATCAAGGACTGGGACTGTCAGTCATAGAATGTGCAGTGTACAGGACTCAGTTCCATTAATGCTAAGGTAATGCTCGCTCTCTCTGCCTCACAGAAAGAATACGATAAGACAAAAACACAGAGGGACCAGGAGGAGAAGCTGATCGTGTCGGCGTGGTACAACATGGTATGCATTCCCACACATCGGTCAGGAGAATGGGTCATTATGTCGGTACAGTTTTTAACTGTAGCAAAGGAAGAACCTCAGCTGATACTGGGGTTTCAGCACTGACCATTTCTGTGTAATACACAAGTACAACCACTACAGTCGTATATAAGGCATGTCGATTTGTCACAACTGAATGTGTGAGTTTTTGCCACTAGATGGCGCTCACCACCTTTGCTTTGGGGAGAATATGCGGGGAAGAATACATTGCATCTCAGTTCTGCATATCAGTACCATGCCACCTGAAGATCCTTTCCCACTGTATATTTATATGTGATCCTGTTTGTGGATATAAATGGAGTTAAGAAAAATGGCAATACTTCACTAGGAATGTCTACCTACAGAGATTGAAGGTCAGTATGTGAAATTGTTTATTTACTGGAAATAATTTTAACCAAAGTATTTTTCTTACCCACTCTTTCTCTCTCTCTCGTGCTCGTTCGCTCTCTCTCTCGTGCTCGCTCTCTCTCTCTTTCTCTCTCTCTCTCGTGCTCGCTCTCGCTCGCTCTCTCTCTCTCTCTATCTCTCTCTCTCTCTCTCTCTCTCTCTCTCTCTCTCTCTGCAGGGCATGGCCCTCCAAAAGAAGGCGGCGGAAGACCGACTGGCCAGCACGGGGTCAGGTCAGTCGTTCCTGGCCCGCCAGCGGCAGGCCACCAACACGCGTCGTACCTACCCTGGCCACGTGCAGCCCACCTCAGCCAGGTAGATCCAGCGGCCAACACCTCCGCTTCTCAACCCCCACCTACCCACTCGTCCCCCTCACAGAACCCCCCCCACCCCTGAGGAGATGACCACATCACCTCAGTTTCCCAGTCCTTCCCAACACACCCCCAGTCTTAGGCTCACCCCCATGCTACAGCGTTAGCTAACTGTTACAGGGTTAACCCCACATGCCTGCACCCAAACCCTACCCTCCAGTGTTACTATATCCCTCTTATTGTTAGCTGGTGCCCCCCCCCCCTCCTCCATTTTTATCTCCCTGTCACTTGGGATGTAAGTAGAGATGCCATCTGGTTTTACTGATTGATCTTCTTTTTGGTTTTGTTTGTTATCTTGTTTCATATAGGACATAGTGTTCTTTGTGAAAAGGCAGAGCATGTGACAACCTGCTGTGCTTTTAGCTCCCTGACAAAAAAAAAAAGATACTTCTCTCCTGTCAAGCTCTGTGGTGTTTTTTTTTTTATTTAAAAGTGTTTCTGTAAAGGACGTGGTGCAGTATTTATAGAGATGTAGTTACTGATATTGAAAGTGCTCTGTAAATGTTGTTCTGTTACCCATTGTGTAGTAGTACATGGGGGGGAAATTAATCATATTGTGACTGTTACACAGCAATCAGCTCTCATATTATACAATGATGTAATAGCTAAGGAGAAGTTACTGAAGTGTTCTTGTAAAGTTTGAAGCGAGGGCTCACCATGGATGAGTTTTATAAACAGTGTTCGGTATTGACAGTTTGTTTGCATATTATGCAGTGTACATTTTTTTTTTAAAGAAAGAGACCCAACATATCATCCTGCGATCTCAAAGTTTATTTATGCTTTTTTTTTTTTTTTTTTTTTTCAAGTGTGCATCTCTGCTTAACATCCCTTTAGGTCAAACCTACCAGGGGAGATGTGCATCTTCTCTCCTCAGTGTTATGGTTTAGTGTGTATTATCCTGTCCTGTGCGGTTTCTCCTTTAGTGCCCATTTGATGTTGTCTGAACAGTGAGGCCCACTAGAGGTGGGTGCTGTGAGAAACAGACGATGGCTGTCTTGTCTGACTTAAGTTAGTATTCTATCTTGTCTTGGTGTTTTGATAATGTTTGTTAGTATGTAACCTCTTTTGATTTTTGGCAAAAACGTTTTAAAAGAAAACAAAAAAGGTGTCGAGGAAGAAGAATGAACCATTATCTATGCAGCGGACTCTTGAGTGTAAACAAGGTTCTTGTAGCCATGGCGAGAAGATGGCCAACCTGGACGATTTTTATAGTGACTGTGGCATAAAGGAGTGTGGAATTCCATCTTTCAGATTCAGAATTTCACAGGAGATGCAATAAATACACATGCATATAAACATACATGTCTGATCTGGAGGAATTCAACCACTTATTGCAATTTGGAATGTTCTTGATGGAAGGAAGAGGATGTCTTCATTGGCTCTGAGTCTTATGGACCTTGTATGTATATCGTCGTCCATCTTTTACGTGCTCTGTACTTTTCAATAGGCCCTGATGTGAATCTGTCAAATGTTCATTTCTTTTTTTCTAACTGCGCGGTAGGGGAGGTTTTGTATTCCTAATTCTGCATTTTCAGGCTTGTGTGTCATTTTAGAAGCTGTTGGTTGCACCCACCAACTGCGTAACTCACTATGCCTTACGGCTGTGCTAACATCAGCTGCTGCTACCGCATACTTGAAGATTTACAATCCCAGCCACCCAGTGTTCCCCCAAAACTACCCCTCTGCCTGACAGACCTGCTGTTGTGGGGATTTAATGGAGTTTGAGCTCTGATGGTTGCACCGCAGGCAAAGAGCCACTCTGGAACTTTCCATGAGGCCACCGGATTTTATGACCACGATTTTGTAAACTCATTCCTCCAATTGTGTCCGATTGCATGTCTTATTTCAATAACTTGATTAACAACAAGGGTAGGATATGATTACGGGAAAGGGGCAAGAAGTTCTGGGAGATGTTACCAAGGTCACAATGACGTGCCAGACTATTCACTTTTTTGTGATAGTCCTGGAAATGACTAATGTTCTTTTTTTAATTATCATCTTAATTATCTTTCTCAAAGCCCATGCCATTATTTCCCCTTTGCTGGAAGCAGCCGCTGTTGATGCATAACCCTCTACCAGCTCTGTCCTGCTAATGAACTCATTCCCACTCCTGCCATGTCATTGCACTAATTAATTACCCAAGTCTTCGGTCCGGCACTGTCGCCTAGCAACAGAGTCAGGCACTGGACAAACACAGGTGACCGCAACCCCAGTAACAGCCAAAGACTGATCAAATGGTTGTTTGATCAAATGATTTAACGATTGATCACTTGATTAAGTTGATTACTGATTGATTTATTGATTGCAAGATTTGAAAGATCAATCGGTCTCTTGGCAAATTTGAAAAACGCTTGGTGATTGACAATCTCTGTCTTCCTCCTCTCACTCTTTCTCTTCCTGCCTGTCCCTCTCTGTCTTTCTCTCTTTTCCCTCCACAGTGATGTGATTGCATGACCGGGAGGGCGGGCTTGGAAGTGGGTGCATGACCGTGCTGCTTGCATGACTTAATTTGCGTTGAGCCTGCAGAAATAACCCAATCAACACTAACCCTCCCACAGCCTCTCCCCCCTCCTACCCCCCACGCTTCTTCCCACCTGTCATGTGGACCGCCAGGGGTGGGGGAGGAGATTCAGTCGTAAGTCTGGATGCTCAGGAGACCACCACCCCCCCCCCCCCCCCCCCCCCCCCCCCCCCCCCGAAACAAATCTATAATTCCTCCCACCCCGCAATACCTTCCTGGGCCCTTACCATTTCTACAGGGACAGATGGGCTTGCAAGTCACTGTCTTAGGCTGGAGTGAGAGGCACAGGTGAGGTGTATGTATAGGGAGAGCAGGAAGTAGGTTTTTGTTTTGCCTACTTCCAAGATGGCCCCTGACAGGTTTGACAGATCCAGAGGTGGCAGAATGAACTAAGAGGGAATGGGTTCATGTTAGCCTCCTACACTACCTAGACAACCACTTTGACTATTTTGGCGTAGTCGGCTGGACACCTTAATGAAACTGCTCAGAGAAGCAAGTGAAAGGGTCTGGGACTGAGTTGTCTGCAAATGATCAAGCAGAAACCTTTTTGCTAATATGAAATTAAATGAAGACCACATGATTCCTGTGTTTTGAATTCAAAGCCCTTTCTAATCAATTTTCCTTATTTGTTTTGCCACTATGTAATTTTATTTAATTTAACTGTTATGCCTTTTATGCAATACAGAGTGTTATTTTTATGCTTTCTTTGTGTCCCCTTCCCAAAACCCCTTTGAACAAACTGCTCTGAAGATAGCAGTGTGAGATTTAAGGAGAGATTGGAGTCCATGAACATAAAGTAAGCCTTCACAAGCAGAAGATCTATTTATTTATCCTGTTTTTGTTTGTATTTTATTTACACACTCAGTATTGGCTTTAGAGTCATTCATATCATTGGATATGAAAATGTAGGGGGGGGGGGTGGAGGCCGTTCTATAAGATACATTTGGTGTTTTTAAGAAGAGTGCACAGCTGTATTTGGTAAATCAAATAGTTTTAAGTATCATTCTGTACGTTTTGAGGGTTTGTGTTTTGTGAAGGCGTAAACACAGAGTCTGGAAGTTTTCCAGTGTCCTAGTCTCTATGTTTGAGAGTGTCTACTCTTAAAGTTGCAAATGCATATGCAGCCTTCTTACATATGTCAAAAGAGAAGAGTCTGAAGAGGATGTCTTTCTCAAACTATCATTTAATACTCTCAAGTGCTTTTTGACACCCCAGAATTCAGTAGGGATGTAAAGTTTGAGGTCATTGGTACCAGCATACCTCTGACACATCAGTGAAACTAGTCTACATCGATTTTCTGTTCTCTCTGCTCCTCCCCTTTCAGATTATAGCAAAATCTGTTTATGTTATGCAATAGATATTCAGACTCTGTGTAATGTATAAGACTTGTGTTGGCAGACATGTTATGACTTATGGAAATCTGTTCAATTTTTAAGTAATTTGTTTTTAATAAACTGTTTGTCAGGTGTGGCAAAAGTTTAAATGTCTCATGGACATAATCTGTATCAGTGGTCAGAGATTCCCAGTCAACTTTTAGCTCTGAAATCCATGTTAGGCCTTTCACTACCGTCCACAGTGGAAATCTGCTTGTCTGCTACCCAGTCCAGGAAACCTCAGTCAAACATTAAAAAGCAGGTTGATGTCTAATTAACTAAGGTTGTAATCTATCAACAGGTTTTAATGGTGGCTGTATTTTTTTTATTAATCAGGAGATTCCTTACTCAGTAGCAAATAACCTTCCATTTGCCAAGTTTTATATTGCTTGTATACAATATGTAAATAATGTATGTCTGAAACAGTGGTGGAAGACCTGACTATTAGACACAACATAGGAAAACAAAACAATCTCATGATTGAGTTTGGTGGATTTCATTGTATATCTCCATTAAGAAACATGTTGACAAAAACGTGCTTCCTATGTTGCAAAAATGTACAGTTGTTAATCCAGTTGTAAATAAAGCTTGTATAAAACTTGTGCTTTAAGTTTAATGTATCTTTTCCTTCTCCACTATAAAAACTGATAATTTGTTATTATATGTAGATCTGCAGATCTAACAACAGATCCCACACTTGCATACCAGACTATACTAGGCTCCTGGCAGACATGAGCAGTATTTTAATTAAATGTATATGAAATATGTATTTAATTACTTTGAAGGATTGTATTTATAGTATTTCAAATACTTAAAAAAAAACTAATTTCTTTCTCAAATAAGCTGATGTCATCACTCAGTTAAGTAAATAGCATACCTATAACCATGCCTGTAAGCTGTGCTTATAGTCTGGGAGCCAAAGGCCAGAATCTTGGTGAACCTGGTTTTGTTGGTTAAAGGTTTTTTCTTTGCTGTGTCTTGTTGCCTTGGGTTTACGCCATACAAATGGGGAGGGTGCCCAGTGATCTCTCTTGGGCAATACCCTATTCGCAGCTCTACAGTTGTCCTTTTTCCTGCAGTGGTATGCTACACTGTGACCAACTTAAAATGGTTAGATCCAACGTTTTCAATAATGTTTTCAATACACCTTGTTTCTTTTAAAAGTTTGAATATGATTATTGTGTGGGTATTTTTGTATTTTCAAATGACAAAATACGTTTTAATACATTTTATTTTGTTACATTTTATGAGCCAGTATTTGTAGTTTGTAACAATAGTTTTGGATGGTTTTGTGCCCACCTCTGGCAGCTGGCAGAATTTAGTGTAGGCCTATATATAAATCAACCATAGCCTATCGCTTACTTACCTGAAACTAAACTTAAACTAACTTAACATTTGACAGCATTTTGAAAACCATATAGGCCTATTGGACTTTTGATTACCGATGCTTATCATGGCTTAATTTTCCTGGCAATGATATTCATAGTAAAATAAGCGAACTAAACCTCAGTGTATCAATAGCATGACTAAAGAAAACATAAAGGAAACAACAAAACAATTGGCATTTATAGGCAGTTAGTTACAGCAGGATCATTCCGCAATACTGTGCCTTTCACACAGACCATCTCCTGAGGAAGCGCCATCTGGAAGTGGAGAAATCTGGGTAAACAAACAAAATGATATGGGTGTGGGGGCTAGACCTGTACATCCTCGTCAACCCTCCACAAGTGCAACAGGAAACTTTCTTTTATTCATTAGGTCTAACTTCTAAGCTCAAACGCAATTTGAGGCCTACTAGTATTATGCCAAAGTGATGCTCAATCGGTCATTTTGGCTAAACCATGACAGTAGGCCTACAGGCTGATATTACATCCACTAAAACGTTTAATCTCTTCTTTTCTTTCATGTCTGGTTCGCCGACTTCAATGTGAAGCCATGTAAAAATGTTCACGGCGTGAATCACCTCAACAGATGATTAATGTTTTAAAGTTAATGGTTGGCCTAATGCACAAAGCAGGTTTGGCGTCTCTGTTGCGATCGTTTCCCACAGGCTAGAGTCGTGCTGTGTTTTGAATCAGGGTGGGAAGAGATGCAGGCCTTGAGTGTGTGCCTCCGGATGGATTTATTGCTTTCATGTGTGCTGTTGGAGCCGTCGCTGCGTCTAACTGCAAGAGTCGACCCATTCAACACAATAGGAGAAGGACAAGGCAATTCGACGAGGTAATAAACTTTTAGCCGGCGTGCCAGGTAAGGGCATGATGAACATGAGTAGGCTAACGCATGACCACAACTGACAACTGCAGGCTCCAAGGCAGATGCTATGGAGACACATTTGTGGTGCTGACGTTCATGTTTACAAAAGACTGCTTAGCTATTTAAAAAAAACAGAATAAATTATATGAGGTAGGTATTCAGTCTGCAAAACTTACAATTTCCGTTGGAATCAATAAGGTATCTATCTATTTCTAGGGAGCCAACTTCATAAAGAGCTTGGTTGAGAAGCCACTTTTGTAGAGATATATCTGCTTGTCTGATGATATTCCTGGCCATAGTAGAACTAAACTAGATGTACCGCATAGCGGTACAAAATATGACCGCCGCTCAGTCCTGTACATCCATTCCGCGAAAATAAATAATATTAATGAATTTGTCTCCATCTTCTACTCCATCCCCCACTCTTGAAACTTTTGTGTATAGCCTACTTGTTTGGAATGTGTGTGTACTGTGCACACATTCCGCACACAAAGTAGCCTACTGGCGCTGCAAAGGTGAACAGATTTGTTTCTGGGCCAAACAATTTGCAGCATTGTTATAAAACCTTTAAAATCTCTAAACAATCACAAGTAGGGCAGTTCATCACAGTCCATCCATTGCAACTAGACTGATGAAAGGTACACCTGTAGGCTACATTGTATTTGAGAAAAGCAGAAGGTAGCAGCATAATGTATTTATTTATTTATTATTAAACAAAACAATCCCTGTCAGTTCCATGCGGTTTTCAACAGCTATCAAGAAGAGAGGTCATGTCACGGATTTTTGTGAATGTTTCTTCTTCTACATATGCATAAGTTTAGTCATCTAGTTCATATGATATTCAGCTTTATTGTCAATGCAAAAATTAAATACCAGTAGTCTAAAACAAAATGCCGTTTTACCCAGTGGTGCAAATAACTGACATGTCCAAAAGGGCCTTCATGAAATGCGTTGCGAGTCTGTTCATACACATTTTAACGGGCAAAGTTGAAGAGCTACTGTCCGTTATTGTTTGTGCAAATAATATGCTGATTCATGTTCCCTTGCATTTTGCAACTATGAGGTCCATGGCTTTCGCCAGACCAAGCTCAATCTTTTGACGCAATCTTTTGATTTTCACCCAGCCTAGTCCATGGTAGGCGCCCGATAGAAATATTGTTTAATTTTGCGATTGAGATATCCACGCACTGGCGCCCCCATCTATTCTATTATGTATTATTAATACACAAAGCTTCTTTTTTCCAAAAACTCACTCTTTGTGTAAAACACAGTTTTACAGTAAAAAATGTATATAAAATCAAAGAGGGAGTTTTTGGAAAAAAGAAGCTTTGTGTACTATGTAGGGCAGTTAGATGAGTGCAACAGATCTGTTTTGACTTGGGTAGGTCGAAACAGTGGCGCAAAAAGTGGGTATGCGCTATATGCGGCGCATAGGGGCGCAGCTCCGTGGGGGCGCCAAAGCGATGGTAATATATTTGGTATTTTCTATATGTAGCTACTGCTGTCCGTTTCTAAATCATTTCAACTTTTTCTCAATGTTCTATAACATTTTAGAGGACTAACAGGCTACAGTAGGCGCCCTATCTCATAAGATTCCATTATAGAATTTTGACATAGAAGAGGAAGTGGGGGCGCCGTGAGTGCTGGGCGCGCAGATAGGCCTAGTGAGTTGCCGTCTATGGAAAAAAAATGGATAGAGCAAAAAAAAAAGCTGTTGACGACTAAAAATAGAAAAAGAAAGAGGGAAAAAGAGATGGCAGGTCAAGTGATTCAACAGCAGTTAAATAAGTGGACGATGAAAGGCAACAGGTAGGATTTAAAGTGATGACGTCTGTACTTGGAGGCTTGCAAATATGAATGTTAACACACTAACTAGCGTTTGTTAAGCATAATACCGATTGAAACATAGCCTATTCCATTCAGATAGCTAGGTGGCTACCATGCTCATACTGCACTTTTAATGGCCAACTGCAAACAGAAATGTCATGCTAGCAGTAACTCATTACATTTTTCCATATCCTAACAATGAAGGCTCCTTGTAATAACTCAATATTGTGTTGTCAATGTGGTGCAAACAAACAAGGCTAGAGTGCCTATCAGCCTTATCCATTGTGAGCATTAGCTGGCAAAAGGACGTTATGACAACCGTTTACATTACATTACATTACATTACATTACATTTGGCTGACGCATTTTTAACCAAAGCGACTAACAACATGGTAAACAGTTTAAGTTTTAGAGCAATTCTCAACAATATTAGGACAATTTAAAAACATAAGAATAAGTACAGTAAGAATAAGTGCATCAGTGAGTGCTGTTTTTAACAGTTACGTGTCCGTTTAAGACGGCTGGTGAGTGCTAGGATCAGCAAGACTTGTTGCTATGAGAGGAGATGTTCTCTAAAGAGCTGGGTCTTCAGGGGTTTTTTGAAAATGGAGAGGGATGTCCCTGCCCTTGTAGGAACTGGCAGTGTGTTCCACCAACGAGGAACAACAGATGAGAAAAGTTTGGATTGGCCTGAGCGTACCGGTGTTGCTTGCACCAAATTCTGTGACCTATCGAATTTTGTGACTCTAGAGGGCGCTGTTTTATTGGAGTCTATGAATGTACTGAGCTGTACTGACACACTGATGAGGCAATTCTGTTATGTGTATAATTCTTCTAATAAACTTTGTACATTTTTGAAACATGGAACATTGACTGGGTGTGGGTGTATTATTCTAGAGTAGAGCTAAAGCCTACCCCTCACCACTCCTGTGAACAGATGGACTTCAGCAGGACAGGTCACATATTTTGATAGGCTACTGTCAAATTATGTCACTGTAACTGCAGAAAAAAATGCTGTGGAGGTCACTAACTGCCTCCTTAAGTTTGTATATCAGTTTGAGATGCCAAAAAGTAAATTAACAGACAATGACAAGGAGTTTGTCAATAATGTAAATAAAGTGTTTGCTGATGTCAATGACAATGTACAATATCAGTCCATTTCTGCAGTTATAGTGGGGTAACATAATTTGACAGTAGGCTTATCAACATATGTGACCTGTCCTGCTGAAGTCCACCTCTTCGCTGGAGTGGTGGGGTAGGCTTTAGCTCTACTCTATAGAGATAGTATAGAGAGGAAGATACACAGGCAGGCCTGTAGAGTAATACACCCACACCCAGACAATGATCCATGTTTCAAAAATGTACAAAGTTTATTAGAAGAATTATACACATAACAGAATTGCCTCATCAGTGTGTCAGTAGAGCACAGTACATTCATAGACTCCAATAAAACAGCGCCCTCTAGAGTCACAAAATTCGACAGGTCACAGAATTTGGTGCAACACCGGAGGTAGAGCTAGACGTCGTTCGTCTGAGGAGCGCAGCGGTCTGGAGGTAGCGTATGTCTGTATGAAGGCATTCAAGTAGGTGGGAGCAGAACCGGAGACTACTTTGTAGGCAAGCGTTACAGCCTTGAATTTTATGCGGGCCGCCATAGGTAGCCAATGTAGCTGGATGAGTAGCGGGGTAACATGTGCCCTCTTGGGTTGGTTGTAGACCAGGCGCGCCGCCGCGTTCTGGATCATCTGAAGTGGTTTCACTGCGCAGGCTGGGAGACCTGTCAGGAGGGCGTTGCAGTAGTCGAGTCGTGAGATGACTATTGCCTGAACCAGAAGTTGGGTGGCATCTTGAGTTAAGTAAGTCCTGATTTTCCGTATATTGTAGAGTGCGAAACGGCATGACCGGGCGACTGAGGCAACATGATCTGAGAAGTTTAGTTGGTTGTCGAGAACAACTCCTAGATTTCTTGCAGTCCTGGTAGGTGAAACAGACAGGGAGTCAAATTTGATGTTGATGTCGTGGTGTATGGTAGGTTTAGCTGGGAGGACCAGCAGTTCAGTCTTTGAGAGGTTCAGCTGTTTAGACTCTCTTAAAGTGGCAATGCACCATTTATCAATACTTATCAAGTATAACATCAAGTTAAACATCAAATTGGCAGCATTTCTTTAAAAACATATTCAATAGACACTAATACACAGTAATAGTGTGTATAGTGTAAATTATTGGTCTTTTGTTTTGCTTTAGTTTGTGTTTTTTTTTTTTTTTTTTTTGGGGGGGGGGGGGGGGGGCGCCAATATTGTTGTTGCATACCCCTCAAAAATGGGTAGTTGCGCCCCTGGGTCGAAAGATGAAGGCACATAATAGATTTATAGCATTTTTGAATAGTAAAAAAATAATATAAAATCAAAGAGTAAGTTTTTGGAAAAAAGAAGCTTTGTGTACTATGTAGGGCAGTTAGCTGAGTGCAACAGATGTGTTTTGACATGGGTAAGTCGAAAGGGGAAGCCGCATAATAGATTTATAGCATTTTTGAATAGTAAAAAAATAATATAAAATCAAAGAGTGCGTTTTTGAAAAAAAGAAGCTTTGTGTACTATGTAGGGCAGTTAGCTGAGTGCAGCAGATGTGTTTTGACATGGGTAGGTCAAAAGGTCAGGTCGCATAATAGATTTATAGCATTTTTTGAATAGTAAAAAATTAATATAAAATCAAAGAGTAAGTTTTTGGACAAAATAAGCTTTGTGTATTATGTAGGGCAGTTAGCTGAGTGCATCAGATGTGTTTTGACATGGGTAGGTCAAAAGGTCAATTCGCATAATAGATTTATAGCATTTTTATAAAGTAAAAAATTAATATAAAATCAAAAAGTGAGTTTCTGGAAAAAAGAAGCGTTGTGCACTATGAAGGGCAGTTAGCTGAGTGCAACAGATGTGTTTTGACATGGGTAGGTCAAAAGGTCAAGCCGCATAATAGATTTAAAGCATTTATAGCATTTTTCTTACATTAAAAAATATTTATAAAATCAAAGAATGGGTTTTTGGGAAAAAGAAGCTTTGTGTACTATATAGAGCAGTAATCTGAGTTCACCAGATGTGTTTTGACATGGGTAGGTCAAAAGGGCAAGCCGCATAATAGATTTGAAACATTCAACATTAAAAATTGTATAAAATCAAAGAGTAGGTTTTAGGGAAAAATAAGCTTTGTGTACTAGAAAGGGCAGTAAGGCGAGTTCAGGAGATGTGTTTTAGTATGAGTAAGTCAAAAGGTGAAGCCGCATAATAGATTGAAATCTTTTATCAGCATAAAAAAATCATAAAATCAAAACATGGGTTTTTGGACAAAAGAAGCTTTGTGTAATATAGGCAGGCCTTGTTTAAACACATTAAAGTTGGTTTGACACAAACTCGACCCTCGTAGTCAGTGCTAAATAGGTTTTTCGAATGTGTCGAATATCCAACGTCCAATATAAAACCAACTTTACCACGGTGCTCAGGGTCTGTGGCTAAAGCAGCCATAATGAAAGCGTTATCATTGTTTGGATACTTCACACACCGTGTTTTTTAATCGCATAGACTACAACTCCCAAGCTGGAATCAAAGCACATCGACTCCCCTCTCACACCCTAAACACGCACTTCGAACAAACAAAAAGCGCCTCAGTCTCACGGGTGCGTTAATAAATCTAC
This sequence comes from Alosa pseudoharengus, assembly GCF_046254945.1. Lineage (NCBI taxonomy): Eukaryota > Metazoa > Chordata > Actinopteri > Clupeiformes > Clupeidae > Alosa > Alosa pseudoharengus. Next base: position 8,373,123 of record NW_027468609.1, on the reverse strand, counting down.
ATTGCGGCGAGTTGACACCATTTATTCTCTTTGACGAATTTATGTAGTTTCAGTTACTTTACTTTGAGCCATGCTCTTCCTTACTTGAATCACCTTTGAAAAAAGAGGATTGAAGTAGCCTATATGGGTGTTTGGGAATGAACGTTGACTCAGATGCTTTTTGAGACCAATAAAATGTCAGAAATGTCCCAGCCCGGTGTTTAGGATGCATCATAGACAGGTTATCTTTCAGGTAGCCTATATATTTTCCATTAAAAAAACCATCACGTAGCGAACGTATTGTGGCTAACTCACTTAGCTCCTGTTAGTAGCCTAGGCTATGGTCATAAGCAAATGAGATGACAGTCGAAAGATACAATTACTGCTGTTATCAATTTGCTTGGTAGCCTATAAAAGCATTTATGGTTTATCCATCACTCAAATCACAAATGAGTGATTATGGGCTAGGTTGATGTGGGCCCTTGAGACCAACATACCATAAAAATGTCTTCATCCTCGGTGCCACGGTTCAGGTAGTTATTTAGGAAAAACTGCATTTTTTGGGTTTCGGGGGGCCCAGCGCGGAGGGGGAGTGGCCCCCGGGGACCAAACGAAATTTTTCCGTAAAAGTCTAGTGGGGCTACATACCCACCAAATTTCATGTGCCCCGGTGTTTCGGTGCCCCAGGTATCGTTGACCAAAATTTCAGGAAGTAGATGACGAAAAAAAAAAAAAAAAAAAAACTTTGACAATCCCTATATGACCGCTTCGCTAGCTTCGCTAGCGGCGGTCATAATAATCTAGGTTAGCCTACTCTGGCATTTTTTTTATGTTTATAGTCTGTAGAATAGCTAAATGTGTGCTTTGTTGCTCAGCCTCTTTTTAGAGATGTTACTATGATCAATTCTTGTTATTTTCAAAGAATTTCTTTGATTGTGTGGTGTTTCACCATTATTGTTATGGTCACTGTCTTTGCTTAAGTGCACCCTGCTTGCTCTGAAAGTGTCCTGTTGGGAGAGGGTTTGGTGGTGTGTTTTACATGTCTTCGTAGCAACCCTGTAATTGAAAGAGAATATTGATTCATCTGTTTCTCATCTTTCCAGAGAAGTCTCACACAGTTGTCCGAGGTTTCTCATTACTGCCGCATCCCCGTGTTTTTGTGTGCTTGGCCAGAAACTCTGGTGATCGAGGCAGAGAGAGACTATAGGCATGTGGAGTGGAGCCCTGTTCCCTCTCCCGGGCTGGAGGCCTCATCTAACCCTGACCTCAGCCTCAAGAGATCTAAGGTAGAGTGTCCTGACCTTGATTTCAGGCTCTATTTGTGTTACTAGTTCATTTATTTTCCCTGCCAACATTTGTTTGCTGTCTGTTGCCCTCAGTACAGCCATATTGCAAAATTGGCAATTGCTGTTTAGAACAAAATGCCAGTTTGGGCTACAAACAACAAACTATCAAAGCTTATAGACATAAGACAGCTTTTGGAGGACTAAAGTTGTGAGACATGTTGCTACAGCAGATTATTCTATCAGTTCTATTCTGTATGTCACAATTCAGTCAACAAGTTCTAAGAAATCTGGGGTAAAGTTAGGGCACATATAAAATATAACCCAGGGAAAATACTGCGGTCCATTTTTAAAGTTGCATTTGTTATGCCATCTGTTGTGGAATGCCTCGATCTTGCTTGATCAGAGTTGTTATGTCTAACAGTACTGTGGGTGTTGCAGTGCCATTACATCAGCTCATTTTCATATATCCATCAATGTTCTTGCCACTGAAACCCAGAAGTATCAAAGCCACACATGACAAAAGAGGGGGGCCGTCACCGCCAACGCCAGCCCTGCCACTTCACCACCCAGCCAGCCCATCAGTCTTTGCCCTGTCCAGAAACCCCTCTCCTCTCCCCACAATGGCCACATTTAAGGCTAGCCCTTTTCAATTTCAATTTCAAACAGCCGTAAGTCGACGACAGCACAAAGCGCCGGTTGATTCTGTGGTGTGTGTGAGCGTTTCAGGGCTAGCGCGGGGCACGGTTGGACTGTGGCGCGGGGGGGGGGGGGGGGGCTCAACTGTGTCCGACACCAGCCTGCACCCCCACCACCCCTCTCAGTCTGCTGCCAGCCCTCTTCCCATATAATTTTTGGCACGACAGTAATAAAACACAGGTGAGAGGTGCAACTCTAGACCCTAAGGCACATGCTGAGGCGGTTTACAGAAGGGGGTAGGTGAGGGGGCTGCTAGGCCTTCCTGGGGAGTAGTGACAGTGTTTGACAAGTCTGTGCCACCACCCCACCCCCACCCAAAGCATGGGAACATTTCTGCAGTGCCTGTATTAGTTTGTCATTTGCAGAGGCCACTGCAATAGTAAAGGCCTACCATGCTTTGACAGGTTTGATTGGGCTTTTGTGTGCAAGAAGTGAGGGACTAGACCAGCATGCCCTGTCTGCGCAATGTATGCGTAAGGGATATTGTCCACTGGTGGTCAGTGTATGAACGTCACTCTTGATGGGGGCCAACAGGACCCCGACACGTTGCAGAGCAGTCGATAGCAAGAAACAATTTGATGGATATTTCTGCAGCATTCTGAAGTGCTGTGTAATAGAGCTAGTACAACTTGTTACATTCAGTTATTTATGGACAAATAGACTACTCCACTGAATTGTGTTTAGATGTTCATCATACAGTATAAGGTACCATGGTTGACCTTGCCTGTTTTGATCATGTTTTGATGCGTACAGAACTGGCTCTGTAAGAAAAGTGTGGAGGGTGTTATACTTTGACCTGTGATGCATGAGAATTATCTGGACATTTTGAGCAGAGGTGACTCATGTGTTGAGCCGCATCCAGTGAAATCAAAGGCTGTTTGAACAGCTGCACTTCTCTCTCTTGGCTCATTCGAGTGGAGGAAGAGCTGCCTGAAATAATCCTGATTAATAAAGTCACCTCGGCTTCAGTGGACAGACATCACGAGATCCACAGCGGAGGAGCGAGACAGAGGAGGCCGAAGCGAGTCAACAGAGAGAGAGAGAGAGAGGGGATCAGACAATGCGGCGCGCAAGTGATTCATGAAGCTTCGGAGGAAGTGAGGTCATGTTGGACTTCGTATGGGCCGCATGCAAAAGGTTGCCGCATGGAAGTTCCGTTGCTCCATAAACATCGGACCCAGTGAGTTTATTTACAGTAGTGCTCTCAGCACATGTCCACTGTCTGTGTACATGTTTGTGGGAGAAGGACTAAGTACGTAATGTGATTGCAGTTTCGGACATTTTGCTTGGCCTGAGACCAGCTTGCTCTTCCTTAGTAGACCCAGGCTTTACTAAGGGATTCGTCTTTGGTAATTGCAATCAGAGGTTTCAGTGGTGAGGCAGGATTAAAGGAAAAGGGAGTCTGGCCTAATTTTGTCTTACTGGGGTGTAAGTCAGTGCATTAGAAGAGAGGTGTACTGTGTGGAAAGTTTTCCCGTTTTTGATCTATAGACGTATGCGGAGGGGAAAGGTCCCCAGATGTCCAACAGAGTGGCTATGACTGATTTCTGGAGGGGAGACTTTTCAAAAAACTTTTCCTCCACACTTTTCTTCGTTTTAGTCTTGAGAGAGGTCAGGTCTGGCTAATTTTACCTCAGTGCTTTTAGCAATGAGTGAGTTCTGTGCAGCCAAAAATGTGTCATAAAAATTTTCAAAGGCTAATTACTTAAAATCACTAGAAATAAATGTGCTTCAGATTTTGCTAGGATAACAGACGTGTGGTTTCTACCTAAATTTGGCCAAAGATTTCGAAGAGTTAGTTTTTTGCTCTGTAAGAGAAATAGACAAATGAGGACAAAATGAGTAGAGAATCTTAGAACAACTCAATGCAAAATCTTTGTTCTCTACACTAGCTGCTAAAAACAAGCAAAGCTTATGAAAAGTCGGTCCCGTCTGCAGTTCATTTGAAGCCCTTAATGGCATTTGTTCAGAGGTAGCGGTCCTTTCACAATTGAAAATGAGACCACAGCGAAGAAGATTGCTGTAAATCACTTTCACACTTCAATCTTTCCCTTGAAGCAAACAAAAGCCTCATTCAACAGTCAGACCTTCACGCATGTAATAAATTGTGGTGTTTGTAGACTGCACTCATCCTCACGCTTTTCTACAGACAGTCCCTCGAGACATGTATGATCTTGAAACCACAAAAGTGAATGCAAAATTAACCAGCTGTTGATGTCATGTTATTTGGAACAGCTGTCAGTTTTTAAATGAATATTGCTAACATAGTAGAGTTGTTTTAGCATTTATGCATGGCATGGCTATCAGTTTTGCATACATTTTTGTATGGCCGTTGGGGCTGTGCCTGGCCAGCCTTTGCTTCCGTACTCTAGTCTGCTTTCCTACACGTACAAACTTTTTTTTTCAGGCATTCCTCCAACAGTAATGAGAATAACTGCAATCCTTTTTCTGATTTGTAAAACATGAATTCATGTATTCAAAGAACAAGTCATTTGTCATCTTAGACAGACAGAACAACCACTGTTTGATGTCAGCCATTAGCTATGGATTAGTCAAAAGTTTCAACAGATCCTGTGACAAATGGCTCAGACCAAATAAAAAAATCTTTATAGGAATATGTCTATTGATCCAGGGATTGGCTCTTTGTAGTCATCATATTATACAGATATGGATCAGAGCCAGTGTTATTCTAAGAGAAGCTCCATCGCCACAGAGGAACATGGTCCTTATGACTGGTCATTTGTGGATTGGCTGATTCATCACCTCCTCAAAAATCTTTACTGGAAGCTTTCGACTCAGTGTCATGTGGTTGGCTCATGGATGTCCAAGTTGTCTGGAATGTAAGTGCATCCTCCTGTAAAACACTTCCACACGCGTGCCTTCACTTGAGGCTAAAGCTTCATCAATCCATGTGAATGGCCTGGTAATGATGTTTTGCACGCTTGAAGAAGCATGAAATGAGCCCTCCAATGTGGGGACAGGAAAAGAGAGAGAAGGAGACGTTGGTATGAAACACGAGGAACGGATTTGTGTCTTATTTATTTCATCTGGCAAGAGTCGCCTCACTAACGACAGCAAACCAGCATGGTGGTTGACTGTTTTAGTCCCCCCCCCCAATTCATATTCATTGTAACCCAGTATGTCTGTAGCTCTCTCCACCTCGCATTCCTCCTGTGCCAACCCCAACTCCAGTCTTCCACCCAGGACTGCTTTGAAGACGAAGACAAACTCCCGCGCCTCGGTTTCACCTCTCCAGCGGTTCCCCACCTCATGTGGTTCCACCAGGCTCGGCGAAGCCTCATCAGCAGTTGGGTGCCCGTCCTTGGCAGCCACATCAAGCGAAGCTCGCAACACACAAGGTTAAGTGGGTGCATCCTCCTCTGTTGTTGAGGAAATGGTGCTGTGGTTTTTCGGCAAGAGGAGGAGAGGGCCCAGGGTGAGGAGGGTGGTGGTGGTGGTGGTGGTGGGTGCGGGGGGGGGGGGTAGCGGGGAGAGAAGAGATGTTGACATTTCTTTGAAAATGTTTTGCCTCTCAGAAAACCTGGTTCTTGGTCCTCTAGGTTGGAAACATGAATCCCGATCGCCGACACCCGCTGGACTCCTGGTCCTCTGCCATGTTTGAGACTAAGAGAAACGCTGCGAGGAACCGAGACTATTCAAAACCGGAATAGAGAAATAAAATGGTTTTGACTGGAGCTGTGTGGTGCATTTGGCGTCCAAGACCGTGTGGGCTCTTTTCTCAGATTTTTCTGCTTTCAGCTCACAGTCGTCTTGCAACACAAACCCGACCCCGCCGGCATACGAGTGTTTGCTGTGGAAGGCCCTTATCATCTCATTTAGGCCTGCAGATTTGGCCTGAGGGCTGCGCCAGCAGTGTGTCAACAGTGGTAAATGGCTTACATGTCCCACACTTCTTTCCTCTATAGATCAGGCACTCGGCCGCGCTCCCGAGCTGACAGTGCACTTATGATTTAATCTGAAACACATTCCAGAGTGCCGGGAGACGAGTCGCAGCCATCCGCCGCCATGTCTGGGTGAGGGTCCCAGACAGTCGCCGGGGGAAGGGCCCGTGACAGCGCCTCACTCTGGGATCGGAGACAGAGGGATCTCTGGTGGCTTGACAATAAATCAGGAAGAAATGAAACTGGTTCTGATGGACCCTGATTGTTCCTGATGTGATCCAGAGCATAAATAACATGGTTTCATCCACGGTTTGATGGTGCAAGAACAAGTCCCATTCATGATAAAACTAGTCAGGGTGTTTTTTCTTGTTTGTTTCAACAATTTCGAAATAACACAATGTGGCAGCTCTTAACATTTTATTATAGACACGGTATACAGCCCTGTAAGTTGTCGGGCAAGTCTTGTGTTTGTTTTTTGATTAGATTAGAGGAGCGAGCACAGGGGACACAAAGGACCCAGAGTTGAGACATATGGAGTTCGCTTATATGTTTTTCCCATGCTGGGAGAGAGAGAGAGGGGAGAGCGTCTTTGTTCCTCGGCAAAACAACTATCCCGATGCGAAGTGCAGCGTCGAAAGCTAGGGGCCACTTGGGTCATGCAGCATGAAAGCCATTTGCATGTGCATTCTTATCATATGAAACGGACATGATGATTCACATGTGTGAATCAAAACCTCATGAATTATTTATTGGGCGATGGCGGCACAAAAGGAAAATATTTGTTCTGTCCCCTTAAAAGGAGCAGATCACCTTTTGATCCGCGCCAAAGGAAAACCGCCCTTTCAAGTAACTTGACAGAGATAGCGCATTCTGATCTCAACTAAACAGACTTGACGTTTAGAATAACAAGAGCCTTTTGCTTTGTTTTTCCTTCCTCTGATGCTGAATGGTCGGCCTTACCACACGAAACATCTGATGTTTGTGAAAGAAAATGTACATGATGGATTGCAAGACTGCAATCTCGCCAGGATCGTGGGTCATTTAAACGTCACTAGATTTAATGGCCCAAAAAAGGAGGCTTCTGCAGCTCCGTGATTCATAAAGCTGCATGTTTTGAACATTCAGATAAAAACGTTAACAGCCACTTTTCCCCACACACTCATCTCATGCCTTAAATGGACACCAGCACTGAGGGCTCAATGCCAGAAACACAGAATGTGTCGGTGATCCATGATGACACCCTATTATTCTCACCAAGATGCTCACTGCTGCTTCACAGATATTTATTAGCACTTAAGGGAAGAGTTTAAGAGGATTAGAACCAGTTATCCTTGACCTTGGAGAAGATCCCCTTGGCCACAAATCATGCATTTTCTCTGATGATCTTTCCTTTGACGTTAAATGGAGTGCCGATGCAGGTGTGCACCACTGGCCTGTATGGACCTCCTCCTCATCCTCCTCGTCCTTCTCTTCATCCCCTTGCTTTTTTTGTTAAAGGTTGGCCTTCCCCTTCACGAGGCGCTTTGAAGAGCAGGCTGGACAGAAGCAGCTGTTGCTACAGGTGAAAGGCATTACCAGCCGCATGCTCCCTGGGCCAGGGCAGACCTGGACAAAGGCCAGTGGAAGGTCTTTGCACCAAAGGTAAGCGGGGGGATCTGAAGAGAGTGCAGCGCATCAAGCGGTGTTTTCAATTTGGGCCGTGGAGGGAAAACAATTGAAAAAAAAAACACTGCAGTGTAATGGCCAAACTCATAACAAGTCGGAGGGGACATTTAAAGGAGATTTGAAATAAGCCGCGAGGTAAAGGAAACAATCTGGCAACGACTCGATTAAAAGGCCCGCATGATGTCATGGGGCTTATCTCACATTATATGTAGACATTTGCAAAACTAAGTTACGTTTGACCATATTCATTTTTTATGTTTATGGTTCTCGGAGGATTAAAGATGTAATTTTAGCATTTATGAACATTTATTTAATGGTCCTCATTAGTGTTTTTTGTTTTTCAAATGTTGTTTTGAATCCAAGATCTGGAAACAATAAACTGCCAGCTCATACGCAGACACTTATCAAATACATCCCTGTCTAAGGCAGAGTAATGGCAGTCTGCAGACCTTGGTTAGAGTTTGGGAACAGATGGCACATCCATTCTAAATGGAAACAGAAAATGAACTTGATGTTGCACATAATATTTGATCCGACACAGACCGTTAACAAGGATTCCATTTACCAAAGCCATATATTTTGTGTCTGCTCAGATGTCAACACTGCTAAAAAAAGTCATACAAAATATTTATTTCATCCTGTTTTTCAACAAATGGTTTGTAAGGACCAAGTATGTGAAATGTTTCCATGGTTGTCTGATTACACACTTGTGGTCCAAGACATGTCAATACAATATTTTAATTGAATAGTTATGCTCAATTAATTTGTAGTTGTAGTTATATTTAGTGTTTCAGTGATGTTGAATAGAGTTTGTTTTGTTTAGTTTATATGCATCAGAGATAAATGATGCGAAATGTGAAATAAGTCAAACCAATTACATTATCACCCTGTCAACATATTTCACAGAGATAACTGTGCGTGTGCCGTAGTGTCAAAACATAGTCTCACTATTTGGTCATTAAATTAACAAAAACGATTAACGATTAGTTTTGCCACCTTGGCTTTCATTTAATTTAATCACTTTGTTTTGTTCTTTTGTTTTAAAAATAAAGATCAATGCCTGGAACCCAGCTTAAAGTATGTAACATCACATACACACATACACATGAACGCGCACACACACACACACACACACACACACACACACACACACACACACATTTAGACCCACTGCTTCACAAACCCTCCAAGGACAGCAGTTCCGCTGCAAACATAATTTAAGACCTTCATGCTACAGTTCAAACTCATCACCTTATTGTATTTTTCTTTCCCTCCATATTGGTATCGGAGCTGGAGGTGCAGTTTGTTTGTGCTGCCTCATGTTGGCTCCACAAGATTACAGCCCTCTTCTTGATGAAACACGACGGGTACCGCCCGGAGTGGAAATATGTTGTAGGATGACTGATTTACACGCGTGACGACTTCCTCTGAGGAAGAGTTTAGTCACATGCTTTCAAATGTTGGAGCACTCCCTTTAGATGCCGTGAGCAGTTGCTGTTGGCACTGACCAGTGCTTTGAGCTGCTCCGGTGATTCAGAAATCTTGCGAGATAGACGGAGTGAGCACTCTCCGTGCGTGTTTTCCCGGCAGAGCTGGAGAGCACGGCTCTCCGTAAATCTCCCCCCTTCGCTGTACTCACCACTCAGTGCTGTTTAGTGTTTGGAGGACAGGCCCCTTTTTTTCCTCCACTGAGCCAAAATGTTGACGTCTCTCAAAGCAGACGCTAGAAAATACCCCCGCCTCAAACAACACCAGTAATGTGACATTTTCACAGCTAAGCGGAAATGGGAATCATATTTGCCGTGCTTAATGTTCTATAAAGTATACATAACAGAGAACGCCTTGAAGCTGTGGACAGTTTGATGGACGTGGCGTCAGTGGAGTCCATGTATGTCTTATTATGTGGCTTGGGGTGGAGGGTAGGTCATGAACAGTCAAATGGGCATTCTTATAGACCGGGCCGGAGTTACAAAAAACAATAAATACTCCCAAATGCACTCTGTCTTTTTTGACACGTTATTTAAAAGGAGTTGAATGGTGATAGCGAACAAGCAATAAAAACATCATCATAGGCTAATCACGTATTGTCCCTGTGCTTTGGTGGGCCGTAAACATATTGTAAAACTAGTGATAAATCACCAGGTTGTGGCTCTCAGATCTGGTAATGCCCCGCCATAAATCTTTACAGCTGTAATTGAGACCTCTTTGTGTGTTTTTTTGTGTATTGCTTTTTTGGAGAATCGCTTTTGAGTTTCTCCGTTATTTCCCCCTCTGTAATGAATGAACATGCCCTCCAACCCTAGTGGACTTTCAGGGGACAGCGTGGCGCGCAGTACAGTTTGTTGACTCTCGTTGTCGGCTACCTGACCATTTACCGTGTGTTGACGGATGAATCCAGAAGCCAAATCTGTTGGTCCCGCTCACAGAGCCTGTGTGTGCGCACACCACCACACACACTTATAGCGTGACTCCGTTAAAGCACAAATCAAAACAGTGACTCGGTGCATTTTTATATTTTTCTGAGTGCACTATCTCAAGATGAGATCTCTCCGTGCAAAAACACATCGTACTGGGGTCTGGTCCTTCGTGACCTGCGCCGCACCCATGGCACTCGCCGCTCCAGTTTCCATCGGAACTGGAGCCTGTGAGGTCTCGTGCTATTCAGGCTAACCGCAGCTTCGGCAGACTGTTCTAAATCCCTCTGTAAGCCTGGGACCAGGCCAGGGTCAGGGCCTTGCATGTAGCCCGTGAGTCTTTGTGCTCCTTTGGCTTGGACACACTCTGGCCAAAAAAGCCCTCCAAGAAAACTTTACGGCGTAATCTCTCTCTCTCTCTCTCTCTCTTCCATTGCCCTGATCTAAAAGACGCCACCAGTAGACAGAAAATAAATGTTCGCACATTAAACAGCTGACCGCAATGGCACAAAATGTGGGCCCCAGTGTTAAGTAGTACATTGTTCTCATAATTTTTAACACACCCTTGGCCCCAGCAAAAACACCCCCATGCCACATAAAGAAATGGCGTTTATTGCTGGAGGGATGAATTTTAATCTGTCCAATCCTTTTGGCGGGTCTGTGTGTGCGAGAAAGTCATGTAAGCAGGCCTTGGTGCTGTAGGGCAGCAACCCCCACAAACACAACATTGCAGACATGTCGGTGGTCTGCCTTCTGCCATTCCTGCGCCGTCGCGGCAGTGAACCGCTTAACCGAGATGAATCCTTTCTTGGCCCTTGGCGGCAGATTATTGAAATGTTCCCATAAAAAATTATGAAGCACGACTGCCAGGTATGGAGATGATCTCTGCATCACTGACTATTGGGATGGCTTAATGGTAACTTTTTTAATGTGGGAGGGACAATATGTCACTTAGTCGACCATGTAGAATTGCCATTCTGGGGTAGGAGGATTACAACCCATCTGGTGCTGAACTGCCAACCACCAATCCAGTGTGTGGAAAGTTAAGCCATCCAACAGTGTCCGTGAGGGTCCTTCACACTTGACCGAATGCCACACGTAGCATGTTTATCAAGCACATCCACTACAACTAAAAATCTGCTGTAAAAACAAGAGAATGATTTACAAAACAATGTGTTTAAATGGTCCGTATTTAACATTTTGTCTACAGCAGTAAATCTGTCTGTATGACGTTGCTGCTATACATCAAGCAACCCCCAGAGCTGCAGGGGAGCCCAGGCCTTGTTTACTAAACAGTAAAACATCTGCATGGTCCTGCAGGATCAGTGGCTTGTTATATGACCCACACGTTTCACTGTAACTTCATGCCACTGAAAAGAGACTCAGTCCTCGTGTTGATGAAGAGTGGCTTTCTACTTTTGCCTGTCTATGAAGTAGAGAGCTATTGAACATCAGCAGGCTTCACCAATTTTCTTGCAGCTGTGACAGTGTGCAATAGGCCTCTGCACTACATTTATGAGAGGAAAACAGGCTTGTGAGGAGACTGGTCAAGGCTTTTGATTCATGCCAGACAGCCCACAGTGCCCCGGCGTTGGCACGTCACCACAGGCGCATAATGTGCTGCTATTATTTCAGCAGGTCATTAAATATACTGTAACAACATCATTTTTCTATGTTATGCCTTGCCAGTCAGTTCATTCCTGTTAAAACAATGTAATATGTTAAAAACTGTGCTGGAGGAACATCTAGCGGGATAAATCTCAGCTCGTCTGGACATTACGAACTGTGTTGGGTCAACATGGAATGTTTCATAAACTGAGTAATTTCCACGGCTTGTTTAACACAATTGGTCCATTACAATGAGATTATGTCATAGAGGGGATGTCAGCTAATTTAATTCCACATGAGGTTCACTGTTAACAAAGTGCATGACATACACAGGAAATAACCCTCATTCTCTACATGAGAACACAGTATTTAGCCAGTGGCTAATCCTACAAGTAGTGTTAAAGGTTCACCCTAGTGTGCCAGGTTTTTAATTCAAAGCAAACAAAGAGATTTCACTAGATAAATATTTTATTGTTTAACAGAATAACAAAAATAGTAGTTTCCTCATGTCACATACTGTAGATGAGAAGGTCAGAACAAGAGTGATAATGGTTAATCTGCTATGCGGTATCCTGAAGAGTTCACTTGGAAAGATCGGATGGGGGAACATGAGGAACTGTCAAAATAAACATATTTCCATAACCTAGAAACTATATAGTTAAATAAATTAGATGAATAAGCTCTATGTCATACATACAATCAAAATTCTCTGAACAAACACACCAACAGGACTCCTTAGGATCATAGTCATTTCCCGTGAAAGGAAATGCACTTAAGAGATAAGGGTGCTGTCATTTCATGATGATAGTTAGTACCTGATTTTTTTAGTCACAAAAATATAAGGACTCTTATTTATAAAAAAAAAGGACAAAGAAAGACATTCCATACAATCATTTTCATGTTTTTTCTCCAATATTTCTAAATTACATCTATGATACATAGATATATACACGCGTCCCACAGTTTTATGCGATACAATGAACGATTCTTCAAAAAGAGAAGAATAAATAATACATGGAGGACACACCTGCATCGCACCCCAGTAGGAGTGCAAACACCCCCCTTCAGTCTGTGCCAGTCCTAATTTTCCTGTGTGGGCAGACTAATTGGCCCTGGTGGGCAGACACCGTTTGGCCCTTTGGTTCTGGTCTTAGAAGTGAAGGAGCAGGAGAGTCTGCGTCAGCAGCGTCCACAGGCACAGCAGGGCGAGGAGTGGGGACGGCAGTGGCGGGAGAGCCGAGCCCGAGAACGTCCGGCTGTGGTGAGAGCGGCCGTGACCCCTGGACTCGTACGGCTGCACCGTGATGTAACCGTTGATGATGCGGACGACGGGCGGCGGGGGAGGCGGCTCTATCGTTGAGCTGAAACGGAGAAACAAACAAACAAACAAACAAGCACACATGAGAGAGGGGCACATGAGAGTCGTGTGCTGCTCTGACTCATGAAGCAGGAGACTACGTCTGGATCCCGCGGGGAAACAGAAGGGAGGAGACCGATCCTGTCCATTCACTTCAAAGGGGATGATGAGGGTTACACCCCAAACACGTGTCAAAGTTCAACAAAGATTCTTCAACCAGTGGAATGGAGTGTGTGTGTGTGTGTGTACAGTATTTGATGAGCCTGTACACTGGTGAGGACACCCGTGTGTGGAGCAGGCTTGGGGCAGAGGTTAATGATGCACGCTGCTCGGAGTGTTCAGGAAACAGCAGAGGTTGCTTCAGAGCTGCTGCTATTTATAACCCTGCAGAGTAATCCCTCATAACAAGCCATGCTAACGCTGTGTGGTCTACTGTTGATGAGCACTACAAAAAACCTGCACACAGTAAGACATACACACACAGGCACACTCACTCACAGCTGTGCAGCAGCACTCAAACACATCATCTGGACACGGGCACTGCTATGCATACGGCCTTAACAAATGCACTCTCACGCGCACGCACAGACACACACTCACACTCATCCATAACTGTCTATCCACACTGGCATGCGAGCCCGCACACACACACACACACACTCATACACACACAACCAACAGACACGGTCTGTCATGTAAACACACAAAGTCGAACAAATACAAACTCAAGGAGCACAGAGTGCTCGCAGCACCCTGCTAAGAGACCTAGCGCCACACTCACCACTGGAGGCTGGCTGCCTCCCAGCTGCCATAAGCCCCCTGACATGTCACTCAGTACGCACCACTGCTCTGACCACCAGGCTGGGACCAGGGCATCTATTTTTGTTTTCTCTGGCAAAGACACACACACACACACACACACACATACAGAAACTTCGGAGCCTGACAATGATTGTTTGCTAACATGTCTGGAAGTCATCAGATTTAATCTGATCTGCTGTCTGCGCTCCCCATACTCCCACGGGCTTGTAGAGCATGCACAGTTTTGACGTTACAAATGTGAGGGTCCAACCCCGCAGAAAGCCCAAAACAGCTCTTAAAAAACGGAGATGGCTATGATTACTCCATCCCTTTCTCTCTCTCCCTCACACACACACACACACACACAGGACGAGGGAGAATGAGAAAATGGGAAAGGGAAGAATGGAAATAATAACAAACGCACAGACGCGGGGAGAGAAGGGTGGGGTGGGTTGGTGGTGGTGCTGTTGCTGCTGGAGGGGTACGGGATTGAGTAGGCCTCTGTCCCCGCAGACTGTCCTGCTGAGCGGCAGCATTAAATCACCGTGGCGGCCCGATTGAGGTCTGTGGCGCACTCTCCATCAGGCATGGCCAGGGCTGAGCCGCAGCCAGCCAAAACAAAACAAAACAAAAAAAAAGTAACGAACCAATGAACGAGCGAAAGAAGAAAAGAAAAACGACAGGTTCTTAATTCACGGACCACCAACTCTGCCACCCACTATATTTCCCCTGTCCATGTGGATAAAACGACACATCATCAAACACTAAGTAGATCGGCACTCGCTCTGATGGACTGTTGGCCTCTACTCTTTGCTGTGCGATTCACAGTATCTTGGCTGCTGTCAGTACACAGGAGAGAGAGAGTGAGAGAACGAGAGAGAGTCCATATATGGAATGAAGTCTTCCAGGAGCAACTGGGTGGCTCACAGCTGCCGAGGACCTGCGCCCTAAATGAACTCGCATATTTAATCAGGCAGAAATACAAACGGTCATTTTCATCAGTGCCATATGCTTGCAGTTAATAATATTTACTTTGCATTGATTGGCCCTGGCAGCCTCTCCTTTGGACATACCCCTGTATTTTATGCTTATTTTAGTTCTTTTTTTCTCCACTACCTCTTACCCTCAGAAATCTCTCTGAGCTTTTTTTTTTATTTGTAAACCTCTGAAGGTATATGAGTTTATTTTTCTTCAACCTGTGCGAAGCATCTGGTGCCAGTGAAGTCGCAGCCACCAGCCGTAATCGCCGGTGACTCTTTGCACGGGGCCACGGATCAAAGGCGGAGGAGAAAAGTCGCCTTGTGTCCGCTGGAACCTTTGAGGCGGCTTTCTGTATGTTTTCAAAAGATTTGGGGCGACGCGTGTCCGTTTCAAAGGCTGGATTAAAACAAAAACCAACACAAAATCCTCCCAATCATGCTGAGGAGGAGGATAAGGAGAATAATGAAGGTTGCTGGAATATCCAGCATGACAGCAGTAATTGGACCTTCAGTTATTTCAAGTGACGCTCTTTGCAATCATATTTCTTATGATTGTCAAGGGCATATGTCGCACAAGGCTTATTGGTTTATTAAAAATCCACCCACAATAAACTGGTTTTATTTTCCATAGAGGACGGGGAAAAAACTTGTTGGAAACGTGGGACTGTACCTGGCAGAAGTCAAAGCGTGACTGCGTTTGCAGCTTCTTGGTAGCACGGAGGGTGGGAGTAAAAAAAAGGGAAAAGGAACGGATGAAAGTCGAATAAATTGTTTCAGTGCCTTCAAATTGTAAATGACACTCACATCCTACATCTGTGTCAGCAGCGGCTGGAAACAGATGGGCCCGTGTTCTTCGACCAGTTTCCACTCCTCTTTCTCTCTCTCTCTCTCTTTCTCTCTCTCTCTCTCTCTCCCTGCCTCTCTCTTTCTCTGAGCTGCCGTTGCTTTCATGGCTCCATCTGGCTGTGCACAAGCAGGATGACCACTCAGGCTCATTCAATCACAAATTATGGAGAGATTAATTTGAGTGATTCCCCTCTCGATTCAAGGCCAAAGAAAGAGAGAGAGAGATACAGAGAGGAGCTGGAGGAGAACCAGTGAACGTGGACCTATGTGTGTGGTAAACACTCTTCACTGTGTCTACAGCATATGGCCAGAGGACTGTAGGTTACTATAGTAATTCCGGAGGTACAGGATGTGTCTGTGTATTATGGAACAAGCTGGACTGGCCTGGATAGAAGGCGAAAATAAATAGTTTAAATTTAGTGCTGTTGTTTGTTTTCTCTTTCAGGGTAATTTAACCTAGTCTAAGTAAATTTCAACTGGGAGTTTATTTGAGAAAAATTCAAACATATTTTTTGAGGGCCCAAAACGAGTAAAGTGTATAGGTGTGTTCCTATTTTTAGACCAATACAAATGTATACAAAAATGTATTTCATGTTCTATTAATATACATATAAATAAAATTAAATCTTAAATGTTATTTTTGTCTTCTGAAAAACAAGTCATAAATATAAGTATGTTTATCTAAATGTCCACATACTGTATACTTTCCTTCCAGAGAATTGTTTTGGAGAACCTGAGCCCTTAGGGAAGTTCAGAGACACTGTGTCTGTGTGTGTGTGTGTGTGCGTGTGTGTGTGTGGAGCTGCTTGTAAGGACAGTCCCAGCTCACAGGCCCATGGACCCACAGCTGCCGTTCCCACGCTGAACCTAGCAAGAGGAAAGCAAGCCAGAAGAAGAAGGCTCATGCATATGTGAAAGGATTTTGTTTGGCTGCAGGCAAGGGTGTATGAGGCTCCTGGTCTAGCCACGCAAGTTAAGGAAGGAAGAGGACAGTTGGGAGAGGGGAGAGATCTCCTTTACACCGGGCAGAGTGTGTGTGTGCTCTTGGATGGCTGATATGGGAGCTGCTGACGGAGCCGCCCAGGCAGCTCCCGCAGTGGGAGGTGAGGAGGGGGGCCCGGATGGGATGCGATACGATGGGCTACCATGGCCCTGCCTGAGGGGACAGGGAGGAAGTATCTCCTCCATCAGAGAGAGAGAGAGGGAGAGAGCAGCTCCCCCCAACTTGTCTCTGACTCATATCGAACACAGGGACATCTGAGATGCCACTGGGACTGAGACATCTCAGATGCAACTATCTCACACATAACACACATTACACAATTACATATACACACCTACACTTGAAGTGTAGAAACACACACACACACACAGGCACACCTGTAGTAGCAACACAGCTGCACACAGCATGACTCGCACTGTGGGGCTCCTGGTCAATCTGATCACCAAATCCACCACACTGTCTGGCTCTGCCACTCAAGCTCTCCTTGAAGGTTTATTATGGCAAATTATTGGGTGTGTTTATGGTCATAATTGAGGAGTTATTAACTCCCCAAGTTTGACTTTGGCTGCTTGTGCACTGCACTAAATCCATCGTAAACCACATAACCTGAACAACTTTTGGAGACTAACGACAGTGAACACACGGAGAAGGAAAAAATAATAAGCCTCATAAATTACATTTTTGTGTGTCATAAAATTCAGTACAACACAATAAATCATACTCGTGCAACATTCAGGAAAAATGTTTGGATACCAGACACTTAAAAAGTTTGGAAACTGGACACTTAAGGACAGTTGAGTGGAGTGTGTCATAAAAATGTTTCCCACAAGAATATCTGTAGCTTTGTGAGACAGAGAAGTTTACACTCTTACAATCATTTTTACAGAGGGCCTGTAGACTCTATGTGAACATTTAGCATTCCTAACAAAAAAGTATATTTAGAATGCACCAAGCCTTCTCTTTAAAATATTAAGGTGTTCAATTCTTTAGAAATATACATATTTAAAATACACTGATGCTTTATCCATCCTTTTAATGTTTAGGAGTTCTTAATTTGAAAAACTTCTCATCCTCCCTCCTTGATCTGCTGGTATATGCTAACGCAATCCTCCCTCTAAATCCTAAACCTACAGACATACTGATATGACATTAACTTTTCTAAAACTGGAGGTGTTCGAAAAAAAGAAAAAAAAAAGACTTTTGCACACCTCTTCTGCACGGGTGCGTTGGAAAAGACCTTAAGTCGGCAGTCATTAAACTTAGACTCCTGCACACTGTTTCTCTTGCAAATATTAATTTAATCTATAAACAACGTAACCTGAGGAAGGTCGAAGGAGCGAAACATTGTTTATAGATTGAATTCATATTTGGAAGATAAACAGTGTGTGGGAGTATCTAAGTTTCAAAACTGGAGGTGTTAAAATTCTTTATATATTTAAATATATTTATATTTTTTATATTGCCTTAAACCATAAAATGGGTATCATTTTAATGTGTTATGATTTCATGATTATTAAAAACATTTGCCTACTGTTCACCACAAAAAAATGTTTCCCAATATCAAATGGGAACATGCCAGAACAACAATACTAAAATGGAACAATGACTCAAGCCCAGCAACATTGTTCAAAAAGTTGCCTTGTGCATCATCATCTTAACTCACTCCTGGATGTGCTGGTATGTCCTCGCTCATCCAAGCTCTTATGCATATGTTGATATGACATTCCCTTTTCAAACCCGAGTGCTCACCTTTACTCGATGCTAACCCACAGGTCGTTAAACCCCCGAGTGCTCACCTCTCCTCGATGCGGACCCACAGGTCGTTAAACCCCCGAGTGCTCACCTCTCCTCGATGCGGACCCACAGGTCGTTGAACCCCCGAGTGCTCACCTCTCCTCGATGCGGACCCACAGGTCGTTAAACCCCCGAGTGCTCACCTCTCCTCGATGCGGACCCACAGGTCGTTGAACTGCCGGTGGCGCTGCTTCTTCTGCTTGTTGCGCCGCTTCTTCTTCAGCTTGCGCTCCACCTTCTCCAGCAGCTCCAGGCTGTCGGGCAGGAGCATGTGCGGCAGGCCGTCCTCGTCCTCCAGGGGGAGCGCGTCCAGGGACTCGTGCAGGAAGGGCTCCAGAGGAGAGAAGTCCTCCAGGTCCGCGTCCTGACCCTCTGACTTGGAGCCTCTTCCGTTGGACGGTGGTGAAAGAGAGAGAGAGACGGAAGAGTGATTTGAGACATTTGTTTCAGAGGTCAGATGGGATTCAGAGGTATTGCTTTTAACCGTGTTTTTAGAGATGCCTCGGAAGGTCCGTTTAAATTTCTGTTCATGCTGAGAGGGGAAGAGGCTCTGAGGGAGATGAGCTTTCACAAGCCAAAATCCTGCCAGAGAGGAACTACAGAAAACCCACTGTTACCCTTGTTACATGTTATAATGTTAACAGGTTATTAAGAAGGACAAATGGACAAAATGACTGGAAAATTGTTCCTTAATGATGAGAAAAAGATGGTGTCCTTGATGCTGTCCAGCTATTTCCCATCAAAAACAGACATGACTACAGATACAACAACAACAAAAAATAACAACACAGGAATGCCCTTGAAAAATATCTCTGAGATGCCAGAAGCAAGTTTTTGGAAAGGAAAGAGGCAGGGCAATTTGCGCAAACACTCCCATCTGTTTTAATGTTATTTTCTCTGATGGGAACATTAAGGAGGTTGATGTCTGCGGCCTCCGCATTTTGGGTGGAAGTGGTCTGGGGAAGTTCGGCACTAAGCCTGGCCGTGCAGAGATAAAAGGGGAGCATCTGCTTTTGATGAGTGTACTGCTTTGGCCATCCTGATATTTTTTTCTTTATTGGTGCACATACATGTGGCTTCAAATGGTGTCTCAAACATTACAGGAATTCATTACAGCTGCACTGGCGCAAATAAAAGCAGCAAGCCAAACCCCCATCGACTCGGCTCGCGCATATTTACAATGGAACTTTCCGGACTTCCAGACTTCTAATGTCTCCTCCAATCTGGCATCTCATTTATTTCATAAATATCTTTGTGTGTGTGTGACTGTGTGTGTGTGTGGGAAGACACTCCCTCCTTGGCTTCTTGGAAGCATATCTTAGATCACCACTTGATAAGGAGGAGATTGTTTTTTTCCAGAGGTCGTGTGAGATATCTCTCCCCACCATCTCTCAACGTCCCTGGGTTGCTTGATGTGTTTTGGTCTGTTGGAGGCTGAGAGCATACGACAGGGATTGGGAACCCACACAGCAGACGTGACCTGGCATGACGGAAGCGCAGTGAAAGACAAGGACAGCTGAACAGGCGAAGATCCGGAGGGAGAGATAGCCACCCATGGAGAAAGGGACCATGGGAAAACAGAGCCAATGATGGACAGACTGGCTTAGACTTCTAAGGCAAGGGAGAGAATCTCTCTCCCTCTTAAATCGGAGAAGCCAGCGCCAGTAATTAAAAAACATTAAGAGCCTGGCTCTCACCTCTTTATGGGGCAGTACGTCTTAGAGCAAGCGGACATGTCAGGCATGCCTGGACCTTATCTAAGGAGAGCTTTATTTAGGCTAACTGCAGACAATGCGAATCAATGAGAGAAGTCTGCTTGACTGCTTCATAAGAGCTGTAAGCCCTACCATGGTATGTGACAAGGACCATAAACACAAGCTCTCTATTAAACGAGGGCAAGGAGATTACCACAAGCCATTCAACTCTTGTGCCACAGACAAGCCAAGAACGGTACTTTCTACAGAGATGAGTACGACCCACACACAGCTTGGTCTTGGGCTGTTCAGAGCATTTATGACACATAAGTCACAACCTCTCCTCATTGCACAGTGGACTAATTTTTCACCCGGCTCTTGCTGAAGCCACTCAGGCCTCAGCATCTGCTGGGTACACAGTCGCTGGCATGATTTACAGCAGTGCGTGACAGCTCACCGGGGACGTGTAGTGCTTCAAACCTTTACTTCGCTCGGTTGGGACGGAGAAAGGAGCCAATCAGAAGAGTGCGGCTCGCGTTCCTCGTCCATGCGAGAAGCCGTCACATGAGTGGCAGTGGGGGCACATAAAGGGTCCTTTCTAAGCGGGGCGACCCCACGGGACACTCTGCTGCTGATTATGTGGGTTTGGGGCTTTTCTGGCTTTTTTTTTTTCCCCGTGTGTCCGCCCAGCTGGGGCCGGGGGTTTCGCTCTCTCTCTCTGTTTTTCAGCTGTGGTTCCACTGCCCACAAGGAGGCATTCTCATACAGAGAAACAAAAGAGCGCAAGTGCCCTGGACTTTTTACACGGGACCACAGAGAGGACGGAGATCAGGATGCAGTTATACTGAAAAAAAAACAAGGACTGAAAGAAGGGAAAGAGGGAGGGGGGCGATGAGAAACTGCTGAGTTCCATCCGTGCAGTAACGTCGAGTTTAGATCGTGAGGTTAGACAAAAGCAGGAGGACGGACATGTGTGACGGAGTCAACGCCGTGGCTGCCGCGCTGACCTCACTGTGCAAATAACGCCAGCCTGTCACATTTGTTTATTTTTACTCAAAAAACGGCTAATCAAGTCGAGTTCAAAACAGGACCAATTATACGATTAAGTGGATTACAGTCTTTTTCGACTGTAAATGTGTAATTGTGACCTCGCGACTGTGTGGAATTTATCGAGGATGATTAGCATGGGCCTTTTGACTGCCACCATGGCTGTGGAGATTTCGCCTTTTTTGCAGAGTAGAACTGCAATATCAGGACCAAAGAGGATGGCTGATTTATAAGTGAAATTTTTCGATTACTTCGCAGACAACACATTTTTCACAACAGTCCGACCAGAACGCGAACATCTGTTTTTGGTCTGCGGGCGAAATTACACAAACTTAGGAGTGCGCTTACTTGGAAAATGATTTCCATTTGAAATCCAGTCGGCGAAACAGAGAGACAAAAATAAATAAATGCCACGCCGGGCCTGGGGGTGCGGGGAGCACCATGAAATGCAGCGGCGCATGTAACCTTACACCAATTTAAGTGATAAAATATGGCCCGCCAATTTTGCAGAGCCAGGTTTTGAGAAGAAATCATAATAAGTTACAAATCTGCAGGAGAATGAGATCCAGTCCCCTTCCCGTGGTGGAACTGAAGGAACGGGTCGGGATAAAGGTGGAGTTACGCACTCTTAGGCCGGCTGGTTGCCGGCGTGTCCTGCAGCCCGGATGGTTTCATGTCAGTAAAGTTTAATCGACTCTTGAAAGCGACGGGTAAACCTGAAAATCCCATACAGCCTGAGAGGCAGCTAGGCGGCCTCTTTAGTGGCTTTGTGGTTCGAGGTTGTTTTTCACCCCGGGACACACAGTGTTCCACACACAGGGATTAGTCAGGGACACGGGCTGCATGACAGAGGCCAAAAACCCGACAGTCACCGCAGAGCCCTTCCAGAACTTTCTCTCTGAACCCGGCTCCATTTCCCACAGCTCATAACGGGAATGTCATGTTCAGAACATGTCTCTTTAGCACGGCACACTCTTTTCCTCACAGTAACACTGCCGCCAGCCATTCAGAAATGAAGAGCTTCCACTTCCACATGGCTGCTCATTGGGGTTTATCTGTAAACATGATCTGCGAGAAGCTAGCCATGTTTTTTTTTTTTCATGAACGTGTCTAGCTGTTGATTGGAAAGGGGTAAACAGAGGAAGCAGCTGCTCTTCGATATGGAGCCACCTGTGGCAGACAGGTCAGCAGTTGAAGGCTCTAAAACTAGGTCCAGAGGGCAAGGTAGACAGGGAGGTTGGGGATTCTGGTAGGGCCGATGTAGATGGAGTGGGTTTGGTGCTGGTGACGGTTGTGGTGGTTATTATTACCTGTTAAGGGGCTGCCCCGCGGGAGTGTGCTCTACTTCGTAGCCTTGACTCCGGAGCACATCAATCACCGTGTTGTTGCCCAGGAAGTGACCTGCAATATAAACAGTTCTCCTTTCAGTCTCCCAGAGCGCCGGCAGACCCCAGAGGTGTCAGTCAGATACACACACTCTCTCTTTCTTTCTCTCTCTCTCTCTCTCACACACACACAGACACACACATTCACAAAACTCCACAGAGCGGAAGGGAAGCACCACCTAACAGCCATCCAACAACCTCGACCCCCCTCCCTCCTTGAAACATAAGCACTCATGTGTAACAGAATACTGTATGTGAATGAGGGTATACAATTGGGGCAATATTTAACAAAAACAGCTGACTTCATTGACATGTAAACACCCCCCCCCCCCTCTCTCTCTTTCTCTCTCTCTCTTCACAAAAAAATAAATGCACACACAGACTGGGACTTCAACATACCATCAATATGCGAGGGTCAGCGACGGTTCAACATGTGGGTTTGTTAGATGCCATTTGTTCTGTCAAAGCAACCCTTGACGTACATGTTCACCAAATGAGAAAGCAGAGCAAAACCAGGACCAGAGCACTGGCCTTTGCTCCTCTATGTCACATTTATCATTGCACGTCATCGTCTGAGCAACTCCGGGCACCAGAAGTGGAGCCACTCTCCTCCTCACATGCTAACCTGTTAGCAACTTAGTTGGTCGGCAATGGGAAATTGCATTGCAACCAACAAAGTTGCTAAATTAGTTAGCAACTATGCTTTTGGGAAACGCACCCCTGGCCAGTAAAGGCTGGCTGTCTTTTCGCACCCACCCCCCACAGCCCTCTCTCCCCACATCTATCCACTCCAACCCCCCTCCCCTCCTCCCCATCCCCCCCTCCACCTTGCCCCTGCTAAGCTAGGTGAAGTGGGGCATTGTGGGTTCAGGTTGCCCGTGTCAAGGGGTCCCCATTCTTCTCCACCCCGTCACAAAAGAAATGGGAGCTCATTGTGCGCACCAGCTCAGCCATGTACCGCGCTGCTGTGTCAACAAAGGCCAGGCCTTTAATCTGACTCTAATGGTGCGCGGGAGGAGCTCGGCGGGCCCACTGATAGAGAGGTTTAAGCCAGCCGAGCGAACCCAAGGGGCTGGGGGGCAAGAGCCCGCAGGTGGGCACGGCACCAAGAGGGGGAGAGGGAAGGAGAGACAGACACTAGTCTGAGGCTATAAAAACTGTTTTTGTGCAATTGCTCTTGATTTGATAATCACAGCAGCTACTGCATGGATGGGTAATTGTATTATACGGATTTGTGTGTAAGAATTAATGCTAAAGAGGGACCTGATTTGTAGCTGAGGCACTAAATATAAACTGCAGGCTGGGTTCTGGTATTACTACATACTATATATGAAGAGGTTACAAAAAAACTGCCACTCTAAGCACAGAATAGTGAAAACAGCCTTCTGTGCTCAACAGGGGGCTATTTTGGATTGTTTTCTTGAATGGGGTTGCTTTATTTCAGAGAGAAAACCCCTTTTCTTTTTATTTTCTTCTATGCATCCCCCCTGGCAGACCTGAAGCAAAGTGACACAGAGAGAGCCCCAAACAGAAACTTTCTCTCTCCCTGATTTATGGCTGTTCATTCTGAGGACTGGGGGGTGGCTGTGGTGGCGGGGAAGAGAGAAGGGGGGTGAGGTGGGACAAATGGAGGCCACCTCCACAATGCGGGAGGCTCAGAGGGGACGACTTCAAAGAGGGGCTGTCACTGGAGAGGGAGGCTGCTGAAGGGGAGGGAGGCGGGGGGTAAGGGGGGGTGTACGCCCGCTGACTGCTGGAGCTCAGCGACACGTCAGCTGGGCCTTTCAGACAGAGCAGCGGCCCATCACGGGGGGCTTGGCTTGGCCGGCCAAACGTAAAGCAGCGCGAGATCATCATAGCAGTAAAATGACCCCCACGCTCCCCCATAAAGAATAACACTGGAGTTGCAGGGTAGTCTCTGAATGAAAGCATCTTAGACATGGTGGTCACAAAAATAAAATAAGGACTCAAGCAGAAAATAATGGTTACAAACAAAATATGTTTCATAATAAGTTCTTATTGTTAACACATGCAAGATTTAATGTAGACAATGAAGTGCACATTATGGTTATTTGATAGAAAAACATGTTTAAGCTGTAAACTATTTATAAACCTTTATATTTTGTAATAGTTTTTGTCCCTCAGAAACCCACAGGCCTAAGACAGGCTACACTCTGTGCACATGAATGAACAGTGATTCAGCAGTCAGACACAGTGGACTTATTTTAGTCCCTTATTTCAGAGAGTGTTGTAATTACTCCCCCAGTCCGAGTCTTTAGGCTCCCCAGCTCTGTCTCACCGCCTCATGACTGACACTCAGGTCAGAGATTACACAATAACAGCCTGTTATTCTTGGACGCTATAGCAACAGGTATTTTCCCGCACACATTCTGACGCAGACGTGTGAGCAGGTTTTCAGATCAGCGGAGGCATGCTGGAAATGTAGCAGGCTACCGGCGGACAGCCGCGCAGTCATGAGTCCCGACGCCCTGATTCTACACCACCGTTCAAAAAATTTTAAGAATATGTTCTCTCAAGTGACGGCTAAGTCTGAGATATTTTCAGTGCTGTGAGTGGCAGATCTACAGTCTGGGAATGTCATTCCTGTTCACTCATCTGCTAGGTGCTTTAAGCGATGTCATACGTTTTTTAAAAATGTTTTGTTACTTACAGCAAACATCACCTCACCATCTACTAGCTGCCTGTGTCCTGAATACACTGTAAAAAACACGATTTCTGTGGACAACCCAGGCTCCAAAACAGCCACAAAACCACTTGCTAGCTTTCTGTTTTGTTTGAACGTCAACAGAAGTGACGTTACCTAGCATCGCTTAGAGCGCCTTTAAAAATGACTCCCCATGTGAAAGCAAGGATGAACTGGCCAGGGTTGATGCTATCACACTGTGTTATCAAGTAAAGATTTGTTCAGTCAGGGAATGACTGCCTCTTGCCTCTGCACAGGTGCAATAGAAATAACAGAGAATTGGTATGGTCTGTTTTTAGAGTGACAAATTTGGCACATTTAGCTTTGGGAAAATTAATTCCAGGTAAAGTGGAATATGAAATGAACACAGAGTCCATGACAAAAAAAACCCTCTGCTCCTGAAGCAAGAGACCATGGTGGAGCACAAACAAAAACAGACATCGTTGATTAAAATGATGGATGTCTTGGCGTGAGAGGGAGGAGGAAAAACAGCGAAAATTATGTTTTAATGTTTAAAGAATTGGAGAAAAAGCCAGCGCCAGCATGTAGACTATGTGGTGTTTGGCGAGCCAACGGGAGTGCGTGTGGTTCCATGTCTGTTTGAATCAATCATGCGGCCACTGGCGTGAACGGTAGCCCGCTGATCTCATCTGTAGGGCTAAAACCTGTGGAGAATGGAGAAGTTGCTGGGCTGGAGCCAGAAAGTGACCTGTCGGTAAGTAACCCTCACCTCCCCCACAATACACACACATACACACACCACTTCAGAAAGCTCTCAATTTCTGCCTAAGGCCAGGCCCTGTGTCTCCTCATTAACACTTTGTTCAGTGAATATGTCCATCTGTCTGTGTGTGTGTGTGTCTGTCTGTCTCTCTGTTAACTGTTTGAACTAGACTAGTTTTACTTTTTTCCTGTTGCTTTAGCTGTATGGGGCTAATGATGTGTGAAACTAGCACTAGGCTTAAGCACAGCAATGGGACCTCCCTGTGTGCGTGTGTGTCTTGTCTGTGTGTGTGTGTGTGTGTGTGTGTGTGTGTGTGTGTGTGTGTGTGTGTGTGTGTGTGTGTGTGTGTGTGTGTGTGTGTGTGTGTGTGTGTGTGTGTGTGTGCGTGTGTGCGCGTGCTTAGACATCCGCCTAATCCCAGCAAGCCCACCATGTGTCCCTGACACTGATGCTGTGCAGACCCACAGCCCTTAATTACCTCTCAGGGCTATCTCCACCGCTGCACCGCTGACCATCCAAACAAGCCGTGCTCCTCATACAGCACTATCTGTTGCTAATGCTCACGAGAGTCTGTGAGAACAGTCTGAGAAGCAAATCCCAAACTCTAATTATCAAAGAAAAAGGCTCGTCTGTCAATCAGGGATGGGAGATAAGAAGCCCTACCATTCGCCCAGGCCTTGAGGGCAGTGAGGCAGACACAATGCTGGGACACTCGTCTCCCGAAGGGCCCATCCGTCAGACTGTGGAGCACGAAGGAAGCTTGTCTGAACTGGTGTCCGCTCCGTGAGTCGCCAGCGTAGAAGGAGCGAGGGAGCGAAAGGGAGTGAAAAAAAAAGAAAAGAAGAAGCAGTTGCCTTCCAGGGCTTCCTGTGCTTTTAGGCAGACGAGGTGAGAACGTGTGAAATTGGACCCATAACTCACGCCTTACCACTATGCTGCATCCCCTTCGGCCCCAGACGGACAAGAACAGATGAAGCCAACTGATAGTGTTGAGTGCTGAGATTTGGGTTCCATCCCTGTTTGCTGTGAGCGGCTAGATTCTTAGCGAAAAGGAAAAGCGATCATATCCTCGTCAAGCAAATCTGTGCTGACGGAGACGTGAAATGAACTAGGCATCAGCCGGAGGAGTGCAAGCATCTGCAAAGTGATGGGGGTGCTGCCTGCAAAAGCCCCCCCCCCCCCCCCCATTCTAAACTGGGGTTCAGCAGTTCAAGTACAACTAGGACCAGGGCCACTCAATGATCGCATTGATCTATGACCATGCCTCTTAAGTGGCTTGTTGACTACACGCCAAGGTCAATCTTGAAATACTACAGCCTTTCTAGTGCCGGCCGCACAGGCCACACAAAGCCCCCTGCGTTTTCGCAGCGCTCCATCGAGATGGCGGAGATAAGGGCCAGCGTAGCGGCCGGCCTGAAAGCTTTTCTTCAGGACTTCCTCGGATCCCGGCTCTTAGAGGTCCTTTTTTTTCCAGCTAACGTTGCATATGTAGCTTTTAAAGGCCCGCTCTCTCTCTCTTTGACCAATTTCTCTGAGGAGCATTCATGCGATCGGGTAATGCTCCACGAATCACTCTTTGGCACACCGCTGGGGCCTAAAAAGCCACTAGTGTCCTCCAATTATTAGGGGGGCATACAACCAAGGGGCCTTGAATGCGGCTTCTTTCCACACGGCGCAATATTTATATTAGAAATGGTAACCAGGATTGAGAGGCAGTTCTCAAAACATTACGCAAACCAAATAAATAAGCGGCAGCGTGCCGGCCCGCACTGGCCCGAGCCAGCGCAGCTGTTTGTGTATACATCGTATCTGCGGGCCGCATTCCTAACAGCCCATAATCACTGCTGCGCACTGGAGTCTGATGTAGCTCAACTTAACAAGATGGATGAGGCTGGAGATGGACGAGAAGGAGAACGCAGTGGCACCATGCCCTCCCAGTCCCATGTTCCTGCCGTATTAGGTGGTGTGGCTGGTAGCAATGCCATTCCAAAGGCGGATGACTCTCTTGGTCTAGTCCTGGGCACGCACATATAGATCCCAGTCTCAGAGAGAGAGAGAAAGCTGATGTGACAGTCAGCTAGAGGCTGGCACTTGCTGTGAGCGTCTCGTGCTGGGATCTCGGATCCTTGGTCAGCACTCTTTGGCACTGAAGGCTCAAGGCTCTGATGACATGCTCAGACAGAAAGGCTCTGTCTGATCCCTCTCCCTCCCTCCCTCCCTCCCTCTCTCTATCTCTCTATCTCTCTTACTCTGTGTCTATTCCCCCTCTAGGCCATGTCTCCTGTAATTAGGCTGCAGCGGCAGTCCGGCCTTGCTGAGATAACGTCCACTCTGCCGCTGCTGCAGCCGCCGCCGTTGGCTCCAGGCGGAGGACAGCAGACTGGACAGAGAGGGGCTCTGGAGCCAGAGCTTCAGACACCTCGCCAACTTCAACTCTAAGGGGCCCCAGCTGCCCGCCCCCCGAAACTGCACCGAGGAATCACAAGGGATAATGCAAGCGGGTCGGGAGGTCAACAAGCAACCCCCCTCCACACACACACACACACACACACACACACACACACACACACACACACACACACCCTACTCCCTACCCCCTTCCCCACTCTCTCTGTTGCCGAGAGGGACCTTGACAACTGTGTAAACAAGGCTGGAAGGACAGGGACGCCCTCGCCTGCTGGGAGAGAGGGAGAGTGAAGGGAGACAGGGATGCTGGGCGCCATCAAAAGAAGGGGGGGGGGGGGGGGTATGGCAGTAAGTGGACCAAAGGTGAGCCTCTGGTGGTGTGTTTATGGGGGTGTGGGTACATAAACTCTCAACACCCCCCCCCCCCCCCCCACCACCACACACATCCCAGTAACACCTTCCACAACTGGCTTTATTTTTCTTAGGCTGCCTGATCTGACAATGACAGGGTGTGCTTTTTTTTTCCAGGGGAGCAGACGTGGTCGGGATTGCTCGGGGGGGCCAAGACGGACACTCTTTTTCCCGCGCCTGAGAGAAAACAGCCTAGAGCCTCTCAGGAAGAGAGAGAGAGAGAGAGACAGGAGAAGGGTTTCACACACTGGTGACACACACCTGACGATCCGTCTCTGTCAGGTCGGTCATGATTATTACTCCAACGTTAGAAAACATTGGATAGCAGCTCAGCTGTCCAGCAGTCTGAAGGAAATAAATCTTCCATTTGGGTCTGCCGCGGGAAAAATACACTGTGGCTTTTCACTGTCATATTAATACCATATAAAGAGTAATGAGGAGCAGACTCAAGAAAGCAACTCTTTTGCATTGTAGGGATATTCTTATTCTGGCTACGTAGTAATTCATCTGTCCCCTTAAGCGCGACAAATCGCCTCACTTTGTCCATCGACATGAAACAAAATTTCCTCATAAATATTGTCAGTCATAAAGACGGCCGAGAGACCACACGCGACTTCCAAAATGAGCCGAGAGTCAGTACTGACCATAAATGAGCCGAGAGTGAGTACTGACCATAAATAAGCCGAGAGAGTGAGTACTGACCATAAATGAGCCGAGAGTGAGTACTGACCATAAATCGTGATTGGAAAATCACTGCTTGTGCGCAGCAGGCACAGACAGTGGGGAACTATATATGCATAACTGGCATGGAGGCTTTTGCCACTTCTGTAATGGGGCAGTCTTGTGGCAAGACGCATGGATGGAGCACAGCTCTGCTTTACTCATTGGCCAGCCAGCCATCCGACATGGACCTCAGGAGCACTGCAGGGAGAGAGGCCTCCTCCAGTTAATATACATATCAAATCGCACACATGCTGCATTCAACCCTACTTATGGCTTCATTATGGATTTATTCAACCACAATCCCACTTTTTTTTTCAGGCTGACATTGAAAGGGTTCCTTTTCTTTTCCATGTGAACCAGTTCCTCGCCCTGCAGTGGGAATGATGGAGGGAGATTAGGTCTGACATGCCAGGAGACAAGTTCCGAAATAGACCCGCTCCGAAATGACAACATGATTACACATTATCGCACTCGCTGACGATTAACGCGCAAAATGTCCCTCTTTTTTTTTTTTCTTCTTTTGAGGGCTCGGCCTTTTTCTCCTCACTGGCGGAGTGTGTGATGGACCGAGCAGGGCCCTGCTTGTAATGGGCGGTAAATGATTGTGGGCTAGCCTTGCCTGTCTGAAAGGTTAGGCTTTGATATTTAACAGCTTGAGTTCCCCTGGACTGACTGGCTCCCTGGCTGACCCTTGCGTGACCCCGGCAACGAGCGAAGGCCAGAGGGAGGCCTCAGGCATCACCGGGGCTCAGGGCTAATGGCTTACTGTAGTCACATAGAGGAGGGACCGTTTAGAGTCCTACTCGAGGCAGTGGCAGAGTACTGGCCTCGCTCCAGTCAACCAAGTTTATGGCCTTGTAACTCACCTGAGCACTTTTAGAGTCTCAGGTCGGTCTATTGCCATGTCAATTTAGAGACAAAGAGCTGTGCTAAGCAGGGAAGTGGGGTGAGCGTCGGGGTGGAGAGATGGACCTAACCAGAGAGCCTATAGATTCACACAACTGGTGAGAACGATGCACAGGAGCAGTTCAAACAGATACGGGCAGAGGGAGTGATGTCAAGTAAGGCCATCCGAGACCTCAGAGAGTCTGAAAATTGAAACAAATATATCAAAAATCAGCGGGAGGAGTGAGATTTAATGCCTTGGAACCAAAGACGTGAGCCCTTGAGTGAGTGGAACATCCTCTCTTTCCACCCAAAGGGTTATAAATACAGTATTCTTTAATTTGCCAATTCAGGGAAAATAGTCTGTTTGTCCCACTGGAGCAATAATTATTTGAAAATGGAACCGTGTGTTAACTATATTGTTTCTATATTGCCAGAAGCTGTATTTAGTGTCTTGACTAGAAAATATGTGAGATGCAGAGGGCTTCCTATACCCCACCCACGGTCATTTACGATGGTGAAATGACTTGAAGTAGAGTGTTGTTGTTGGAGCTTTTTGCTTTTGGCAAAAATATAATTTTTAGCTCTTGGCTTATTACGGGTACGGAGGTGAGCCCTGTAATAAGTCCAGTAAAGAGCCGACGCCAAGAGCCGAGCCAAATAAAACCTGCCCATGTTATTTTAGTATTCTACTATACGCTCATTAATACTTATTCCACCCTGTTCCAAAGCTGAAGTCATGATTCTTTTAGTAACGGGAAATTTCATAAGTCAACGACTAAATGAATTCTCATTACTGCAGTACACAACATCGGGGGCTTCACTGGAAGAGTGAATACAGCCCTAAAGCAAAGGCACCCAAGGACAAGCCAAAGAGCTGACACTGCAGAGGTCATGCAAAACAGGACACGTGCATTTGTAATTAAGGTGTATTTTGGTTGGATCAGGGAGGTAACAATAGAACACCCAAACACATCTGTCAGTTCAACAGAGGTGATAACTCACAGTTCACTTCCCCTTTCACTTCTTAAGCAGTCCTGGAGGAGGGTAATTCATCCACTCTGAGCTGTGGTTTTGGGGTGCTCCTCAAACTGACATATTGCTACTGCTACAGTACGCTAACGAACCTCAATCAAGTTAGAAGCCCAAGTCAAGAGTGGGGGCAAGTCAAGCTGTTTGGGGAGGCAATGGGGGGAGTAGGCTCTGCTAGTGAGAGGAATTGATTCCAAAATATTTTCAAAAAGAGGGTCTTTTGCCAGAATCCACACAGAGAGGGCTTCAGAATAACACAATTTAATATCATGCTTAACGTATTAAATTAAATTTAATGACATTGAGAATGTATGGTTGGAAAAACTTGCATGAATCGATGGCTGGAAGTAGCTCAAAGTCCTTTTGGGTTATTTTCTGATTTTGCGAGGGTGTGAAAATGTCTGCAAAGGACTCTCTCTATTCAGTGCCACAAAATAGATCACAGGAATATAAAAGAAAACAAATGAATGAAGTGCTTATAGTGACAGGATCCCTGTCCTGGATAAATAAATAAAGCCACCGAGACATCTTTCATCATCTGACTCACACAATTCTGGCACGCAAACTTTATCCGACCATCAGCAGAGGTTCCTGAGCCAGAATCTTGTGACATGGCTGATTGCTAATGAAAGACTCCGACTGGTGGAACACAACAGTGGTCCAACTCCCCCGACCAACCGCCACCTCGCCTCCAGAATAGCGCCCACTTGCAACAGAGAAGAGGCCTGACTCCAGAGGCCCTCACAGACCAAACATTCTGAGTTTCCACAGAAGCTGGTGTTTATGGTGCTCCCAGCCATGCCGAGAGGTACAGTAGCAGCGCGGTATGTAGCACTTTTACAGGGTTCACTTGCTCACCTCCGTATCCACAGGCGAGCCAGTGTCCCCTGGATAAGAGAAACAGGGAGGGAGGGAGGGAAGGGAAGAGGGGAGTCCTGAAAGGAAATGATAAAAAGCTGATTTCTATTCAATGGGATAAGCGAGCGGAGAGGGAGATGTCAAACATTTGAGGAATTTGAAGTCTCTAGATGCCAGAGAGCGATACAAGGGGGGGGGGACCTGACTAGGCACTGTGGGGAAGAATTGGATTTGAAAATAAAATGCTTAAGAAGGACCACATAGACTTTACATGGGCAAGAGTTCAAGCTGGAGTCTGCCTCCGAGCATTAAAGCACTGGCTCTTTTCAAAGGCAAGCATGCAGCCAGAACACCTTAAAAATGATTCATTAGTGTGTTTCCATTAGTAAAAGAGTGACAGCTCAAATGTCACTGCCATAGTTCAACTCTGGAAAAAAAGTGACTTTGCGGTTGTTCTGTGACTCACTTGACAAAGAGAACAATCTGGAACAGAGCTGCCAAAGCCCCACTTGGTCTCTGTATTGGTAGAATTCTGAATTCAAAATGCTAGCTTTAGTGTGTGGTTAGGGTCTGGCCATTTTTCGGGTCCTTGAATAAATATCGGAAAGATGCTGGATAAAAGCTAATGGTAAAGCCACGGGGGGATCAGGCCTGGATGATCTGTCTCCATTAAAAACACGAGTGGGTGGGTTCGTGGGTTGCCGATGGGTTGGGATGGAGTGGAGTAGGGGGGTGGTCTCTGACTGCATGCCCAGAGCTGCTAAGTCTCCAGAGGGGCCAGAATTCCAGGCCCCACAGACATGGCGGTGTGAAAGCACCCTGCTTAAATAAACCAGCGTCTCGAGAAGTTCTGGAGGTGGCCTTCGCCCCTCTGAACCGGTGCTGGATTACATATCTCTGGCACGCGCTGCCAACCTGCCTCTTACCCTGCCAACCAAAGCACTGGCACCAGGAGGAAGGCGAGAGAGAGAGGAGGAGAAGCCAATCAACTGACCCCTCTACCGGTGTTGCTGGGTTTCTCGGGCCGGTTTGTGGGGGACGGGATCAAAGCAGGGGAACCACTTAGCTGTAAAGGCCGCCGAGAAAATAAACGTCTCGAAGGCTCACTCTGTGTTCATTGTCTCACATATCACGCGTTTGTGCCAGGGAATTCGGTGTTTTTATTATTTTTCCCCATTATAATATAATCTCACAGTTTTAAAAAGAATGAGCTTGTTAAGTATAATTGTGGTGAGGGCAGTGGCTGGCGTGGTGAGGACTGGCCAGTCTGGTGTGATCTGTCTGAATGCCTGTGGGGTCCTGAGGTATCTGGAAGTGGAACTGGGTCGGGTGGGCAGGATCAGACTGTTGACACGGGTTGCAGCGTCTGTTTCCTCTTACTCCCCATGATCCTCTGTTCCTCTCCCACTCCCCTGCTCTTCATCCAGAACGCATCTCCCATGATGCGCTGCTGAAAGGGGATGGCCTGGGTGTACTTCCCAGAAACCTTGTAAACAATGCTGTTATATAATACAACTATGCAGAACTTCATATGGACCCACTAAACAACTATCTCAAGTTGTGGTTCCCAAAGAAAAAGAGTGCAGCGCACATTTTTCTCATTATGTCTGTATGGCGCGATGTTTGATCCTGAATCACATTAGTTGAAGCATTATCTTATAGGAAAACAATCCTGCTAAATGAGTGTTTCACATGGATATTATAATCTACTTGGTTCCACAGTTTTAACCAAAACTTTCTCTGCTGATATTTCAGTGTCAACTTATTTCTTTTGCCTTAGGAGTTGGAACATAACCTCCTGTAGATCATTGTGACACTTACGATTCTCTTGGTATCAAAGTCTTGGCGACATGAGCGTGCAAAGCCTCCAATGTAAATGTTCGGGGCAATGACATCTATGGTTAGACATGCTTTGAATAACCATTGGATTTAAAGAAATTGAAACCGAAGTACACCCTCAGCTATTTCAAAGTAGCTCAAATGAGGTGAAATGTCCTTTCACTGACCTACTGCAAAGCTTCAAACTAGAGGAGAAAGTATTAAAGCAGGCAAAAAAAGGACTAATCCCAAGCTACAATGCAAACAGGCCATAAACACCTCCAGCAGGAAAGGGTCGTAAATCACTGCAGTGGTGTTATCATGCCGGCTTTGCCTTCCGGGCCTTCCAGCTTAACGGTCCGGACTTAAAAGCTCCTTTGCTACGTGCAACACCGCCTTTCAGGATGGCCGCCACACCGTGCCACTAATAACCAAATATGTAATTTTCCTTCCTTTTCATTGTGCAGCAGCCATTTGTGGAGCGTATGAAAGTTTGGCCGCGGGGCAAAAAACATAAAACCCGATTCCAGGTGCATGCAGGCCACAGCTATGAGTAGGAGGGGGGTCAAAGGGCAAAGTTGAGATGGGTTCAACCCTTTCAATACATCAGAGCGGGTGTCACAACATGTTCTTGCAGCGCTGCTCTGGAGTGCTGTGGTGAGACAGGCCGCAGATCCCATCTGCAGAGATGGAGCCGGATGCTGACACAATGCCTAGGGGCCTGTTAAGGCTAAAGAGTCTTGGCTGCTCCCTTTGGAACAGACGCCGCTGTGGACACCCCTCTATAACATGCGCAACATGCCGCCTCTTTTGCCCAAACTGGCACCTAGGAGCCACCACGTTGGCACGTCGGGGTCGTCAGTGCCATTGGACGCCTCTTCCCTTGTTTCCACGCTTAAAGCGCTCCGAGACTGAGCTCATAAACACTTTCACGACCGTTCTGGAGACGATAAATCAGTGGGGGGACACCCAGCACCTCGACACCATAAAGGCCGAGCAGTCCTGGCCTGCCAGTCCACCAGCAGACGTCGTTCCGCTGTTTAACAACCACTCTGAGTGCAGTGTCTACGGGGCCGGTCCAAATCTCTCTCCCTCTCGCTCCGTCTTTTCCTCTCCCTCTTTTACTTTTTGTTTTGACATCTGCGCTAGATTTATGTGACAAGCCACAGCAAAACAGTTGTAAAGTATTGTTATAAGAGATCCAGGAGGTTGAAAACATGTTAGTTTATACATGTCTCAGTTTGATTGCTGGACGCTGTCTGTCCCTACTCTGCCCTCTCGATCAGCTGAGGTTGGACGCTGCGGTTAAGAGACTGGCAGAAGATGAGAGGAGTGTTGAGGAAGGTATGAAAACTAGGCCTCAGAACCACGCCTGGCTGTGTCATACCATTTACCCCCCATGCACTCACACACACACACACACACACACACATACCCACACTGACATCTCAATGTGCTTGTGCGGCTTAAGAACACATTTCAGCCCTCACTCTCGCCTGCGCTTAAACCCTAGGCCTCTCACTTCACACGTCTTACGAGCCCCGGCACCAAAAGGCCCTTAATTGTGTGTGAAAAGAATAAAACACTCAAATGTAAACACAGAAGGCTAACAACCACGCTCGTAATTACTCACCCACAAATATTTAAATGTGTGGAAGAGAGAGAGAGAGTGTGTGTATTTTTTTCCTCCTTTTCTTTCTGGGGACTTGAAGAGCTTGCTCTGTGTAGCGAAGCAGCATGGCTCGAGCTGTGGACACGTGTGTTTGCTGTCGCCTCGGTGTGTGTGTGTGTGTGCCGAAGAAAAAGGGTCTCTGGCTGTCGGAGTGAGCGAAAGCACGGTTCTCTACAATATGTAAACATATCACTTTATTAAAAAGCAGGGCCCGGTATGTATGTATGGCAGTCATTAATGAGGGAGCGGAGACTGAATGGTTACCTGTATCGAGTTACTGGATTCTGCAGGCGCGAGAGGCAAATAACTGCTTCCACATGCCGCCTTCACAGTCTCGCACTTTACTCTCCACGCAATCCACGTCAAAAATTAAAATCCCTCAAATATTTCTGGGGCTGGATGGGTGTGGGGTGGGGTGGGGGGGGGGTTGGGTTGGAGGGTGGGCAGCAATGCTTCATTCATGCTGGAACCTTTCCGGTCTCAATGAAAGTGTTTTGGCCACAGCAAACACTATGTCGCTTGTTGAGCGAGCTGGGAACACTGATAAAACTCTGGGCGCTTTAATCGCTTTGATCAAATTCATAACTCTGAAATATGCAGGGCTCAGACATTACAGCCAACTTGAGTAACAGAGCAGCACACAGCCAGCTTAGAGCAACGCTCTAAATAAACTACGACACTAAATCAGTACAGAAAATGTTTGTCAGTACAAAATGATTGTCTGACACACGTCAAGCGACTCTTGTCATCTGGTATAACATCTGCACTTCTAGGTGCTGACAGACTCTCTGCTCCTTTTCTAACACAGCAGAATCAGGAGTAATGGATTCATTTTTGGGGAGGAATTACCATGAAATCTAATTAGAGGCCAAGCCACTGCTTTCAAGGTAAGCCCTTCCTACGAAAACAGATGCCAGGCTTGTGCTGGCTGCTAGGCAAAAACATCAGGTGCTTAGGTGTCAATAATCGACCTAACTAACTGATCGTTATGTCAAAATGAAAGTTGGCTCTCCCCTTTTCTCTGTAAGTATCTGATGGTCTGAGAACATGTTCCACAGTGTATGTAAGCTAAGTAAATAAACTTCACTAGCTCTCCAAAGAACAGCACAATATCATTGAAATGAACTATAGTGTCTATTCTTGAATGAGGGATAATTGACATTAAATGAGCAATTAGGGTCTTTTTGGTCATGACATGCCCCACTTGGGAGTGAAGCATTATGGCATCTGTTTCATTTCCCTACATGCCAGCCTGGGCACCCCCTGAAAGGTGGGGTGATTAAGGGAGGATAAACTGGATTGGCACCTAGTGACTGGTTATCATAGATTCAATTTAGATAATCAAATGGAGTTGATTTTGTCCACACCTGGCCTCATTGCAATTGAGTGGTGTGTGCCTGTGTGTGTGTGTGTGAGTGAGTGAATGTGTGTGTGAATATGAGTGTGAGTGGGTGTGCGTGTGTCTGTGTGAGTGAGCGAATGTGTGGATGTGTGAGAGAGAGAGAGAGTAAGTCAATGTGTGTGTGTGTGTGTGTATGGGAGGAGGTGTGGAGATCTGGCCTGTGGCCTCCCGGTAATGACTCTCGAGCCTGACCCGGTGCTGTGGAAGCTGCTGACGTGACCACACCACTGTGCTCCACACCAGCACGAACACAGCATTCCACAGATTACTAATGTATGAGAATGGAGGAGGGGGGGGGGGCGACTAGGAAGAATGGCTGGGGAGAGGAGAGAGAGAGTGGGGGAGTGAATGAATGAGTAACAGCAAACAAAAGATGAGGAAAGATAGTGTAAATTTATGTGAAAATGTCACATCAAGATTATGTGTGTCAGAAAGAAGTATGCATATCTGTGTGTGTGTGTGAGAGAGAGGGAGAGAGAGAGAGAGAGAGAATGTGTATGCGCACACACATATGCGTGCAAGCAAATCACTACTATGAAGGACTGTGAGAGAGACAAAAAGAAAGGGGAGAAATTATAGCTCTGGTTTTGGCTGCGTCTTCGCCTGTCACTAGAGATGACATTAGGAGTGAAGTTCCAAGAGGCAGAAAGGCTTCACATACCGAGCGTCACTCCCGCCATCATCTGAAACCACAAACAGGGCTGATTTCCAAAGATCACTCACTGGTATTAAACATCCTCTCAGTCTCTCTAACATCTCTGTCCTGGCGGTGTCGGGAACATAAGATGGCACTTCAAGGATTTGGTGGAAGTCTTTGATGAACATATCGCTATCATGGCACCTTTCTCAGATTTGGGGTCCATGGGAGATCAGCATGGTATGGTCTTTAAAGGAAAGTCACTTGTTTTCTTTATTTTCTGAGAAACACCCTCCAATGCGGTCAGCAATTCAACGTACTGGAAATATTTTGAAAGTACATTCTCTACTGAAAATTCTTTCTCCATGCAAAATGGAGGGCCTATAACTAGAACAAAAAAGGAAGTTGATCCTCCCACTGTCTAGCCAATCAGGACATGGAGGTCTAACCAATTGAAAGCAAGCACCACTCAATGTCAACTGTCATGTGGCTTTGTAGCGTATTTGTGCATCACGTTTCAAAACAACTAACTTACACTTTAATTGCTGACTAGCTTACTGTACAAACAAAAAAGACTTCTCAATGTAACCTTTCAAGTCACATCGCTCTGTGTATGCATCACACACATACACACACATACACGCACACACACACCACATCTTTTGGGCTTATTAGTCTTTAAACAGCACTATTTCAGACTGTCCGGTCCTCCTGGGGCAGGGGGGCAGCTGAGGACAGCTCCGCACAGAGCCTCTCTCTCAGCTGATTGGCCCGCAGAGGGACCTGGAAAGGGCTTGTTGTGTACGCAGACAGGGGTCAGTGGCTCCCCCCCTTGACGCTGTGATTGACAGGAGATGCAAGGGCCCGATAAGCCTGGCCTCCCAGCTGCTGTTACAGGGCCAGGGGTGGCCCTGCCATGAAGGCGGCCATTGTGGCTCTAACTGCTGTCTCTCAGTTTCCACCCCTCAGGGGAGTAATTAGGCCACGTTTTCCCCCTCAGAGCAATGGTGGGCTACATATACAAGCATAAGAAAGAGAGAGAGAGAGAAATGGAGACAAAGAGAGGGGAAAAACACGGGATACTGAAAAAGCAAAAAGAGATGGCAAAAAAGTACAAGGGTGAGAAAGGAAATGGGAGTGAATTAACAAGCAGGGGCCAGCCGACTTGGAACAAAAACAGGGACAGAGAAAGAGCAAGAGAATGAAAGAAGGAAAGAAAGAGGGTCAACTGTGTCCTGCATCCTGAGTCTCCCTACTAGGGGGCAAGTGGGCAGATCGCTTTCACTCACCTCAGAGGGCCGAGGGCCTCGTAAAAAAGGGAAAAAAAAGGCCCCGGGGGCCGCCTGATGAAATGGAGTCCTTGTTAGTCCCGGCGAGCCCCGGTCCGACGGGCCCATTAGTCCGCCTCTGTTTTCACTCACAGACTTCCTGCAGCCACCGAACGCAGCAGACTGTGAAGACCTCCTCCACTCCTCCTCCGCCCTCGGACCAGTCGGTCCTCGGGAGAAACCCAATCCCCGGCAGCCCCCCGTGACCACCGGGCCCCTAAACCAGAGGGCCAACGCGACACACGAGCAAACACGAACGTGCTCGAGAGAAAGCATTTATCACCGGTGGTGGGGGAAAAGAAAAGAAAAGAAAGGAGAGGAGAGGAGAGGAAAGGAAAGGTAAAGGGAGTGGTGCACGTGAGCAATGAGGGAGGAAGCCCCATAAAATCTGGAGGCGTAAAAGGCTTGAGACCAGCGCAGGCCATGAGAGTTTAAAACAGGGGTGGAATAAGGCACCCATGTTCTAGAGGCTGTGGCCTGCAGCAGTGGTTGTAATTTCATGCGCTTGGTTTTCTCTCCAGGATTTGCCTTTTGATGGAATATAAAGGATCGCGCTTGGGGACTGACTTAACAATATCACCCCCCCCCCACCCCACCCCCACCCCCCATTTTCCAGAAAAAGTAGTGAAAACAAAAACAGCTGATTCAATATTATCCTCATAATTGCCTCAAGCATTAATTATAATTCAATTTCACTGTCTGCAGACAAGCCCAGTGTGTTACTGTATTTTCATCAACAGATGTATTTTCCTCTGTTTCTTCCTTTCTTGGGGAGGGGCGTTCTTCCTCCCATCTGCCTTTCATCACACAGGTATCAGTACATGCAGAAGTTCCCTGTTGATCAACAATTTTCCCCCTTTCTTCCTGATTGCCACCCTGATGCACACAGTGCACAGGCTCCTGCGGTGCCCATCTACAATCTACTAACAATCTCGCTCCCCTGTGGTTCTGGGGTTGTAAGACTAATCAGACGAGGCGCGCTCCATCTTCCCGCTCTCTCAGGTGTCAGGTGGGCAGGTAATTTGATAAAGAGCCCCGATTCCTGCACCGCAGAACTCCAAACGGCCGGTGCGATTCTACAAGGCTCCCACTAACCAAGACAAATGTCAGCTTGACTGAGTTGTGTACACACAGCGTAAGCAAGATCAGCCCCCTGCCACACACACCCACTAACACAATCAGACACACACAAACACACTCTCAACAGGTTTGTCTGGATTCTCCCTTTCTCGCCTTTTCTTATCAGCAATCTTCCCCAGAGACCAGTGCTTGGTCATTGCGGAATTCTAATTGCTTACACCTTCTGTCAAGCATTCCTCCATTGATGTTTTTTTAAACTGCCAGAAACCTACGTGAGTAAGTTAAACAAACTATTGTGCAGAGCCGCCTCTATCTTATCTCTATTTTCATTTCCAGGGGGGGGGTCAAACAAGCACCTCGTGGCTTTGCACACTCTGGCCGCGTCGGCAGAGATAACACCGTGGGACCCCAAATTTAATTATTCCTCCAGCAAGGAAAAAAAAAAGTCCTGCCAGCTCCAGAGCCTTTGGGCCAATAAAGACCACCTGTACAAGGCATGAACCTTTCTAAAGACTTCTCTTAACCACAATAAAAGGCATGGCAGGCAATAAGGCCCATCTCCGTCGCAAGGCTGACTGACTTCATAGCTCTCCGCGGGAGTATGGAGGGGGGGTGGGGCGTCTAGTAAATCCTCACCACTTTTGCCAGCGTCATTAACGGGAAAAGTGATGTAATCCCCTTTGAGGGCTTGAATTTCAATTTCACACCTATGGGAAGCACACTTTGAAAGTAGAAGGGGCATTTTATACGCAGCTGTAACCCACATGATTGTGGACGACATGGGGGCTGGTCTGGGGTGCGGTGGGGTGCGGATTTAGGAGTGAATGCCATGCTCAGCTCAGGCCACAGGCTCTCCACCACTCTGTTTCATGACGTGCCCGGCTTTCAGTCCAGAGTTAGATGAAGTAAATCCAGCCAGTTCCAGTCCCACCGACATTGCCACCACCTACTTACCACAACCTTGCCCCAAACGTGGGAGCTTTTTTTTTTTTTTCTGTTCGCATCACCGTAATGTCTGGTCTGAGAGAGAACCGGCGAGCCTCTTAGCGGAGACTTTTTCGCTCTCTCTTTATCCTTTCATTGTGGCTTTTAAAAACTCGAGACGACTGCGCTCTGACCTAATGGCCGGGCGCTTAAGCCTCCTTCTCCTCGATTCTGCACGAGTGCCGTGGTCACAATGAAAAGGAATTTAAGTCATTTGTTCTAAGTACCTTTAATCAGATTTTCAACTCGTTTAATTTAATGCCCCGCTTGGGCCCGGGACCTGCCGCTGATCTACAGATGACCTGCCGGTGAACTGCGGGAGACCAGGGCCCCAGCTGTGGAAAGCTGCTTGAAGTTGTATTTGTGAAACGTCGCCCGTGATGAAGCAAGAGTGGGGGGTTGCAGCACGAGGTCAAACAGTCTCCCCCAGTTAGTCAATGTGCAAACAAATAGATCAGTTTTAAGTAGTTATAATGTGACTAGACCGATTTCAAAGTGACCACGATTTGACTCAAATAGCAGACCCTTTTATACTTAACCTAACTTACAGCAAAGGCTATGTACACAGTTACAACTGTGTATGCCCCTTGGAATCAAACTCATGATCTTTGCATCATAACCCCTCTGCTATACCAGCTTACCTGTAGGAATTTGGTTGGGGATCCAAGGATACTGTTCTCTCAAAACAGTACAACATCTTATTAATGTGACTGTCAAGTTGTAAATTGTTATCTTACCGGCTCCGAAGGCGAAAAAGAAACTCTTGTCAGGGTGTTCCTCCAGAAGGGCTTTCACTCTCTTTCCCATCCTCTCGTTGCGCTTGTAGATCAGCTCCTGTCTGAAGTAGCTGTCAATCTCCTGCGCCGTGATCTGTTCACTTGGTGGCAGAGTGACATTATTAAAGTTGGGGACCTATGGGAGGAAAAGGATTGGGATAGTCCATTAGGAAAGCAAATAAAGGAAGACCACCAAAAAAAAAAATGCATGCATGCACAAAAATGTTCTTCAGACCAACTGGTCTCCTTTTGTGTGGACGGGTAAGAAGTTTGCTGAGGAACGAACTGTTTTCCCTATTATGCAAAGCCATTAAACACTACTGGCATAAGGAAGCAGCAACGAACTGAGGCCAAGTCGATTGCTTGTGGTATTACTAGGCGATTACATAATTGATGTGGCGTGTGCTCGGAAAATTCCAGAGAAGCTGCTGTAGTTTGGGACTACTTTCGTAAGTTATCTTTCTGCAGCACTACTGTCCTTTACGCTTTTTATCAATGAGAAAACAAAAAATCAAGTAAAGAGCCGCAAATAGAGTCTGTGAAGGGACTGTGGAGGCTTCGGAACGGCTTGTAGATACCTGTGAAGTGTCATGGTTGAAGATGATGGAGTTGAGATCTCCACAGTTGTAGTGCTTGATGAGGTCCTCGGTGGTGTAAGGGATTTGCACGCTGCCTGCTCTGAGAGACTCTTGCTGCAGAAGGGTCTGATTCAGGGCAAAAATCACCTGGGAAAAAGAAAAAGAGAGAAAGGGGCACAATGTTACTGAGATGGACCGTTGAACGAGTGCATCATGGCAGGAAATCAATCCTTCTTTTAAGTTTCTTTGAGTTTGACATTGATCAGACTACTCCTGCTATGTATCTTCAGAAATAGTTTTATGACAGCCTGAAATCAGTTCACAGCTGATGGTAAAAACATACAGCGTTGCATAGAGCCAGCTTGCCCCTGATGCTCATCCTGCTTTTCATCACCTGTACGGTTTGGCACAACAGGACCGTTCTCACGACTACCTCCATGCAAGGCAGTGTTTTCTGTAGACCCGATTCCCTGAGAGCTCCTAAACCCTGAACAACCTTGTGTACGGAGATTAGATTACTGGGGACCAATCGGAGGGCAACGAAGTCTCCCTCACATTTTCCGATTAACGGCTTTGTCAAACGGAAAGAGCATTAAGAACATTTTCTTCCAACCCAATTTGAGCTGTCAGGCACCCAGGGACATGGGACTTTGGAATCTTTTGTGTCATCAAAGACCTTCCAAAGGTCTGTGTGTGTGTGTGTGCGTGTGAGTGTAACTGTGTTTGTGCATGCATGTAGGCATGTGGTCTAAAAGAACTTCTACTTTAAATTAGCTTACTCTCTCTTCCTTTCCCTTTCTCTCACTCTCTCTCTCTCTCTCTTTCTCCCTCTCTCTCTTTCTCCCTCTCTCTCTTTTTGTTTATGCTGTTTTGGCAACCCACCATTGTCCCACCATGAAATTCTGCTATGTTTCCCCACTGGCCCTGGTCAGGCCTGCTGTTTCAGATTACCCCTGCAGCACCCTGAGATCTCCCCCGAAAAAGCTCCTCAAGCACCCCGCGATTGATCACCAACAATGGCCCTAACCCTCGCCCAAATAACAACTTTATTTGTTTCTCAACGGGGAAAATCAATCAAACCGACCCACCCATCCTCCTCCTCCTCTCAGCCCACTCACACACACACACAAACACCCACCCACACACACACCCACCCACACACACACTCACACTCACACCCACACATACACACTTAGTCACACTCGCGCATACACACTACCCCCACTCTGTGTGAGCGCGGCACAGCTATGTAGTGTGGACGCAAGGGGCCGCATGAATTTCTATTTCCCCACACACACCCGCGTGCAGAGGCAGCTTTTTC
Organism: Alosa pseudoharengus; assembly: GCF_046254945.1. Classification (NCBI taxonomy): domain Eukaryota; kingdom Metazoa; phylum Chordata; class Actinopteri; order Clupeiformes; family Clupeidae; genus Alosa; species Alosa pseudoharengus. The sequence goes on along the minus strand of NW_027468609.1, from coordinate 8,329,327 downwards.
ATGTGTTGTTCTCTACAGTGCTCGGCTGACACTCTTCGCCACGGCTGTCATTGTCGGGACCGATCGTATAGGAGAAGAGGGCAGGGCGCAGCAGATGCCATCTTGTCTGGGACAAAGGCTCCCCTCGGCACCCCTCTCCACTCCCGCACTTTCATCCACCTCGGATCAAAGCGCCACTCTGCATATGAAAAGGGGCCGGCTTTATGCTGCTCAAATTAGCCTATCGCCACCCTGCCAGCCTCCCGGCTCCCCAACAAAAAGCCCACACATCTGTTCCGAGCCACATCTTCAGGGGCTTTCTCTGCCTGGCCATCCAAGGGCCTTTCAGAGCATTAAATTATGGTGCTCGCAAGAAGGGGAGAAGGGGTTGGTTTGGTTGGTTGGTTGGTTGGTTGATGGAGGGGTTGGAGGAGGATTGGGGGGGTGGGGGGTTAGGGAGGGAAAGTGAGGAGGAGGAGGAGGAGGAGGGGGTCAGGATCATTCATACAAAAAAAAAGAAAAGAGGGGAGGAAGAAGGGAGGGGTGGTGAAGGTGGAAGAAGAAGGAGGAAAAAGGGGGAGGAGGTGATAGAGAGAGAGAAAGAAGGAGAAGTAGAAGGATAAGAAGAGAAGGGGGCGAGCTGAACGAATTACATTTCTTCCTGTGACCCCCCCCCCTCAAACCTACCCTACCCTACCCTCAGTCTCTGTTGTGTCCTGCTCCGCGGGTCAGCGGGTGCATTTTCCCACTGCTCCCCGGTGCCCATTCAGGGCCGCCCCTCTCCAAAAGCCCCGCTCCCTCTGAGGGGCCTGCGAACACACACCTCGGGTCCGGGGCCCAGCGGCCATCAAAGCCCCCGTGGCCCTATGAAAGTCAATAATTCCCCTTTGTCATGGAAATAGCACTTAATTTAAAAACAGGGGGGGGGGCACCAGAGCTGGAGCAGAGAGGGGAAGGTATCCCAGAGAAAAGTGGGAGTGGATGGGAGGGAGGAGAGAGGGGAAGGTATCCCAGAGAAAAGTGGGAGTGGATGGGAGGGAGGAGAGAATGGCCTGGGCCACCGGATTAATGGCTACTGAGCTTATGGAGCATCCTGAAGTAGGTTCCCTTATCCAGAGCTCCTGAACAATGTTCCCTTATCTAGAGCTCCTGAAGAAGGTTCCCTTATCCAGAGCTCCTGAACAAGGTTCCCTTATCCAGAGCTCCTGAACAAGGTTCCCTTATCCAGAGCTCCTGAACAAGGTTCCCTTCCCAGAGCTCCTGAACAAGGTTCCCTTCCCAGAGCTCCTGAAGAAGGTTCCCTTATCCAGAGCTCCTGAAAAAGGTTCCCTTATCTAGAGCTCCTGAAGAAGGTTCCCTTATCCAGAGCTCCTGAAGAGGGTTCACTTACCCAGAGTAGGGCGGGATATGCCCAAAAAAGGACATCATGATTCTTTCACCGTTTGTTTTTTTTACATTTCTTTCTCAATTTTATTCATTTTATTTTCTCTTCAAGATAAAACATTATTTGAAAAGATGTTTTTTAAAAACTATAGGCTATACTGTTCAAGTAGCCTGACTAGGACGGTATATGTCTTATAGATCATATCAGCCATAGGAAACAGATTTTACAACAAGCAGGCCTACAAAGAGAGGTCAGTATGTGGCAATATGATGGCAACACATGTACTGATTCATTTTTGATGTTTGGCTTTGTGCTTATTAATAGGCTACAAGATAGCCTACAATCTATAACATGTTATATCTAAATTACATGTCATAATGTTAACAGGGTGTATAAAAATAGATATTGCCTAATGATAGATTTCTCTCTTACCAATTTAACTGATTAATAAGACTACCTCATTCATAGGAAGAGATTTGATTTGCAACCGCATAGTTAATGCACAGGGAGAAGGATACATCAATCCTTCATTAATCCTAAATGACGATCTTGCGACGTTAACAAAATTGAAAGTCTATTTCAAAGTTGGATGGTTTCTTGGGTCGTTCTGCTCACTTCAGCTGTTAATCAATAAGTAAAACCTGATGGTTAAGCGTGTTCGGAAATTAAATTAAATTCACCGTCACTGCTGTGTAATTGAACTGCAACTAATCTCCTGTTTACTGGCAGCAGTAACGTGACAACACTGAAAGCAGGGGATCACTCTAGACAAGTACTAGTTCAGTGTTTAGTGACAGAAACAAACTTAAGCAAACTTAAGCATTATTTATGTTTTGTAGGTAAAATCTACACATAGCCTAGGCTACGCTGTTGAAAGCGTAACTTTATATTTGCATACATGGTGTTTCTGTGTAGTTCTGCAAGTCACCACCAAAACAGGAGCCAGTTGGAAAAACAGCCTCTTAACTCCAGACAAGGACTGCTGCTGGTGTTTGAGGGACCCTTGAGGGGAAATCTCGATGTCACAAGGATCAAAAACAAGCTTGAATTAATCAAATTAATTTGATATGATATATTTCATATACCAGCCTAAATCCAGAGGTTTCAAATTATGTGCATCTGAGCATAGCAGAGGTGCTCTCACAGTGATGTCCTAGAACGCTATCTGTGGAACTGCTTTGTCTGCAGTATAAAAACGTTAGGGAGGGACATAACTCTTATATCACAGAGTTTGGTTCCCTGAGAAAACACAGCCTGTAAAGACATTTCTAAACAAACACATAAAAATATTCCAAGATATCAAGATCAACCCCCATTTTTCTAATTATGCATAATATAAATCACTTCCATAAACCAGAGTGGCCACCTCATCCTTATTAGCAGCTAAAAGCGTCCAGAGAGCCAAAGACCCAGCTCCTAAGCATGACTGATATGGTGGAAACCTTTTACAGGCTAATAAACAACAGCTCTGGCATGGGCCAAAAATGCATAAATAAATAAGTAATTAAGTTTCTGAATGACTGTAGCAGGACAACGGAGCAGTGCAGTGTGGCTCTGTGCTGATAATGCATTTCTCATGTGCCATGGAGGAGGGTGAAGTCAAAAATCTACTTCAAGGCAAAAAGGAAAATAAAATAAATGTAATTCAATTCAACAACAACATACCCAACCTGCATACGTTTCATATAACACACTACTACCACTACACTAGACTACTATTTCACTACTGTAATGTCACAGAAGATGTAAACTCTGATTATATAATATACACATACTGTAGAAATGCACATAGTATACACGGCAGGTAGCAGATGTGCTGCAGGTGTGCATGTGTGACCTGTGTAATGCACAGTGGCTCATGTCATGATGACAGGTCAATCCCAGATCAATCAATGACACTAAAGATGGACTTTGATGCCTGGGGTCCTTTTGAGTTCCAAATCGCTCCGATTTCGTTAGTCCAAGCCATTTGTTTTTTCAGAGGGAATCTCTTGCTTGACATGATCCGCACAATGACTCTACCAGCCAGACAGCTGAACAGCCTTGGCCGCCGCCCAAGGACGAGCGGGAGGCTTCCAGCCGTTTCTCTGTTTCTCTGTCTGTCTCTCTCTCTCTCTCTCTCTCTCTCTTTCTCTTCCCAGTGTGTTGGGCATGAAAGATGTTATCAAAAGAAACCTAAAACGCTACCACGGTTTTTGGCTGTGCGCGAGGTCAGGCCCAGAGACTCCATTATCCTCCGATATCAAGCGCGAGAGCTTCAGCGGGCGAGGGCTTAGAGAGGGGGAATACGTCTGAGAGGACACTCTACTGGCACGTTCAAGTGATGGCTACATTTCCCCTCTGTCAACAGCCAGGGTTGACAGACAGCTCCGTGGCCCTGAATTAATGGACTGTTAAAAGCATTAGGCCTCTCCACCCCCTGAGAGCCTTGTCTTTTTTTTTTAAACACGGTGATTGAGTACACGCTCACTGCTTTTAAACTGGATGAGACAGAGGGAAGTACAGTGTAATGCATGCTGTGTGAAATGCCTCAAACGTATGATATAACGGCTTAGATATTTGATTTGAGTTGTGCCAAGAGCACGGGGAGGGTGAGCGCAGCAGGTTTAGACTGGCGCACAGTTAAACTTGATGGTACGGGACAGCGCTGCTAACTTAAAACAGACAAAATAAAAGCACCCATGCTGTTGGGTGAATGGAGGAGCACTTGAAAGGAAAGAGGTGGGTGGTAAGAGAGAAGGAGAGCAGGAAAGAGAGAGACAGAGAGAGAGAGAAAGAGAGATAGAGGGTGCTCAGGGTGGCGTCCGTGAATACGGCTCCTCATAAAATGCATTGTGGGAAGCCTCGGTTCGGGAGTAATCGTGTCCAAGGCTAAGTGGAGAGGAACCCTTCTTGAGCGGAGGACGTGCCCTGCCGCAGGCTAGTTGATGTTGGCAGCCGGTGCGCCGTGGCTCTAGCCCGCGGTCGGCGACGAAGTCGTATGTACTCGCGAGAGCCGGCTGGAAGCCACACAAAGTGGTGCGCGCCGCAAAACACCCTCCACAGCACCCTCTGCCCTCAACCCTCCCGCTGGCGCTTGGATCTCCTCCGGGTGGAAAATGCCTGCTCTGTCCCTAGCAGCGCTTTGACTTTGCTTTACTTCTCCCAGCAACTGTTGCGCCCTCAATCACTCTCTCCATCACCGCCTCACTGAATCACTCACTCGCTCGCTCGGTTTGTCCGGACACGGGGTTATGCTGGCTATTACCAACGGCCTGTGTTACAGTAACACACACACACACACACACACACACACACACACGCATACACACACACTCGTACCAGAGCTGTGTGCCACCCACAGAAGGAACCTCAGTTGAACCAGGACAAAAAAAAGTCTACAAGCGCAGGCGGCCGTTCAGGAGCGTGGCTCGCACAAAGCCGAGATTCACGGGAGATTGAAAAGCACCGCGCCGAGCCAAGACCGCCGCAGGACCCGAGGTTCTGATGGACGGACCTCCGGTCCTGGCCGCATCGCAGGAGCCAGCGTGCGCGTGTGTGTGCGTGTGTCTGCGTGTGTGTGTGTGGGATCCAGTGTGTTTTGAAAGAGGAAGTTTGGCGTTGTTTCGTTTTAAACAGGAAAGCACTGGCTCCAGAGTCAGACGTCGGATTTATGTCTCGTTTTGTGCGTTGCACCTTCTTCAAAGCCTTGCCTCGGCCCACCTCCGACCATTAAAAATGGACTGCTGTAAAACACATCCCTCTACAGCACTTAGAGCTGTTCTCAAATAAATCAAACTGCACCATCTCCACAACTTTCTATTTTAGAAAGTGCACTTGAGAACCTAATTAAACAGAAAGCTGTATACCAAACAGTGTGTGTGTGTGTGTGTGTCTGTGTGTGTATTTATGAGTGTGCACATGTGAATGTGTGTGTGTGTGTGTGTGTGTGTATGTGTGTGTGTGTGTGTGTGTGTGTGTGTGTGTGTGTGTATGTTTACTGTCACTGTGTCTGTCTGACCGAGCAGGAGCAGGTAAGTTTGAGTTGGAGGCGGTCAGTAGGAGATGGAGCTCTGGTTTCTGTGTTGTCCGGTCTTATCACCCCGGAGTCCGGCTTTGATCCCACCTTCCCCCTCGGCCGGCCCGGACTGGAGGGATGACCCCTGCATTCCAGCGGCACTAACAACCCAGCCGAGCGAGCACTTGCCGTCCCAGATTACCGCAACAGGCCTGGAGATCACACCCCAGCGCGCCTTTGAAGATTTCTTCTATGATTCTACTCTCACACACACACACACACACACACACACACACACACACACACACACAAACACACACGCACATACATAAAAAGAAAAAGCCCAGAGTATGAAAAGTGTGTGATATTTACACACACACACACACACCATCACAAACACACTCCTCTTGGTAGTGTTTCATCCTGCTGCATCTCTGCTGCATCACAGTGGTGGGCTGTAGTGGACCGTCCTTCCTTAAGCAAGAGAGAAAAAAAATCCCTCACTCTGCTGCTCTTGCTTATGTTTTACTACACTACAGACGTCCCTTTGATTATTCAACCGTGGCGAGCCAGCCAGGACCATCTGCTCCATGAATACACCCACACACACTCACGCACACACACACACACAGACACATGCACGCACAAATAAACATGGGCGCTGAAGATTGACAGCTGGCCAGGAGTAGCGAGTGTGTGGGCAGGCGCCTGACCTGCGCGTCTCTTCGGGGGACGCTAGAGTGGGCTTCTGTCACAGTAGTGATGGGGAGCAAATAAACAGGCCGGAGCACGCAGGGGACCGAGCAGGAGCTCAGGCTGGGGAGCTCTTTACCCACACACTGGGACTGTGGGCTGGTCTATTAGAGACCACTGCAGAGCCAGCAGAGGAGGAGAAAGGTGCGGGGGGGGCATGGAGAGAGAGTGGAAAGAGGGAGAGAGAGAGAGAGACACAGATGGAGAAAGAGGAGGGGAAAGAGAGAGGAGAGTGAGCTAGATAAAGACAGATGGAAAGAGGAGAGGAAAGAGACAGAAAGGTGGGGGAAATAAAGAGCAAGAACAGAGGGACATGAAAGGAGAGAGGGAAAGAGAGAACAAGTGAGATCATGAAAGGAGAGAGGGAAAGAGAGAACAAGTGAGATCATGAAAGGAGAGAGAGGAAGAGAGAACAAGTGAGATCATGGTCCGAGCCAGTGAGAGAGCCTGTCTGTGGTTTCTTCTCCTGATTTTGCCGCCACTTGCCGGTGAAAACCTCAGTGGCTTCTGTTCAGCCTCTGAAGTGTGTGTGTGTTTACGTGTCACATGAGCCCCACCTCAAAACCTCGATGAGATTGCTGCAGCCCGTCCTCACCACCACAGACCCTCCAGACACACACACACACGCACACAGCTCCTCTCAACCCCTCAATCTTGCGGGGCCAGCGTTTACCTTGGTGCGTGGCCACAGACAAATATTTAGGCTGTCAGGGGGAATCAGGCTCAAACACAAAGGGAGCTGCAGCACACTGGAGACGCGTGGCCCTCGTGAAGGCTGCAACTGGGCGCGCACGTCGAGCCAGCCTCGCCGCAAAGACCCGAGACGAGGGAGAGAAGAGAAGAGACAAGCAGAACACAGACAGAGAGGGAGCCACAAAAAAGAGAGGGAATAACTTCAGGGAGAAGAGAGAAAAAAAGAGGAAAAGAAACTAAAGATGTGTGTTGGAGATAAAGAGAAGTGTGGCTGTGAGTGCCAGCGCAGCTCCAGAGAGCCCAAAGAGCTCTCCTTGCAGCCCAAAGAGCTCTCCTTGCAGCCCAAAGAGCTCTCCTTGCAGCCCAAAGAGTCAGTGGATGGAAGCTGATATTCATGGGCAAAAGATAAAGGGTAATCTTAAAACTTAACCTAAATCTCAAAAGGGCTCATCTTTCCAAAATTCTAATTTCGCTTGCTCCTCAAAAAGGCTTCCTCATTATTATGAGAAACGTTATTAGTGTATCTAACTGATAGCAGCATCATCAAAGTGCTTTTTTTTTTCTTTCTTGTTCTCTGAGCAGAGAAATGTTTTCACTGCGACGGGGGTGGACAGAGCCCGAGCCCGAGCTGTTTTAATGAAGATGCTTTCGCCGGCGGTCCCACGTTTGGCTCCTCGGGTGGAGGACCCCAGCGCTCTGAAAGGGGGATTAGGCAGATCAAAGGGCCGCGGGGCTCCAGAGCAGACTGGCATGCCTGCTTCTCACACGGCCCAGCGCAGCCCACACAGCCCAGCCCAGCCCAGCCCAGCGCAGCGCGGTCCAGCCGCAAGGATGACTGGACGCTTTTAATGGGACACAAACTAGGGCCAGTGATCTTCCAGCTCACCGAGGTGTGCGCACGCACACACACATACACACACACACACACACACACACACACACACACACACACACACTCAATGTGAGGCTTGCAACCACCACTGAGGTTTTCAATTTCATGCGCATTTGTCACCCAAAACTCACTCCAGGAGGCCAGAAATTGCCATGAGACAAGCAGCTCTATACACAGTAGGCCCTGTTCCTCCTCCCTGTAAGACCGAAGGGCTGCAGGACCGTAGCAGCAACGAGCATCTCCATATAATGCATAGCTCTTACTGTATAGGGGTGTTGTTCATATATGAATTTGTGTGAGAGTAAGTATGTGTGTGTTTATTTACTTATGTAAAGGAGTGAGCCTGATGGAATTTATATTTGCCAGTGTAGTGGCTATTTTGTTTATGTAGGCAGCAAAAAGCCACCCAGCCCACACGCATCTATCAACATCTGCTAGGCAAGGCCCTGGGTCGCTAATGCACTTCCTGTTTTGACCCCCGAGCACCCACAGGTCAAATAAACACGCTCCAGTTTAACTCGGCACAATGAACACAGACGTACACACGAGGGAGCCACGGGAGGCCGAGTCGAGGAACGAGGGAGCCACGGGAGGCCGAGTCGAGGAACGAGGGAGCCACGGGAGGCCGAGTCGAGGAGCGGAGAGGAAAGCCAAGGCGCGCTGGTGGGCATTTGTCCTGCAACACCTCCCATGGGCTGGGCGACCGGCCGGCCGGCAGGGATACTTATGGATTTTTCATTTCCTCGGGCCTCATTTGAGACCCCACCCCCCCCCCCCCACACACACACACACACACACACTCACTAACCCATAATAGACGTGGGTGGCTGTGGAGCCGAAACCTAAATACACTCTCAGGCCGGTCCCCACAGAAGTCAATTGCTCTTTTCAGCGAATGCTGCAGGGGGGTGGCAGAACTAGCATAGCTAGCATGGGACTCTAATGGTGGGGTGTGGGTGGGTGTTTGTTGGGGTGTTTCCCTCTGGGTGCCACAGCTGTGAAGTGATGAGACAGAGCTGCCGAAACACGAAAGCAGACCATCCGCGCGCTCCAGGATAGAAGGGCCGTCCGCCGCCCACCTCCGCTCACCATGCCCCGAGCTCGGGTCATCAGCCGCACTCTGATCAGCTCCCCCAACACACACATACGCTCACACACCACAAAAGCATGTCCTGGATTCTGCCCACGTAGTGGAAAATATCTGCGGATAGCCCTTCAACCTCAGAGGCAGTGAGTCTGCATGTGGCCGAAAAATGATAAACCCCGTGTGTGTGTGTGTGGGGGGGGGGGGTTCAGTGAGGAGCATACTGACCTGTAGTCTACATGATGTATAGCTGAGGCTACAGACAAAGCATGTGCCACTCTGAATACTATTAATATATTCCAGTAGACTTAGATGGCAAAATGGAAACTACAATGAAAGTTTTAAAGAGGTTTGAAACAGATTCAAAATGTTTGTGTGAGAGGGAGACAGAGGGAGGGAGAGAGAGAAAGATGAAGAGAAAGAAGAACAGAGAAGAGGCCTACAGCTGGGAAATGGGACAGAATGGATGGATGAGGGGGGGCCTTCAGCAGGAGCTGGAGAGGGAGAAAGGGAGAGAGAGAGAGAGATGCAATTAACTTTTCGGGGAGAGGAACAGTGGGCTTCTTGTCAGAGATCTACAGCTTTTATGAGGTCAGCTACCAAATCCAGACAAAGACGCCCCATCCCCAAAGACAAACAGTCTTTGGGTGTAAATGACCCTGAAAGCGCAGGCCGTTTCATGTGAGCGTGTGGAATTCTCTCAGCGCGAGGACAAAAAGTAAACAATACAAGGGGCTTTGAGGGGGTGGGGGTGTGTGTAGGGGAGGGTGGGTTTGGTGTGTGTGTGGGGGGGGGGGTGAGTGGCAGGGGGGTTTCTGAGGGGTGTGTGTGTGCTTTCACTCCCAGGCTTGTTCCAGAGACCGACGTTTTAAAAGGTGGAAATGGAAGCAAAACAACTGTTCCGGGAGAATGACAAACACAAGGCTCCCAAGTCAGCCACGCTACACACGCAACAGTGAAAGACAAAGCGCGTGGCTCCAGAACACTGCCCAAAAAACTTATCTGAGCATGTATCGGACAGACATTTGCCAGGATGATCACTTCACTCTGGCCTGTGCATGCATGGATGCCCCATCCGGTTTTTGCCGGGCTGTCCCAATGGCTGTTGCCTACTGTCTACTGCTGCAGGACTCAGTCATCTCGGGTCACATTTATTGATGCTTTTGCAGAAACTCAAAAGTTGCCAACTTCTTCAAATTGAGCTATGTTATGCAATACCACTAGCAGGCCTGCAGGATGTGTTAAATGTACCGGAATTCCATTTGAGAAATACTTCAGAGGAAGTTTGCTCACTGATGTTTCTTCCAGTGGTACAAGAAAAATGAAATTCAGCTCAACCCACACACCTGTCAACACAGGCTTGTTAAATAGAATCTAAGAACTGCTCCTGTTCACAGAGAGACAGGTAGACTATTAACATAAAATAACTGATAACCAACCACAAGGACATCCTTTTAAGGAGCCCAACAACAACAAGCTTCTCTGAGGGCCGATTCACAGCACTGAGACAGCAGCACTCACAGCAGAGCAGCGTCCCTGGCCACGGCGCCTCCACATCGATCATCCTGACACCAGACTCTCTCAGGCTGTCGGAGAGTCCCTCCAAAACAAGCTAAGAGTGCCTCCGTCAACAGCTGGAGGTGTGAACTGCCCATCTGCCGTGGAGTGCCCATTGGCCATGTCCAACAAGCACGCCTGCCAACCTCTTCCATCAATCTGCCTCTCTATACACACCCCGCATCCCCCCAACCCACCAGCTTCCTGGACAGGTATCCGATTAAAGATGGATTATCAGGCCCTTTATGAAAACACACCACTTCACATATATACACACAGAAAGAGTAAGCGAGAGGGAAACTGTGTGTGTGTGTGTGTGTGTGTGTGTGTAAGAGCAACACACACACAGACACACAGCATTTCCTTTCTGCAGTCCAAGCAGCAGACCATCACATTCGCGGTGTGTCCACATCAATGTCTGTCAGCCTGACCAGTGCTGGAGGAACACGCCCCGCAATTTGTCAGAGAGCAGCAGTGTGTTCCAGGCTGCAGCAGCAGATCTTATCTGGGACACACAACTCCCGCTTTGTTCACCTCAACCCCCCCCCCCCCCCCACACACACACACACACACACACATGCACATACACACAACACCTCCACCAACACACACACACACACACACACATGCACATGCACATACACACAACACCTCCACCAACACACACACACACACACACACACACACACACATGCACATACACACAACACCTCCACCAACACACACACACACACACACACACACACACTCATACGCTATCAGAGCATATGCATCCCTGATTCACTGCCGAGAGCTTTTCCATAAACTTCCTATTAATAAACGATGGGGTTGTTGCACTTGCTGAGTTGGGGCAAAAAGCAAACGATGGGGTTGTTGCACTTGCTGAGTTGGGGCAAAAAGCAAACGATGGGGTTGTTGCACTTGCTGATTCGGGGCAAAAAGCAAACGATGGGGTTGTTGCACTTGCTGAGTTGGGGCAAAAAGCGAAAAAATAAGATCATGGGGGAGCATCATCATGCCACATGGCAAGTGCCGTGTGTGTTTTTTTTGTTTTGTTTTTTAACAATTGCCACAGGACAGCGAGAGTGTGCTCAATGCCACAGGACAGCGAGAGTGTGCTCAATGCCACAGGACAGCGAGAGTGTGCTCAATGCCACAGGACAGCGAGAGTGTGCTCAATGCCACAGGACAGCGAGAGTGTGCTCAATGCCACAGGACAGCGAGAGTGTGCTCAATGCCACAGGACAGCGAGAGTGTGCTCAATGCCACAGGACAGCGAGAGTGTGCTCAATGCCACAGGACAGCGAGAGTGTGCTCAATGCCACAGGACAGCGAGAGTGTGCTCAATGCCACAGGACAGCGAGAGTGTGCTCAATGCCACAGGACAGCGAGAGTGTGCTCAATGCCACAGGACAGCGAGAGTGTGCTCAATGCCACAGGACAGCGAGAGTGTGCTCAATGCCACAGGACAGCGAGAGTGTGCTCAATGCCACAGGACAGCGAGAGTGTGCTCAATGCCACAGGACAGCGAGAGTGTGCTCAATGCCACAGGACAGCGAGAGTGTGCTCAATGCCACAGGACAGCGAGAGTGTGCTCAATGCCACAGGACAGCGAGAGTGTGCTCAATGCCACAGGACAGCGAGAGTGTGCTCAATGATCTCGGTGTTTGGTGCGCACGGTTCTGTTTGCCTCGAGAAACGCGAGCTGGAAATCAGTTTGCCAAGTTTTAGGAAGTTGTGCTTTTGG
>NW_027468609.1:8284741-8312241 GCF_046254945.1 Alosa pseudoharengus | reverse complement strand
GGAGGTTTTTTCATCTGAAATGGGATCCTAATCCTATTCTGAGTTGAGCTCTTGAATATGCAGCGGGACGGGGAAAGCGGCTGGAAATGGGCTTGAACAGGCACGGGTAGTGGACAGAGAAATTAGATAACATTTAATGCTGGCCCGGAATCTTCCGAATCCAAAAGGAAGAATGTACACTTGGGGTTTCTTCCAATCCTGATGGAAACATCACTTGTTAAGGATTTAATCTGATTATAAAGCGGTTTCGGACAGATTTTCCGCGGTAGGCAAACTTGCCAATTGAATGGCCGGGTGCCCAAATTGTGCCCTAAGTGGAAAATAAGGACCACCATTGTACTCGTCAACCTCCCTAAGCCCCAATCATACATCCGCACAGCCACAATTAGCACACTCTCACCCAAGACTGGGGAACTCGGTTGACATTTGCAGGACTGTTTTGTTCTTGTGTTCTTGCCACATATTGTTCTTGTTAATGAGACCAGTGAGAGAACTCGGGCAGAACAGGAACTATTTTCTTATCGTTCTTGAAGCATTAAAATGGCTTCAAAGATAACAACAGTAAACTATTTCCTCAAGACAATGCCTGTCATGAACAAGGCATCATTTATAATTCATTCCACAGAGTGAAAGTCGCTGGATGTCTGGCTGCATGCTGTTGGATTTCCGCTCTTTCAGGTTACTCAGCAAACTGGCATCTGAGATCTAAAAGCAAGCATGGCCAGCTCATTACCGTGATCCACTTTTGGACGGCTAAGTTCACATCTTTCTGCTCCATTTCTTCCCCCCACCACAGCATAGATTTATGCGTGTGTGTCTGAAGAATGTGGTGAGGAAAAGCACTGGTTTCTGCCTTCTTGTCTCCCTCTGTCTCTCTTAGAGTTTAAGGGGTTTTCAGCACAAAGGTCACTTCTTTTGCCATGGAAAATGGAAGTGCCTCACTTCTGTACTGGGAAAGGATATAATAATTAAGATGAAATGATGACCTTTTTTTTTTTTGCTTCGACTCTTCATTATGGCTTGAGTTGGGGAAGTGTAAAAGTTTGTTTGGTTTGGTTTGGTTCAGGGGAGCAGCCCTCGTATCTGAAACCCCTGGGATCGCTGTGCAGTGGGTAAAAAAATGGGGCAATTTAATCTTCCTCCTAAGAGGCACCATCTGTGCAAACGCAATTTATCACTATTGGATGGGTTCCTTTTATATTCCGAGCAATTTGGCCCTGGGATTATTTGTTCAAGGTTTGGAATTATGCTTAATACCGCAATGTTATAAACATTAAAAACACTAATGGAATTCAAATTTGAGGTATGCAGCTAAGGCGCCATAGGTTATTAAGTTATCAGGCCATTTGTTAAATGCCCTAATTGTGCACTTCAAAAAGCTGTCAAGACTAAGCGACCACTGGACTGGCGGATAAAAGCTGTCTTAAAATAGTTTGTTAAAAAACCATTGATGTCACTACAATCTGCAATAACATCAATGTGAGCTGTCCCACAGGGCATGCTGTCTTTCGAGAAAGTTTTATATCGTACTTTGATGAAAGGCTATCACAAAGCCCCCTAACCCTGAGTAAACTATGTGAGCTGTGAAAGTTGCTGTTTAATGTTTCCCCTCAGATAAACAGGAGTTCTCTGGATGGATCTATTCACTTTGACAGAGGCTGGATGGAAAGATTTGAGTTGGATGCAGTACCCTGAAAACAGGTGGTCAAATAGAAATATGCAAGAAAAAGATTGGACTATTGGGCATCTTGATGGTCTTCTATGGCTGCCTCAGTGAATGGGGCAGGGCAGGGGTGGGGTTGAGAGGGGAGGTGGGGTTGGGCGAAAGGCCCTCAAACTCCCTCGCATTACGAAACTTAGACAGAGACATTCATCATTTTTCTACGGGCCATTACTCCTACTGACAGCCTGAGCAAAAACATCACTTTCATTACGGCAAAAGTTCCACTGGGGCCCAGAATGTTCCATGCAACCCCTCCGTGGCACAAATCAACCACTCCGCAGCATTGGACTATTTCACTAAATGAGCTAATTGAAGGGGCTAATAGAGAGTGTGGAAATGATGCAGAACACCACAGTCCAAGTCTAAGATGAAGCATACATGGCTTGAACTTCAAACTTGCTCATTCCAAACCTGGCCTGGCCTTGGCTGACCCATAATGGGCAAATAAACGAAGCCCTTACAATCGTTGAAATCAATTGCCACTGTCTGGAGTCATCATTGGACTTGGTGCCAGTACACTCGCCAGTTTACTTGACTGCACAAACTGAGATGTCTTTGGCACAACGTATCCGATCCATATGGTTTTGCCATATACATTCATTCTTGACATTGCACTGGAATGACATACTGGGGCTCCCCCCCAAAAAAACGCTCTTAAATTGGAATATGACGGCGCTTAACATGTTTAGGTGGCTATGACTATAATCTCATAAGAAATGGCACAGGAGACATTTTCGGCCGTCTGGACAGGCTGTCTGCTTCTGTGTTTTAAATAGCCCCTGTCTGGCTTCTGGGTGTCGGGAGAAATTGCCATGTGTAATCCCCTTAGTTCCGTTGGCGTATTAGCACAAATTCCAGCAAACTCCACATGATTTCGGTGTAACCGTGTGCTTGGAGGGATGTGCATAATTGCGCCGTCTAATGAGCTGACATTCAGCCGCGCTGGAAACAAGGGGGTTTTGAGTCAAATTCAGACCAAAACCATTAAGGTCACATTTATCTTAATAACGGAGGACACACCAAAGCAGACTATTTGCACAGCTGATGCCATCCACACCTACCAGGCCCTGCAATCCAGCTGAGAAACTGGATCTGAGGCTTATTCGGAGAAATAATGAAAGCCCTGTTCCTTCCCATCCCGAATAATGCAAGAAGACTAAAATTATACGAAAATGCTTTAAAATGTAACATCTGTGGCCCTGTACTGCACTACTAAAAAGACATGGCCCCTTTCCAGGCCAGGAATGTGTTTACAGATGGCAGTAGAATCACCATGTTTCTGATAGCAGAACCAAGAGAACCAAAACTAAACATCCTCTGACCTATTTTCATCACATCAAGAACAACATCATTTAACATCCCATTAAGATAAAAAAAAAAAAAATCCCATAAAGATCAAAAACTGTATTCTAGAATCCCCTCCCCAGGACAGACACACACACAGGACTCACACACACAGGACAGACACTCTTACCTGGGAGAAGTTGAGCCTGTTCAGTGGGTGACACTGCTCCTCTACCATTTCCACGGCACCCGTCTGTTTGCGCATGCGCTCCGCCTCCTGGGCCAGGTAGAGGTCAAGCACGGGCACGCCGCGCGTCTTGATGTCGGCCTCGGTCAGCGAGTTGACCATCAGCATCACCCACACAGGCCGCTTGCGTTCCCAATTGCCGGCGATGGCGTTGAACAGATAGTCAGCGTACAGGCCCTTGCCTCGCTGGTCTGGGGTCATCCACGACGGCATCATGAGCTTGACATACTCCAGGTGGCGCTTGAGGCGCCGGTAGATGTCCCGGGGCAGGACGTCCTGCAGGTTCTCCCCCTGGGGCAGCAACTGGCAGCTGGTCAGGGCTGAGATGGTGTGTGGGTCCGTCAGGTCCAGCTCGAAGTAGACGATGTGGCTCTCCTGGAATGCCTTCTTGGAGTTCTGTGGGATGAAGTCCCAGACTCGGGTGTAGGGCACGTGGATGGTTCCATAGAAGTAGGAGGGCGGATCTCGTTTGATTGTCCACAAGAAGGAATTTAATTCACTTTGCTGTGCAGATGGCAGAGAGAGGCAGCAAAATGTGATATTAGTAAGTAGCCTACACTGCAAGTACAGTTTATGTGTTGTTATATATATAGTCTATATATATATAAATAGTCTATATAGATGAAATAAAAATGACCCTATAATCTAATGTGATTTTGCAAAGTACTGAAAGAGCAAATGCTGCATGGTTACATTATGGTAAATAAAGTGTTCTAAATCTTCATGGTAAGAATATACAGTGTGGGAAATCTACAATGTGTCAAGAATCTAAATGAGTAGGCTAATGGTTATTTTATGTAAACTATGACACGAACCTTAACTTTTCTTGTTCATTAAAACATTTTCTTTTATGTTCTTTCTTATTGGTCTTATTTGCTGAAAACAAGTACCAGTACCTTGCGCATCACATTCTCTTAAACGTCACCGGCTTCTAGCAACACTGACATGAACTAAGAAGTTGTGTCGTGGAAAATGCTGATTCTAAGTTGTTAATTAATACTTCAACCGGCAGTTAGCTCGACACTTATTATCTAATAAAGACAATACTTCGGAGCTTCCCCATCAAGACAATACACGTCGCTATGGCCCACCACAACTTGCATACACCGCGGGAAACTTTTTGACAGTTTAATAGTCTAGCACTTGATAGTATATGATATAGGCAATCCAGAAAGTAACTAAGCAAAAAAATTTCTTATTGTATATTTTTGGCGACACTAATGCCATGTTTGCTATTTCAACACGTATCTTGAATCATCATTATCTTCCAGGACCATTATTTTAGGCTAGTTAAAGAATGCAGGAAGACATTCAGTTAAATTAACAGACATTCAATTATGTTTTTTTTTTTATCTTAAACTTGTTTGTTTTGTCCTAGCTGTCTCCAAACAGAGTAACATTTTAATTTAAACAAAGAATGTTTAGTCACTCCATGCGACACTTGGTCTAAAATTACTGTTTGTCTCCATTAGTGATAGAACATAGAGCCTACAATATGACAGGGAAGATGGGTACTTCTGACAGACCTTCTGAACACTTACTTTTTTGTTAAGCTCGCAGTTCGCTGAATCTCTGAGGCTCCACGGGTTGGCTCTTACCAACAATAAAAAGAATGCGTGGATAAATATGCCCCAAGTAAGCAGCATCATAGCTTCAAACGTGGGCAGTGTTGTCTCAACGTAGTGAACGTCTGTTGTCTTATCCAACAACAGTTCAGCGAATTATGAAAGTTATTTCCCAAACTTTATCTCCGACAAAATGTCACATAGGCTCCTCAGCTTACTTGCCATGATGCCACAATTTGCCAAATTTTGGTTTGTCGTGGTATTACTACTTTGTTAAAGAGTCATCAAATTTTACGTCCTTGGCGAGAGTAGCTATAGCATGCGGCTGTTACTGTCGTTGGCAGTAATTCCGTCCTTCCAATCCCTTTTGACATTAGCACGGCCGAAAACTGCGACCTAACATGTTACAGACGTTGAAATAAATCCTTAAATCTGTTGTGCTCCGCCGAATCCACTGCGTTTCTTCTCCGCAAATCACTGGGAGTCCACGCAAAACGTGGAGATTCCTCAGCAACAGGTTAAATGCTATTTATCGCCCCAGCGCTTTTTGCAGAAACTTACAGAAACTCTGTAAACGACTCTCCACCAACAGAATGAGGCCAAAACAACTGAATGTTCACCGGCAGTGTAATGATTAATTCTATCGCGCAAATACAGGTCTCACTCAGGCTACGCCATTCATTTAAATTTCTGCTCTGTGAGCTGTCTCAAACTTGCCCGCTGCGCAACCCTTAAAACGTGACGGTTTACGCTTCTTCTGCTTGTGTTTCTTAAGCTTGGTGGAACCCTTATTAGACGCCCAGAGTGAGTTGCCGAGGTACTTGCGCATCACTGTCAGAAAGTGGGAGCCCTACCTACCCCCAGCCCCCCACACACACCCCTCGACCCCCGCCCTCCCCTGCACACTCATACTGTGCAATAATCTGATTAAAGCATCTGAGAGCCGCGGGTCATTGGAGGAGGAGCGGAGGCATTCATTCACTGTAGGAAATCAGTGAACAGCTCTTCAGAACTTCATCAAGGAATCCACTAGAGAATCCTTCATTCTACAGCTACCAACAAGTGTTAATGGCAGGAATGTGCCGAGGTTTTAGCCGTCCAATGAAAGTCTGGAATCACGACAAGTGTTTTAAAACACAGTTGTAAAGTCGCTACAAAATAAGCAAATACGCAGAAAATGGTCGGCCTGTGTTGGCTAATTAGTGAAGCTGCAATTGGCGAGCCCGTGTGGGGTGTTGGATATCCTGTTGTTACATTATGTGCCGCTAATGCGCTACAAACCACGTAGCATTAACATGAGAATGCGCACGCTAAGGAAGCTATTGAATCTCGCCTGTAAATTGCGATATTCACACGAAGCAGCTAATACATGTTGATGGAGGTTTCTCTGTAGACGTCTGTGTAAACAAAATATCTAGAGGAGGGAATGATTGGAGCAAAGGTAGACTAAATCTGGGGCTACCCAGGTCACAAACCAAATACAAGAGTCATTAACATTACAACAACAATCACAGGATAATTTAAATAAGCTTTGCATGTGAAACAAAATGAAAAACAAGTATAGGTCAACATTGTAAACAAGACCATGTTGCCTGCGAGTGTGCGCAAAGATAAGTTTGGGGTGTTTTTTGAGCATATCCTTGATAGCTTGCATTAATTATGTCTAAAAATAGGAAGGTGAAATGAGAAGACTATCTGGATAATCTTTGCACTTAGAAATTTCTCTGAAGCCTTGAACTATTCTTTCTGTAAAATCTGTTGGCCAGATATGGTGATAGGCTACACATGTTTTTGCTCGTTTGAATTGGAAGCAGGAGGATCATTAATGAGATATTTTTCAAAACAACATTTTTACACTGTGGTGTGACATTTAAGAATGGCTTTGAGATATTGCCACATAGTACAACTGGATGTAGTCAAAGGGCGTCTGAGATTCCACAAGTCTGTCATAGTTTAAAAATAAGCTTTCTGTGAGCAGTGACCTGTGAACAAACAGAACTGAAATACTACGAACATGCGCATAGCCTACATTATTTTCATAATAATAAATATACTTAAGAGATAACACAAGAAGAGCCAAGTGTAACAGACGTTTATTATCCCCACTAGGTTTGTGCATGTTGAGAGAGCAGTGTTAGGTCAGAAAGAGCTCCATCTACTGGTTAATCAAGATTAGCCCTGATAGAGGTATTCAGAGCACCATACTAAAAATAACCTACTGCTTTGAAAAGGTGTGGTGGAGATGGAGCTCAAATTTAAACTGTTAAATTTGGTGTAATCACAAAGATCTTATTTTACATATCCCATTGTCTTAGTTATATGGCCCACCATTACTAGCCTGGTTTGGCTGCAACTGCAGGGCCTGTTCAGAGTGTGTGTGGCAGCCAAGGCAAGGCCTTCATCTTGGTAATATGAAAGGAATTAGGTTCCCAATTTAACTGTAAACACACCCGTGATTTCCCCTGGTGTGTGTGTGTGTGTGTCTGTGTCTGTGTGTGTGTGTGTGTGTGTGTGTGTGTGTGTGTGTGTGTGTGTGTGTGTGTGTGTGTGTGTGTGTGTGTGTGTGTGTGTGTGTGTGCATACGCACGCACGCACGCAACATGCCATGTTTACACCAAGCTAATGTGCTAAGATAAGGCCCTTTTCCATGGGGCCTTTTGATGTGTTGAGATGCCGGTATATGCTCTGTGTTTGTCTGTCAGGAAGGGGGAACTGGCTCTAGAGGATCTAAACAGGAAACCAGTGCAAATTGGCCAGGCAAATTGACATGCTGATTGAGTGGCTGCAGAACGAGGTCACCGGGCGAAGGGCAGAGGGGGGCAGAGGCTTCGCTTTGAACTGTCTCCGAGACGCGTGTCAGCACTGGTGCACGCTGGTTAAGAACACTTCTGGTATGGGGGGGATGTAATACATCTCTTTGAGACCATGATCTGTTTTATGCCATCTGTGTTTATGCCTTAGTGGAGTTTTTTTTTTTTGTTGTTCAGCTGTTTTGGTAATGCACCGTGCCTTTATTTCAAAGCACTGGCCCTAGTCCGATATGCCCGGACGTGAAGAGATGTGTGTGGTGTGTGTGTGTGTGTGTGTGTGTGTGTGTGTGTGTGTGTGTGTGTAGCTGTAATCTGTTATTCCCCCCCTCTCTACAACCTTGAACAGAGGTTTCTTTACTGGAGGAAACCATTTTGGGTCTATAATGATTTTCCTCAAACACGTAAAGCGATGCATGCGTGTGTTTTTCTAAGATCATGGTGTTGTTTTAATGTCAACCATGAGCCAAGGCACATACAGGGCCTGACACTTGATCTCGGATTTGAACTCCATTCATGAAACAGTGTGGTTGATAAGAGATGGGTAGAGAAGGAAAGTAGAGAGAGTAAGAGAAGGACACACGGATAGCCAAGCACAGAAAGACATTGACAGCAATAGACAGAGAGACAGAAATACAAAAAAAATTGTACACTAGGGGTGTGTGTCAAGGGGGACATGTGTTTGTATTAGGGCTGTCAATCGATTACATAATTACATACTCTGTGATTAATTAATCTAAATTAATCGCATATATAATTTTTGCTGAGAAAGTATTTTAAATATTTAAATTCAAATGAATCATTGAATAATCAGCATTAGTGACATTAAAGTTCAAAAACTCTTTTATTATTATTTTCACTGTTCAAATAATGGCCATAATAATCTATGATATGACCTAATATGCTGAGGAAATAAATTCAAAAGTGCTTTGGGAAGAAGTTTTTTTCACATACAAGGCATTTCAGTCCACAGATATAACCTAGGGGACACAATGAAAATAAATGAACACTCCCCTCAATGTCAACACTATTTCTTTCCATTGATGTGCGACTTTAGAGTTGACAAACTCCGGTGATATGCAAATTCCTTGCTGCAGACATTGCAGAGGACTTTATTTTAATCAACACTTTATTTTTGTCAACACCATCAGGCGGTTTTTTAAAAGTAAATGTTCCAATCAATGATCTAGACAGCACATTTTCTTCTCTCTCCTTCATTTTACAGTAATGGTTACTAACTAGAATGGCTCGGGGTCAAAGGTCATACAGAATCGATTAATCTGCGTTATTTTTTTTAATCAGTTATTTTTTCTCAAATTAATTAATCAAAATTAATCAGTTATTTTGACAGCCCTAGTTTGTATGTGTATGTGTGTGAGAAAGGGTATATGTGAAGGTGTCTGTCCCAGTAGACAGGGACTTCCCGAGGCATTCTGGGTAAGTAGTGTGAGAAGGCCCATCTCTGCTCTCCCTCCGCCCCTCCAAGTCGGCGCACAGTTGTAATTATTTTCCCGCGGCTCAGTGTGTGAAGGAGCCTTTGTGTGTATCTGGAGCTCACACCAGGCTCCAACCAGCGGAGAGAGAGAGAGGTTGTGAGGAGGAGAGAGTAAATGAAAGAAAGAGGGAGAGAGAGAGAGAGAGAGAGAGCGATGGACGACTATAGTGTGGACCTGGCTTTCATTTAAAAACAAGCAGGAGACCGGTAAAGGGGGGGGGGGGGGTTGGGTGCTGATTGGCTTACTCAGAGCCTCCAGAGTTGGGTATCACAGCTGGGGATGGAGAGGGCCCAAGAAATCAAAACATACCTGTGTGTGTGTGTGTGTGTGTGTGTGTGTGTTTGTGTGTGTGTGTGTCTGTGTGCACGCATGTGCTCCTGATAGAGAAGGACAATCTGTGTGTCCATCTGTGTGTGTGCCTGTATGTACATGTGCACTTCCATGTTGAAGTTTATGTAGTGCATGTGTAGTTCTATATTTACTCCTTCAAATAGTCTTTCACTAAAATACCTACAAATGCTCAAGCAATCTGTACATACAGTACCCCCAGGAAAACGGCTACCAGCCTCCATTATACAAGAGAAATATGGTACCATCTCTGCTTTCTACCCTCTGCATTGTTTTTTGGCTAACTCTGTCTCCTTCAGAGCAACAATAATTAATTATTAGTCAGTAATTACCACACTAAGTTTTACCACACTAATATATATAATTCCCTGTCTCTGTCAGTGAGTCAGTGTGCTAAAATATAAAGTACTTGAGGCAGGGTGACCTTTCTCAAGGGTTTACCGCGTGAAAACAAACGAAGAATATGATACTGGAAATAGCTAGAAAAGGATCCTTCTTTTAAGAATTACTCACTCTCTCTCTCTCTCACACACACACACACACACACACACACACACACACACACACACACAAAGACAAGCAGTGTGAGCAATAGACATATACCTACACACACACATACACAAACCCAACACACACACACACACACACACACACACACACACAAATGCATACATCCAGGAATCATAACTTCAAAAGGAATACAGGTAATCCCAGATTTGGTTCTGAATAAAATTCAGGCACTGCGTCACAGTATGTTAGTGTTTGTGTAGCTCAGGCTCAGTCCCAGGCCCATAAGCACAGTCTCAAGTTTATCACATGATGTAACCATATGGATGGTATTAAGACCATTTATTGTTCAGATGTATGCCTGACTGTTACATTTAGAACAGTTGTGATAATGGACAGTGGAGGTAAAACCATAATTGTCATTTAAACATTACGCTGACAGATACAGCTGCTAAATATTGACGTCCTACTCAGTAAAACACAAGCAAATAGAGTAACCTAAGTCATACAAAAACGCTCAAGCGCGGCTTGGGTTTCAAAATTGTCATGGGCGAGATTGGACAAAATAAATCTGTTGGAATCAGAACCAGATGGCGGGGCGCGGAGCCGTTTCCGTTAAAACGCAACTGGAGATACAAAAATATATATATGTGGGCGCAGGGGGTGAGAGATGCCGAGTTAAACAAGAGGGTCATTTTTGCAGGGGGAAGAGAGACTCGGCGGAGGGCTTGTGGGTTAGGGGAGCAGTTGGCGAGACCCCCACTGGAGTTACTTAAGTTGCTAGAACGAGTCCCTCCTGATCCGGCACAGAACCGTAGCGAGTGAGCAAACCAGTCAGCACTAGAGTCACTTATTGACTAGTTATTAAGCAGTTTATTAACCAGTGAAGAGGCTGGGTTGTTACTCATTTGTTAAAATTGAGATGTGGTGAAATAGGTGGTGTTGAAGTAACACATATTCACACATTTTGTTTCTGACCTCATTTTGAGATGTGCTCTTGACAGTGTCCAGATCCTTAATCTAGTTCTGCTTCAACTGCCAGGTGAACATCCATCATTATTGCGATATCATTACTCAGTCATTTTTCAAATGATCTCATAAAATGACCAGTGTAAACACATTGTGTCTGTGTACTGTGGAGAGCAAACAAATACAAGAATTGCAGGGAAGCAAGCGTGTAATTTTTAGTGTTGAGTTAAAAAGCACATATTTCTGGATCGCAAAACAATTTTCCTAATTCTGCAGTGGAAAGTAGTTCATTTCAGGAACGGCCCTCAGGGAGAAAAAAAAAAACCTCTTTTAGGGGAATCATAATTCTTTCAAAGCCTCCATCATTACATACATTGGCCATTCATTTCCGTGGGGAGACTCTTGCCAGTGTGTCAAATTACGGGCGAAATCTTTCACTGACCCATCCATCAGCTTGTTGACATTAACATTGTGACCTTGGCCATTCCTCCTCATGTGTCATGTGTAGAAACCCGATGTAAATACGCACAGGCATCGGTTAACAGGACCCCAATCAGCACGTGATGGATAGAACGATAATGGCTTTGATGAAACTCAAATGAGATGTTAGTACACGCTCATATTTATTTAAATAGGTGAGTGATCACAGTTTAATGTGTTGTTCTTGAAAGGTGGCGGCACAGAGCGGGTTCTGCACTTTGGGAAATTACTGCACTGTTTCACTGAAATTTCAAAAAGGGTGGTGTGAGGTTTGACCTGATTCTGTTTTCCCCCGCTGTACTTTTCAAAAATTTGTTTTGAGATTATTTATTCCCATGTCATATTAGGTAATACCCATGGTATATTTGTTCTGTCCAGATTTAGTATTTTTGTTATGTTGTAGTATAATATGGCCCAATAGTTATTATTATGCATTCATGTTTGTGTATTTGTAAAGATTTATGTGTTTGTTTGAGGGGTGGTAGTGGGAGTATGGTTGGATGGAGAAACTGTTTTTGCAACTCAAAAGGCGACACATCTTCTCTTCTCTTCTCTTCTCTTTCTCAGTACAACTTTTCACTTTTCATTATATCAACATAAGCGCATCCATGGTCTGGCACCAAGTGTATCTCCTCTTGTCTTTGGAATGGAACAGTCACCTAATGACAGAGCAGTCATGGCTTAAACATTTACCAGACCCCGGATGCGAACGATCACCCCCCCAGTTACACTGACATGTTACCATACATTTTCCAGCCACTGCGGACATTTTCAGAGCCTTTGATCACAAATCTGCGGCAAGCATCCCGTGTCTCTGAGAGATTCTCAGTGCGTCATCATTGCTGAATCAAGTTAAGCAGGACCAGGATCTAGAACAGCGGTTCTCAGGCCTGGTTCTGGGGTTTTCCCCACTTGCATGTTTTCCATGGATCCCTGCTGTGCATAGTTGTCGGTTGCAATCTTTAAGGTTTAAGGTTCAGATTTGCCTTTACATTAGATGCTCTTACAAAGCGACTTTAAGGTGAGGAATAACAACTGTGCAGTATGGTAAATTTGGAGACCAGTAGGTTAGATGAACCTGGCAGTGGTAGTGTAGTGGTTAACCCTCCTGTTATCTTTACCCCAAGCAACGTTTAATATCATAAAATATATGGTTCACTTTTTTTTTTTGCTTCATGTTTCATGACTTTTCCTCAATTGAAGGGTACAACAGAGTTAGCATGAAATTTGTACAATAATATGTTTTCAATGTCCTGTACAAATATTTTGTACATTGATGTTCCTTGGGGTCAGTTTGACCCCAGCGGTATGAAACCAACCAACAGAAGATACATGAATATTTGCCACATTATGGATATTATTATTGTAATAGTATGAGAACATATTATCATTATTACATATACAAGTACATATTACATATAAGTCATTTTGGCAGGACTGTAAAAGTAAAAAGGGGAAGCAACAGCAAGCCTGCTGGATGGGCAATATTGCCAGCCAGGGTTCCAAGGTTCATAAAAGGGTGTGGGGGGTGGGATTGTTTTGTAGGGCTTTTGATGGTGGTTACTACACTCTTGTTAAGTACCTGTCACAAAAAAACTGGGTAACAATATCAATTATAATCATTTTCTGAGGGTTTATTTAGCTGGGGTCAAATTGACCCCAAGGATAAAGAGTGTCGGTAAGATTTGAGGATAACACAAGTTAAGGAGCTGGGCTAGCGTGAAGTAGCCTGAAAGCTGTCGGTTCAATTCCCGGCTTCCACTGTTGTGCCCTTGAGCAAGGCACATAACCCCAAGTTGCTCCGGGGACAATGTGATCCCTTGTAATATAGCTGACATACTGTATGTAAGCCACTTTGGTCAAGAAGTGTCTGCTAAATGTAAAGAAATAATAATGAACACGATTGATTTGATCAATAGCTTTTTAAATTGATCTGGTTTCAGTCTAGTGCTTAGAGCATGAACAGCTTGAAGATATGAAGGTTTGAGAACTCTAGAAAACCTTGATGGTCTATTTGTAACGGCTCTTTCTTGACAACAGAGGGCGCTGTTTAGTGTCTTCAGGCGGTGAGAATGGTCCTGGAGGAACCCTGGAGGATAGTAACGAGAGACTTTTTTTTCATAGAGGCTGAGGAGACCTTAAAGAAATTAAATATGTCTTTCCACAAAGCCAGCTTGATCCTTGAGAGAATGTGAAAGTGCTGCTTTCATGCTCCATCGGTGAATATTGATTTCGCTCCTTCCCATGACCCATATTTGTTTTATTTCCCCTCTCCCTATTCATCTCACTCTGGCCATAATGGCAGCACTACTCGCTGCATCCTCAGAGACGCAAAGGGCTTTACATCCCATTTAACGCCAAGTGCTTGTGGAAAAAAAACGATAAAATGTGCTTTTGACATTCCCTGTTGAGTTGCCCCCTTTTTTTCCAAGGGTTTCAGCGTCAGTCCATTCGTGCTGTTTGCAACAGGTCAAAGAGAGTAGATTGCCATTTAGAGAATGCCGAGGTGTGTGTGTGTGTGTGTGTGTGTGTGTGTGTGTTTATGAGAAAGAGAGAGAGGACCAAGGGGGGTAAAAGGGGTTGTGTGTAGTGGGTAATAGACTCATGCGCTGTGTGAGGTGATGTATGAGTGTGGGTCGTGTTGGGGGATGAAATGGATTTTGCCACGTCGGGCCTCTCAGCGGGTGGTGGCAGACACATCCTGTCTGAATGCTCTGAGTGCACAGGGTGTATCAGACAAATGAATTCACACACACACACACACACACACACACACACATACACAAACCTACATGCACACACGCACACACACACACACACACACACACACATACACAAACCTACATGCACACACACACACACACACACACACACACACACACACAAACACACACACACACACACACACACACACACACACACAGCACACAAAGGGTTCAGAATGAATCTCAGTTCAGTTTGATTAGTCTAATTTCTTTCAGAAAATTACCCTTTGATGACTAACCTGAACCCTTTGTGTGTAAGGCATGCCTGAATTTGGTTTCTGTGGCTGATATTGGATGTGTCTGGCTGCTGTGCTGTTGTTAGTTGTACAGGCCTGCTAGCAGATGGAAACTCAGTAACAGCTGGGATGTGCCACTACAGAACTGAATCCTCAAAGATATGCGGCATAGTGGATATGAGCCAAGTGGTTTTGTGGTTTTTCCTTATGCAGCCTCGCAGATGGGCTCGTTACCTTGGCTAACCTGTTGTCAGTGCCTGGTGAGATGGATGCATTGTTTGCTTTGAATGCTTCAAGATACTGTGGTATCTGATACTTGCTCAGTCTGTGGGTACTGGTGGTATGTACCTGACATTATACACATATAGAAATGCATGCACACACATACACGCACGCACGCGCGCACGCACGCACACACACACACACACACACACACACACGTTCACAATAAAAAGGATTATATGAGATATGCCTCCACCCCCGTGACAAGAAAGTTGTTTTGATCTCAAGTTTTCTTTAGCTCCATCTTACCAGACATATGACCTTCACTCCTCAGAGGTCAAGTTCAGCTCTTCACTCCAGGCTTTCTGTTGAACTCTCTGAAACCTTTGAAGGATCTCACCTCCAGGAAAAACAACCAGTCCTCTCATCTCTACCTGCTGGGACCAACTTTAATATCACACTATACACAGCTCGATCTTGCACTTTAAGTTTGATCGGATCGTCTCGATTCCACTACTTTAATACAACCAAACCATAGATCCTCTGGCTGCTTTAAAATAGAAGAGAACTATAGAGTAATATTTTCTTTTACCAGCTTCTTGCAGCCCCTCTGTATTTTTTAGTGCTGCAGACATGTTTGCTCAGCCACCAGACTGCCAGTAATCTTTAGCATTTAGTTATTTGATGCCAGTCAATTCGGCGCATGAAATATTAATCTGAACATTGATTTCAATCTGTCTGCCTGTCAGTGGAGGCCCCGTACAGCTGCACGGCTGCTTTGTGTTGGAAGAGGTTTTTTTTCCCCTCCTGCTCCTCACCACAGGAGCTGGAGCAGACATCCTTCACTTTCAAGCAACAGTAAAATAGACACACACACACACACACACACACACACACACAGACACACACACACACACACACACACACACACAGACAGACACACACAAAGCCTAAACCACCACCAATAGTCTTTCCGTGGGATCAAACAGGAGTGCGAGGGAGTGATGTGTCGAAGTAAGCTGTGCCCACCACCACCACCACCAACCCCGTCCCCACCACCACCGCCCCGCTCCAACCCCGTCCCCACCACAACCCCTGTTCCCTCTCCAAACAGCGGGACTCTCAGAACATGACTCTCTTTTCAATCAGCAGAGAAAAAAGAAGAGGAGGAGGAGGAGGAAGAATAAAACGAAGGCGGGGGGAGGATAGAAAAAAAAGAGGAACGTTTTCATCGCCGTCAAACAGCTCTGTGCCCGCCTCTCTCTGTGTTTGTGTAATCCTCAGGTGTTTAAATAAATATTTCATAATCCTCAGGTGTTTAAATAAATATGTCATAATCCTCAGGTGTTTAAATAAATATTTCTGTTTGGCGGGAGACCGAGAGGCTCTCCACGCCCGCCACCGTCCGCCCACCTCTCCTGAAGGCTGATTGTCAGATCGTAAACAAACGCACTCCGTCTCTCCGCTGGCCCTGAGCCAGGCCTGTCTGCACCCACCCCGCACCCCTGCTGACGGGTCAACGGACCTCGTTCTGTAGAGACACCCCCACCTCCTCCCCTCCTTATTGATAGAGGGAAGTGCATGTAGCGAGCCATCTCTCCAGGTAATGGCTTGTTCAGGGCGGGAGAGATCCGCTTACTCCACGTTTACTTATTTTTATCTTGTTTTTTTTTCTTCCCCTACCTCTCTCTCATGTTTGGGTAAGACCTCATAATGAAGGCCCTGTTGTGATGGACACATAGTGTGAGCGATAACAGCGTTTGCTGGTTCCCTGTTGGAGTGCTAGCCTCCATGCTACCTTCTATGTATTTCTGTGGGAACTTACATTAGGAGATCTGTTGCTGTGATTGGAGGTCTAAGTTACACTGGAAGCACACAGTGGCTGAACCTATCCTGAGTCTTGCTGAGTTTACAACAATTTAGAGCCAAAGACAGTTGGTCTGGAAACATCTGATATTCAGCGATGCTTGGCTTTTCCAGCAGATGTTGTCCTTCAGATTTGAGATGAGCAAAATTGTTTGTTTGGACGGAATTCAAGGCCATACTTATGTTCTTTGTTTACTATCTCAAAGAAGAAAATGGTTTCCATCAGTACTTTCGGAGACAATCATGGAAATGTATCCTACATCTGTTTCCATGAAAACATCAGTGAAATTGTCATCACACCCATGGCCATGACTAGCACACTCCCAGACCGGCAATTGGACATTCAAGGTACATTTTTCACCTTGAATGAACACAATCCAGTTGTAATGGGTTTATGGATTTGAATGTCCACCTTAGATGATTTATCTTGCCATGTTGTAATTTCTTTGAATACTTCAGTAATTAAATAAAGGATTTGTGCTCTCTTTGAGAAGAGGGAGGTGGTCCGCAGCCCTAGAGCATAGCTCATCACCACCGTGGCCAAGAATGTGTAATTCATCAAACAGAGCAGTAGGGGGCAATATGTACCTGTCATCATCACGGGAACCGCAAGTTGGGTCGACAAGCCTGCAGCCAGATTTCCAGTCCTTATTCAACACGATGAGGTGCATGGTGCCAAGTTAATTAGTGGCGTTCCTAACTGAATGGAAAGTCCGTCCAAGACTGTGGCCACACAGGAGCACATGGGATAATAATGAGAGAATGACAGCTGCAGTGTAGCGTCCACAATGTGTGTGCCAGGAAGCGAATATGTGTTGGGGAAGAGATGAAGCTTTTCTCTCAGTGCTCCATATTTAAGATGTGGTAATATGGTACCCCCCCCCCCCCCCATACCACCCCACCCATATTTGGCCTTAGTGTCCACAAGCGACCCACATTAAGATTAACATTATTTTCCTTTAGTTAATAATGTAGGCCTACTGCCTCACACAACAGAGCCGAGCAGAGAAAGTGTGCCCTGAGAAATGGGTGAAGAGCCAAGTAATTACAGTAACGCGTGCCTCCCCGAGGACCTCTGGCTACTTCTGGGGGCATCTGTCCAAGCAAGAGGGAACCAAGACTCAGGGAGAAGAGAGTGACCAGACAGGCAGAGTCTGACTGACCAGGCCACTCCATTCTCACCAGCTCATTCGTATGCCGGTCAGCGCTATACCGTTCGGCGAGGCCTGCGTGCCGGAGATCTCCCCCACTATATTTACTCTGTCAGTGCTAATTGAGGAGGAATCAGGCAGCGCCGGGGAGATTTCTCTCGGGCTGCTCATACAGCCGAGGCGGTGACATGGAAATATGCAGATGGTATCAAATCAAAGCGGACCACTCGACTCATTGCGTGGACGAGGTTTCCGACCCCACCGTAAAACATTCATTTTGGTGATAAGCCCTCTTTTCAGACATCTCTCTTTACTGGGGCGTAAAGGCTTCATGCGTTGCATATTTCAGAGGGCAATTCGTTGGCCGTAAAGAGCTGTCTGAATTATGGGAAACATCTTTAGTGCTCATCATTGGCAGGCGATGCATGGCCACTGAGCCAGCTTAATCGTATGTGTAAAAAAGAGAGCATAAAAAGCAAAGAGACAGGAATTGTGCTCGGAGCCTGCCCCATGCGTCATGGTTCACAGATTGCTTGTTATGAGGGAGACTCGCAGCATTAAGAGCTGTTGATGGGAAAGCCGATACGCATTTCATTTTGCCTATGGAGGGTGGCCTCTGCTTTTATTTACCCCTATTTGTTTGGAAAATGAAAGACCCTGGAGCCTTTGGTGCTCAGCTGCACAGCCAGACACAAAATAATACACACGACCACCAAAGGCATATGGACCCCAGCTCCACCAAACAAACAGATGACTGCCTTAGCCAAGATAGCGCTCATGGTACTGTAACAGAGGTCGTAATTCGTCCGCTGCTCACGGCCCTCGAACCCGCCACCTCAACACACACCGGCATGGGAGTTGAACACTCCCAGGCTTCTAACTCAGCAGTAAGACGCGTTCTTAGGTTAGGGGTGTGAGGATTTACACGAGCAACTAGCATCCTAGCTCAGTTCAACTCCGTTACAGTAGGCTTTTAAACACACAGACGTTGTTAGGCATTGTTTTTTGCCTTTCTGCTGGCTATCACAGTGCTATTTATCTTTTACCCTGCCCTCATCCAGTGTCTCAGCGAGTGCCACTCTACCTTACCATGTGTGCCTGGATGGATACAAGCAGTCTCAGTCGGGAGATTTTGATTGCCGGAGGATTAGGGACCCCGGTCGTCTCAGACAGGAAATGAATCAGACGCCGGGATACAAATGATCCCCAGCATGCACTTCAAGAGCTGTTAGTACTCCAGCCTGGTGGGTGCCATGGTAACCCTGCACCTGTTGGCTGAATAGACACGCGTGGAACATACCCATGTGGCGTCCAAATATGAAGATGAGCAGAAATGGAAAACCATTGCTAATGGCATGCTATCTGTTTTTTGTGTACTCAGATAAGTGTGCAATTGCAATCAGGATGATAATCATGCTTGTGTGTCCATGTGGATGGATGTGTGTGTGTATGTGTACTTAGGTGTGTGTTTGTCGGTGGGTGAGCAGCAGGGATGTGTGTTCTGAGAGTGTTAAGCCTCTCTCTCTCTCTCTCTCTCTCTCTCTCTCTCTCTCTCTGTGTGTGTGTGTGTGTGTATGTGTGTGTGAATATCTGTGTGTTTGTGTTTCCTTGAGTGCTTTCTGCCTCAATCGCATTTGCAATATGTGCTGGTGCGGATGCTGTTAAGGGGGAAGCGTGGTCACTCTGGCACACACGGCATTCTCCTGGGCCGCTGCTGTCCCCGTGAACGCTCAGCAGCCTTAGATGATCATTTCTTTTTATCTTTTTTTTATCCTTCTCTCCTTTTCCCTCCTCCCTTTGCTCTCGCTCCTCTTCTCATCTGAGGCGTACTCCCAGTGCAGATATGTATGTAAAGCGCTCTGGCGCTTTATGTTTCTGCTCACACTCCGGTTGGGGAAATTATCTGTCGGGTGGTATTAGCGCAGTCCGCCGTTGCTGTAGAATGGGTCGGACACCCGTCCATAGGTGGATTTCACTGGCCCCACTGTGTGCTTCAGTCAGATCATCATGTTTGCTCTGTATGAGAGAATACTGCAGAGACAAATTGGATTAATGGCCATTCATTAATTATGCATTTCATTTCCTGGAGGCGTAGTTTGAATTAAACACGATGTAAAGAAAAGACAGATGTAGTGAAGTTACGAATAGAGAGGTTGAGGGAAGCGTGAGCGGCGCTTTTGAAAATGCATATGTCAGCACCATGGAAAGGATGAGGTGAATTTATGGCCTATTTACGTCGCGGCCCACGAGTTATGAAGCAGCGGGAGAGGCGGGAAAGATGAGATGTTCCATAATCTCATCCGACGCTGGACTTGGGACACGGATGTGACGGGGAATAAAAATCCTTTTCCTGCGGCCGATGTTTATACAGTATAAATTCAGAGATGTGTGCGGCTGATAGCCTCGTGGACGGCATGCAGACAGTCACAGCCAAGGGTCAGCAGTTCCTCAAAAACCCGAGGAGAGTCTGACGTCAGTCGCCGGCTGCTGCGGTCAACCTCGAGAGCTCTCAATTTTCTCCCGGGCGCGGTAGTGGTATTAGTTTTTCAGTTGTGATGGGAATATATTTCATTTGAAGCTGCCCGGTGCATTGGCGGTGGACCGCAGAGGTCTCCTCGCACAGAATCTTATTAAACTCCCAACCGATCCCCAAGGTTAAGGTGCTTACGGAAAACATGTCCCTCGGGAGGTGCGCAAGAGTCTTGTTTGCACCTGCATCCTGTTCGCCACTTTTCTTCTTGGGATTTACCAGTAAAAAAAGATTCCGTTTTTATATACAGTGATATAAAAAACTAAAATACTAAATCCAAGCTGACTACAGGAATCAAAATTCCATGCATTTCAAGCTTACATTACAGCCCATTGTATACATTTATATGCATATTTGTGTGCGTGTGTACACATAGGGTGCGTGCGTGCGTGCATGCACGAGTGCACACCAATGTGTTTAAGAGGGTGCCTTGTAAGAGGTTTCAAGACAGAGCAGGGTCAACCTCAGAACACACACCCAACGACACTCACATGACGTATGCACACGCATGCAGCCTGGCTTGCAGGTGTGGCATAAAGGGGGGGGGGGGGGGGGTGTTGATGAGAGGCTTATGAATAAGGCATGACGAGCCGAGACCAGAGCAGCACAAAGTCGCCTGTAGGACGGAGACCTGGCTAATTAAGGACATGTTGTGTCATCTCCTCGCCATGGCAGCGGTCCAGGCCAATGGCATTAATTAATGAACACGATGTGTGCGAGCACATAACATAAGGTAGGCTACTGGACAGTTCTCGGGCTGTCAGCAAGCTGTACCACATGGAAACGGCATTGTTGACCAGTGTTCAGACCCTTTCAAGAGAGTTCCATTATCAGCATCATAATTGGCCCCACAAGACTTCCTTTTTAACATTCCATATGTTATCTTAATGCAGAGGAAGTAGATTGGGGCCCAAATAGAATGTTCAAGCATTGTTTTTGTTTTTATTGTTGAAAGGGTCCATACTGAATAGGTCAAGTGTCTTGACGTGAGTTAAAAACTGGCTGCACCAAAGCAATCTGTTCTTAGGTTAGCAGGGGAAATGTTTCTGATGCTTTGTTGTCCACAGATCCTCAGATGGTGGGTCAGAATAGCTTGAAGTTGAAGTTGGAGACTCTGGCCAGTGGGAGCTTCTTGCTTACAGGGAATTCGCAACGGTTTGCTTTTTTAACAAGCATGTCTACGTGGAATGCCATTTGCACCGTCCATCCCGAGGAGCCTTCTGCTCGAAGGACCAGGTCCGCCCTGTCATGTGTGGTTCAGGTCCTGCTGTTTGCCGCCCCCGCAGGAGTCCTGCTCT
This sequence comes from Alosa pseudoharengus, assembly GCF_046254945.1. Classification (NCBI taxonomy): domain Eukaryota; kingdom Metazoa; phylum Chordata; class Actinopteri; order Clupeiformes; family Clupeidae; genus Alosa; species Alosa pseudoharengus. The sequence continues at coordinate 8,290,747 of NW_027468609.1, read as the reverse complement.
CTTGTACAGCTGGATGCTCAGTCAAGCGCCGGGTCCATCTGAGGTGATTGATTTTCCTTCCAGTGTGTGTAGAAGGAGCTGTGACTGAACGGGGATTACATGACCCCCCCCCCCCCCACACCCCACCCCACACACATACACACACACACACACACACACACACACACACACACCTCCACCCACCACCCCATGCAACCATCACCAAGTCCCTTTCTAACATCGTCCCTTGGGGTGTGTGTCCCAAGCCTCTTCCTCTTCCCGTGTTATTTCTCTCTCCCTTCTCTCTCTCTCTCTCTCTCTCTCTCTCTCTCTCTCTCCCTTCTCTCTCTCTCTCTCTCTCTCTCTCTCTCTCTCTCTCTCTCCCTTCTCTCTCTCTCTCTCTCTCTCTCTCTCTCTCCCTTCTCTCTTTCTCTCTCTCTCTCTCTCTCCCTCTCTCTCTCCCTCTCTCCCTCTCTCTCTCGCTCTCTCTCCCTTCTCTCTCTCTCTCTCTCTCCCTTCTCTCTCTCTCTCTCTCTCTCTCTCTCCCTCTCTCTCTCTCTCTCTCTCTCTCCCTTCTCTCTCTCTCTCTCTCTCTCTCTCTCTCTCTCTCTCCCTTCTCTCTCTCTCTCTCTCTCTCCCTTCTCTCTCTCTCTCTCTCTCTCTCTCTCTCTCTCTCTCTCTCTCTCTCTTGTCCTCTCTGCCTGTCTGATTCTCAGAGTATGTGACAGGAGCACATTAGGGTGGGAAAGGCTGACAGTCGCTAGCAGACGCTAGCCGGAGTGTTTACTTGTGTGTGTGTGTGTGTGTGGTGTGTGTGTCTGTATGTGTGTGTGTGTGGAGTGTGTGTCTGTATGTGTGTGTGTGTGGAGTGTGTGTCTGTATGTGTATGTGTGTGGAGTGTGTGTCTGTATGTGTATGTGTGTGTGTATAGAGAATGGTGAGGTGTCTGGGGACTGGTGGGTTGGAGGTGCTTGTGTGACAGTACCCTTCCCTGTGAGAGCTGCTGCTTCTAAGGAGTGATGGAGACGTGTTGACAGATTCTCATCTGCCTGCACACACACACACACACACACACACACATACACACACACACGACACCAGTATGTACAAACACACACACACACACACACAGTGCTAGCAAGCCCTGTGGGCCTGTGGTTTAATTGAAGTGTAATGCAGCGTGTGTGGGGCCCCCTCTCAGCAGAGAACACACTCAGCAGAGGTGTAGCACCGGTTTAACACACACACACACACACACACACACACACACACACACACACACACACACACGCAGAGAACACACTCAGCAGAGGTGTAGCACCGGTTTAACACACACACACACACACACACACACACACACACACACACACACACACACACACACACACAGAGAACACACTCAGCAGAGGTGTAGCACCGGTTTAACACACACACACACACACACACACACACACACACACACACACACACACGCAGAGAACACACTCAGCAGAGGTGTAGCACCGGTTTAACACACACACACACACACACACACACACACACACACACACACACACACACACACACACGCAGAGAACACACTCAGCAGAGGTGTAGCACCGGTTTAACAGTGCAGCCCAGGAATGAAGAGGACAAAAAAAACATAAAAATCAACAAACATGGACATCAAAGGCCTACCGTACCTCCTGCATGTATCTCTTTTCCCCTCTGAGATTTCCTTGAAATGTTTTCTTATGAGCGTGTATCTGGGTGATGGCCATGGAACCCATTCAAGGTTTTGTGTAACTGCTGTGATTCACCCGTGATGAGGAAACGCTATTCACTCGGCGAAAGATCTCAAGCCTTGCAAATGAGTGACTCTGCTCCGTGAGTTCTCGATTTTCTCGAACAAAGATATCAAAGGGATCTCCACAACATCTGCTTATTTTACTGAAAAAAAAAGAACACACAGACACACACACAACTAATTCACATGTGTCTTTATGTTGAAGCATAAAACCTCTCTTTCAAACAACCCCCGGCCTGAACGGATCAAAATGGCGAGATTAACAGCTGAATTTAGCACTAGCTGCACTACAGTATAGTTTCTTCTGGTGGTGTACCCCCCACTGACTGGCTTCAAGGTGAACAGGCCCTCGTCTCTCTTAAGGACGCCCCGTGTGGAGGCTTGCAGCGGAGAGCGGGCGACCTCGGAGACGATTAAAAATGGCCGTGGGGGCTCCAGAGAGGAGACCTCCCCTGTGTTTGGACTAATCCCGTGAATGGGTGAAGGAGTTAGAAATGCAATTACGGAGTCATTCTGCACAGGGCCACTGGGTCATTATTCTCCACGCTCAATTCGAGGGGGCTGGCGGCAGTGGTGGTGGCAGCGGCATTTATTCTGGAAATTATCGGTGTGTGTGTGAGCGTGTGTGTGTGTAGTGATGCTGCCCATCTCTCTCTCTCTCTCTCTTACTTACTTGCATAGTCTGCTGTGTTCTGTTATGTGTTTGTTCTCTACCTTATCTTCCTTTGTTCTTTCTCTCTTGATATTCTTATTTGTTCATTTTCTCCCTCTCTCTCCCCCCTCCCCTCTCTCTCTCTCTCTCACACACACACACACACACACACAATCTCTCCTGTCAAGTAATTTTGTTAGGCACACCCCGCCTCATTCACGGTTAGACATTTATTAACATATAGGTGACTGACATGTGTATTGTCAGGAGCAGACATAAGCGCTCCTTTCCCTGCTAAGAGGGACCTCTAAACCACGCAGATCCCCACCACACCCCCTCGTATGGTCCCTTTATGGGAACCCAGCTGCTCTATTCCCAGTCTGCCCTCTTACGTTCTCTGGGTTTCAACCACTAGAACAACAACGCTGAAGAACATGAGAACTGCGTTCACAGTCAGAAGCCATTTGTGTAACCCTTTTTTATTATTTATTATATAATTACATGCTTATTAAAGTTATATAAGAAATAAAATGTCAAAATGTATTCACCAACAGTACCTTTTGACCTCTTGTTTCATAATCATAGGCTTTTGTAGCTGTCTACCTTTGTCTGTTTATAAAGGTTATTTTTGGCACCACATTGCCAATGTATCCTCCTGCATTACACATTGTCCTCCATAAGTAGCCTTTTCCTGTGATGGTCATTAGCAGTGAAGTGGTGTGTGTCTGTTAGGCAGAACTGTGTGCGCCAAACAAAGGTGATTATGAGCATCTATTCTCAGATCAGTGACTCACTGTGATATGTGCCAGGTAATAGTATGTAATGCATCATTGTTATTCCTCCTTTGTCAATGCAGATAGACCAGTTTAATATTATGCTGTTCTCTGAACTTAACAGCGCTTGAAAATGGCACATTCACGGAATCACCTTTACTGGGGAGAAGTAGCATTGGCACAGAGGTAGCATGTTAGTCACATGCATGGTGCACATGAACGCTACTGACATATCTGCCTTGTCTGCTCGGCTGCCAAGATGTGCATCTAGGTAATTAGCTCAGCGTCCCAGATGTTACAGCTGTTGAATGGGCAGTGAGAGGTGATGTCAGCTCCTCATCCACAGGTCTAAATCAAAAGGACGACTAGTTTGGACTCGCTCGCGCGACCGCAGATGGGGCTAGAGGTGAAGGGACAGGAGATGGGGACGTCTGCACGGATGTGACCACTCATCAGTGGCACGTCCTGAACGCTGACCAATCCCTGCAGACAGATAGAGGTATCCGGGCTGGAGGCCATCCAATGGGATTTGATATCTGTTCGGAACCATCAGAAGCAGTGGACTGGCTGGTTGAGGAACCAAAGAGTAGCAGGTTGATGTTCTGTGTCACTGTGCACCATGACTGTGGAGAACCGCAAAGCCTAGATGGCGCCACCACACCAGTGTTTCTCTTGAGGGCAGACTGTGTGTGTGTGTGTGTGTGTGTGTGTGTGTGTCTGTGTGTGTGTGTGTGTGTGTGTCTGTGTGTGTGTGTGTGTGTGTTAGAGGTGACATGTCTGCCTGCCGGTGTAAGGCAGGGCTGCTTGCCTTAAATGCTTCATTTAAGCAGGACGTCTCTGAATAAATCACATGAATACTTCATGTGGGGGAAGCGCGAGGTGATGCGCTGAGACTCAGACATCGACACGAGTGCACACGTCACCCCTGACAGCCTACTGCCTGCCTCTACACACACACACACACACACACACACACACACACACACACACAGATACTCACAAATAATGATACTCATGCAGTCACACTAAAATACTCACATTGAGAAACATAATATACACACACCCAAACACACACACACGCAGATTTGTGTTGTGAAATGCTTGGTGGTTTGTTGGACAAATGCTGCTGGCTGTTGAAACAGAGAGACACACAAACACACCCACCACTAGAATGTACATGAGGATCTGTGACACACACACACAAACACACACACACACACACACACACACACACACACACACACACACACACACATTCACTGGGGAGAGGTCTGTCCCCACACAGCTTGAGATGAATAATCATTGGGGTTCATCTCCACTCCCGTCACGACCTGCTGAGGAAATTACATTCAGGTCACACACACAGATGGCCACTTTCGCCCGGTTCCTCTTCGGTGTGCATGCATCTTTGTCTATGCATGTGTGTGTGTGTGTTTGTGTGTGTGTGTGTGTGTGTACACATGTGTGTGTATGTGTGTGCACATATGCATGTGTGTACATATATGTGATGTTTACATTTAAATGTATGTGTGCACATGTATTTTGGGTTAGACATGTGTGTGTCTGCATTCAAATCAGTGACCTGTCAGTCACCTGGTGTCTTTCCATTTCTCACTATGATTGCCTCCATTACCCAGGTCACAGTAGCCTGCCTCGATGTCTCTCTTGAGTCTGACCTGTTAATGTAAAACCACACACTTTCAAATATTTACCCCAAAAAACACAGGCAAATACTGTTTACAGAGGGAGCAAAAAGCATGCAGACAAGGGCAAGAATTGGCAAATACAATCATTGCTGTATCAGATATCGACAGCTAAAACAAATGCACGTCATGCTCCTCTTCAAATACACACTTTAAATGACCTGATGAAAAGATATGTACAGAGGATTGGAAATAAATGCATATTGACATGAAAAGTCAGATCAAATGTGATCACTGTTGTGTTTCATATTGATTGCTATAGGATATGCATAGCTCTATAGCGCTGTTTGCAGATGCAGTGCAGGGCTTTATGTAAGTGCCGCCAGAGAGGGGTCATTATCACAGGTGTTCAGTGCCCGTCAGAGGCAAGCAGGGCGGTGGGACGAACAGGTTCGGCAGGCGGGCAGGCCCCTTTGGCATCAGCATGCGGGCGCTGCCCTTTAGCCTGAGCGCACCCAGAGACAGCACTGGCAGCGTCCGCCATCGAGCCCTCTCCCCCCACACCCTGCTCCCCACACCGAGCCCTCTCCCCCCACACCCTGCTCACCACACCGAGCCCTCTCCCCCCACACCCTGCTCCCCACACCAAAAGGGCACGCTGTCATTCAGGAAAACATTCAGGGGGAATGTGAAGTCTACATACACACACACACACATGCGCACACACACATAAGCATGTACATGTACATACACCCACACAAACACACACACACACACACACACACACACACACACAAACACACACACACACACACACACACACACACACACACACACATACACACACACACACACACATGCACATGCTCACCCATAGACACAGACACACACACACACAGACACACACAGACAGATGCTTTCGCTGTTGCACACATACATACAGACTCACCCACATACACACCCAGAGATCCACACACACACACACACACACATGCAACCCCCCGCAGACATACACACATACAAACATACATATGTTTGCTCGATGCATAATTTACACGCAGGCCAGTCTCCATAATTGTCTTTTTTCTCTTTGGCGAGCAGCAGCACCACTGCTGCATTTCTGCATGGCTTGCTGTCCCCTCCCCTCTCTCCTCTTCTCCTCCTCTCCTCTCT
>NW_027468609.1:8267241-8282241 GCF_046254945.1 Alosa pseudoharengus | reverse complement strand
TGTGAGTTTGTGTTTGTGTGTATGCCTGTGTGTATTTGTGAGTTTGTGTTTGTGTGCATGCCTGTGTGTATTTGTGAGTTTGTGTATGTGTGCATGCCTGTGTGTATTTGTGAGTTTGTGTATGTGTGCATGCCTGTGTGCATTTGTTTGGTTGTTTGCTTTTGTGTGTCAGTGTGTGTTTGTGGAACAGCTGCTTTGACTCGCAGCCGGCATGGGTGGAGCATGCTGATGCATTAGCCCTGTCAGAGCCGGACTTCACCCGTCAGGAACAGAGAAGAGGGGGGAGAGGAGGAGAGGGAGAGAGGAGAGGAAAAGAGGAGAGGAGAGGAGAGGAGAAGAGAGGAGAGAAAAGAGGAGAGTCATGAGGAGAGGAAAGGAGAGGAGAGGAGGGGAGAGGAGCAGAGGGGAGAGCACTGCCACTAATTGATTGTCCTCCTCTGAGTCTCTGCTGGAAATTGGTCGCCAGGAAATCCATCATATACACAAACCTGGCACTCGCCCTGTTGTCAGTGCCACGATGCCAGAGCGGGCACAACTGTGGGCATGGCATGCTTCTGTCGCCACCTCACACTGGGTATTAGAGAGAGAGAGAGACAGACAGAGAGAGAGAGATGGGGGGAGGAAGGAGGGGGTGGAGATGATGCGAAAATGCAGATGAAAGGAGAGAAAAAGAGGAGGCGATGGAAAGATTGAATAAGAAAAAAGGAGAGGCAGGCAAAGAGAGATGGAGAGAGAGAAAAAAGGGAGAGAGAGAAAGATTGACAGAGAGAGAGACACAATACAGAGAGAGACAGAAAGAGAGAGATATTAGAGAGAAAGAGAGAGAGGGAGAGAGAGAGAGAGAGAGAGAGAGACAGAAAAAGAGAGATATTAGAGAGAGAGAGAGAGAGAGAGAGAGAGAGAGAGAGAGACAGAAAAGGGTGGGGGGCTTGATTGTGATGAGAGGCATGGCTCTGCTCCCTGTCCTGGCCTCCCTAAAGGGTGTAAAATCTCATGTATAAATAAGCAGTCTTCCTCTAATGTCATCAGTCATTCTTTCAGATGTTGGAGTCTGACTCCAGATAGAGTAGAGAGCTGTAACACTCTTTCAAACACATACACACACATACACACTTTCTCTCTCGCTCTCTCTCTCTCTCCTTCCATCTTCTGTCTCACTCTTTCTGTCTCACTCTTTCTGTCTCTCTGTCTGCATCCTCCTCCCTGTCCGCGTCTGTCTCATTGTCTCACTTTCAGTCTCTTTCTGCCTGATTTCCCCCCATAACGCTGTGAGCTGATGACCCAGTGGGTGGGTGGGGCTGGGGGATGAGGGGGGGGGCAATATTTGAAAGCTTTTATGTCGATACATCCAGCTTCCACTGTTTAATATTTCATGACCGCATGATTTGATGTCTCCTCCCGATGAGGCAAGGGCACCTCTACCACACAGTCCACCATTCCTTGCCAGGGTGCTCCAAACGGAGGAGGTCCTATCAATCACCCGCGACAGTCTACGCCACTCATTAGGGCTGGCTTTCCAAATGGCCCTGACTGATGGAGAACCTCCATATTGGGAGCGTTTGGCAGTTTTGGGCCACGGTATGGTCTCCTGGCTCTCAAAAGCAGAGAGGGAGCCATGCTGTCAGCGTGATACGTTATTGGATTGAGCCATGTATGCCAAGGACAAGGGATGGGGGGGGGTGGGTTGGTGACTATGGTCTTAAGCAGTGGGTAGGTTTGGTGGTTGGAAAATAAATATGCTCAAAGACTTGCAGCAAGAATGACGTTATTCATTGAGCAAGATAAAAAGTTAAAAAGCGTTATTGCATTTATTTTGATAATATGAAGAAATATCATGAAACATTAAGATTTTTTTTATTACTAAAATAACATTTCCCCTTTTAAAGGTCTTTTTGAAGTCTCCAGAGATTTTACACGTTTGTGGATTTAATCCATGCTTTCTCGTTTGTTCTTGCAATGTGCAAAAAGGAAATTGTAATGTGTGCCATTATTCTACTGTTGCTGCTCTCTCTCTCTCTCTCTCTCTCTCTCTCTCTCTCTCTCAGAGAGGCACATCACTACGAATCACCTTTAAATGTCAAACAAGACACGGCACATTCCCCGTGCTAATAGCCAACCAGGCCCTGGCTCAGCTTCCCCACCGCACCCCACCCCGCTCTCACCCCTCACCATTGATTTCCTCATTTTAGAATATTTATGGTTATGGCCAAAGTAACAAGGAGCTTGGGAGCCAGTGCATCACGGAGGAAGCGGATTGCCCAGGTCGCTTCCTCCTATCCTGCCGACTCGGCAGAGAACGGAAAGGTTAAAGATCTTTTTCAGTCATTCGGGGGGTGGAGGGGGTCCATTAATTACGGAAATGAACGTAAACCACCACAGGGACAGAGTGGCTCTCCTGAGAGTGTCCCTCAGAGGGGAAGACCTGTGGGGAAAGGGGTGTGGGTGTGGGTGTGTGTGTGGGGGAACTTAGCTATATCCAGTCCATTTGTGTGTGTGCTACTTGGTTTGTGTTCCTAGAAGAGGCCTTCTTAAAGCCTGACTCACTTGCTGGTGTTTTGTGGTCTGTGATTCGTCCGGTCAGAGGTTGAAATGGAATTTAAAAGTAGGGCTTTTTAGGGGGGAAAAAACAAATGTTGAGAATGTGTTGAGAATGAATAGGCATATTGAACAACAGAGCTGAGAAGGAGAGAGTCTCAGTAGGCACTTTCCCTTCTCTTGAAGCTTTGCTGTTTTTTTATTGTGTGTAACGGCTAACTTTGCTCAAATGAAAGGATTCCTATTCTGAACATGCCATGTGATATACATCAAACAGCGAAAAAGCAATCCAAAAAAATGCAGTGGTTTAACATCATATTGGAGGTGAGGCTTTGGGCTGATTTGATGTAGCTCTCTCGAATGCCTCTCAATTTAATCTGAGTCACTTGTTGTTGCTTATGATCAAAACGGGGTTCTTTTCATCCGACGCCAAACAGGAGCGAAGATGAAAAGGTACAGAGGAGAATGGAGCAGTCTAAACACATGTCTGTGCATCTTAGGCTAATGGCACAGGTAAATAACAGCGCTTCATAGCAGGGACACCTTGCAGTGTGCAACACCATGCATATCAATCACGCGCCCATGAATAATATATCACGGTGACTCCATGCACCGAGTTACGGAGCGTTACTGTAACTGCAAATGGGCCAGCATGGATTCTCAGGAGACGCGGACAACAGAAAAACAGGCGTCTATCTATACGGATACACACATTTGCGCGCTGTTTAACAAACACGGCAGAGTGATCTGCATATCAAAGAGAGGACTGCGGCACCTGGTGAGCAGAGGCTCTCCTGTTTACGCCGCGCGGACCTTGCGTCCAAATCTGCCCGCATCCGGACCCACACAATAGCTGTGAATCTGTGTTGTCACTCACATAATTGATTTGATTCAGCTCATTCCAGCTTTAATAGTCAAATAATCCATTTTATCACTCCTCTGGCTGCATACGCTTAAAGCTGATAGAGATGAAAAAAGACATGATACAGCTCACTATGGAAATACCAAATAGATGCTAGTGGGGGGAGGGAAACAGGGAGATAGAGAAAGATAAGGAGAGAGGGAGGGGAAGAGAGAAGGTTACTGAATAAGCATGCTAGGTAGGAGAAGATGTGGGACACATTCCAGCTCTACCATGAATTTAGATGCACAATAAATGGTGACTGCAGTAAAAGCTTACGTTTTTGTTAATAAACATTAATATCTTTGTGTATTCATTGCTAGGTTGAGGGAGATTTAAAGTGGGTGGCACTTAAACTCAGTAGCCTGCTGAAGGGCATCCGCGTGCTTTTAGCAGTCCCTGTGTGTGCAGTCCTGACCACAGGACCAGTGATAGCACTCACTCACACACACACACACACACACACACACACACACACACACACACACACACACACACACACACACACACTCACACTCACACACACGCACACACACACCGCACATCGCACATCGCACGCACACACACACACACACACACACATACACACACATTCAGTAAGGGCTGCAAGGCCTCCCATTGATCAGTGTAATAAATCACCTTTTTCCTTACACAGAGTGTATCGACAGGGCTACAGCACATTATGCATGATTGAAATAGCTAATAAAATGGACTGAGAGTGCAGACGGCATCTCCAGGAGGCTGGAAAACCTTGTGATTGAGTTTGAGTGAGGTGCGATTGTTAGTTCAATTGTAGATCAATGGCGTATCTCCAGCTTTCTCTTTCCTCTTTTCACAACCCTTCTCTCTCTCTCTCTCCCTTCCTTCCTCTCTCTGGCTCATTCTCTCATTTTTGTTGAGGTCCATCAGCCGTGGAAGATGAATTACCTTGGAATTATTTCCAAATCCTTGCCCCAGCTTCCCTTGGCAACCATCAAGCCGCTTGATTTAGCTGACATGACAGCTTCAAGAGATTGGATACTTCAGAATAGATAGGCCCCTTTGTGTCATTACAGCCCTATTCAAATAGCATTTGGTTAATCCTTGTAGGAGAACTATATGGAGGAGGAAGAAAGAGAAGAATACTAAAACATAATCCATCTAATGTTTAAACAAAGTGTATGATGCAAGAAAATATATTCTATTGATATGTGCCTTGTTCCTATTGATAATATGTATGAGATATATGCTTACTTTGTTCCACAATATAGCAATGTTAAGAGTTCTGAGTTAAGAGTTTAACTCTTGTTACAGTGTGACGGCACATGTTAACTGCATGTAACACATGTTTAGTAATGATAACAACTGATAACAATGATAACTAGATTGCTTTTTGTGCCATTGAATGTACAATGATGTAGTTATAATATTACAAAGCCTGTGTGATATAGTGTGAAGTGTTACTGATTTGTTTGTCTCCATATGCTTTTTTTGACTCTTGTTTGTAAGCATGGAGCAGGTATTGATTACACAAAGCCCAGTTGCCATGGTAATCTCAGGTTTGTACTCCCATTTACTCCGTCGCCCGAGGAGCACACAGTAAGTCACTGGAGCTGTCTGGGCGGGGGGGGGGGGGGGGTGGTTAGGTCAGACAACAAGTCTCGCTGCAAATGTGTCAGTGCCATGGGAGGGGAGGAAAAGTATACCTGTCCATTCGGGTGTCCAGGATGGGCCGCTGAGTCACTGGCATGACAAGTAAGTCATGAGTACTCCCAAAAACGGAGTACTCATGACTTACTTGTCATGGAGAGGAGCGAGGGAGCGAGCGAGGGGGGTCAGATGAGGGCAGATGACCGCGGAGGCGGGAGTGCCCCAAACCGGCATCTCACTCACTGGAAGCAAGTCGCCCAGACAGGGGGGGGGGGGGGGGGGGTCATGAATAAATGAGGCCAAATTGCACTTTAAGTCACGGGAAACCTTGAGCTGCATCAAATATGTACACGGATAAGCATCACATACTGTAGCCGCAGTCACGGAGGTGGAGGGAGAGAGAGAGAAGGAGTGAGAGAGCAGTCACAGAGGTGGAGGGAGAGAGAGAGAGGAGTGAGAGCTGGCAAAAAAAACATGTCTGTTACGGTAAGCTCACACACTGAAGGGGAAACATTTCTTTGCTGTGCTTTGTTTTGAAAACCTGAGATTAATCCAGCGATTACGGCAAATTTGACCAAAATGGGACCCAATTTCATGTTAAGGAGGTGAAGGTAAAGAGCGTGGTTATCTTGGGCCCTGCTGCTGTTCTGACCCAGGGTCTCTGGCGGCCTCGACTCGCTTTCCTAATTGCCAGGCCTGGTGTTTCTTTTCCTTTGGTGTACCTCCCTGGTTGAAATGGTGCAGACAGACCACAGAGTGGCCAATTACACACGTGTCTACAGCAAGCTTTTCGTGTGACCTCTGGGATCTGAATGCATTTCACAGGGGCCACTTTTGGATGGCTGTTCTTGTGTTTTATTCCTTCAGACCTTCAAATGTCGTTCCACCCATGCAACAAACCCACTCAGTGCATTGCTGTTAACAGTCTGCAATTCGTCCTCGGTAGGAAACATAATACAGCATAACATTTACCGGTGTGTGTGATGGTGTCTCATTAGTGTTTTTGCCATGGTAGCACAGTTGTGCTTAAACTCTCTGTGGGCTACTGTTAAAACCTTAAACAAAACAAAACATAACCAATCACTGTTTAATTTTGCATTTTCAATCTTAATAATAGAGTACATCATGCTATGCATCTTTCCGAGCTATGCAATTGGACAGCTGCATGTTTTATGTGCCTGCCGGCCTGATGCATGTATGCATCAAAGGAAAGACAGCAGGCAGTTATGCATGTGGGCTGGGCTGCGCCTGGTTATCCATACGATGCATATGGCTGAACTTTGTAGCGTTTTGGACCTCTGTTGTCTCTGTGTCTGTGTTATGTCTTTAAAGTGTTTGTGTGTTCTGGAAGTGTATGTAATGGATTACCATACGTTTGTTTTCCGGAGTGTGTCTCGTGTGTATGTGTATTGTCTTGAGTCAGGGGTTCTGTTTATAGTGTATAATAATAATAATAATAATAATAAAATGTATTTATATAGCACTTTTCAAGCACAAAGCACAAAGTGCTCTACAGATAAACAAACAAACAAAACAAAGCAAAAAACAAAACAAAAGTAATGATAACAACAATAATAATAATAATAGTAAAAATAATAATAATAAAAATGATAAAATAGTAAACTACCAAACTACAAACACAAACTTAACTAAATATATATAAAAAAAGAAACCCAAGACAAAATAGACAAACAGAAATAATGATAATAAATTAGCAGAGACATGAGTGGAATCATTCACTATTTAAGGAAAGCAATTTTATATAAATAATTTATATAATTTTTTATATTCACTGTATGTGTCTGATGTGTGTGTGTGTGTGTGTGTGTGCATCTGAGTGTTTGTCTGGCCATTTTGCCTGGGTTCTTTCGCCAATTTGAGTGTGTGTTTGAGTGGTGTGCTTATCTCTGTGTGCTTCTGTGACTTTGAATTTATTTTCGGATGTGTGAACTCCTTGTAGGAGTATCTTTGCATATATTCATGACAATCATGTGTGTGTGTGTGTGTGTGTGTGTGTGTGTGTGTGTGTGTGTGTGTGTGTGTGTGTGTGTGTGTGTGTTCCTGCTTTGGGTCTGAGGTATCTACTTGTGTATTTATGCCTGCATATGTTAGTCCATGTGTATTTGTCTATGTTTTTTTCTGTGTGTGTGTGTGTGTGTGTGTGTGTGTGTGTGTGTGTGTGTGTGTGTGTGTGTGTGTGTGTGGCTTTGTGTGTCTACACTTCCGACTCAGCCTCCCTGACCCGGGTGTGTTCGTGGGGCCACTCATGCTGTGGAGAGGCCAAAGCCCATTGGCTGAGTGCTTCCGTCTCCCTACCCCGAGCTGCTCTTGTCAGCTCAGTTTTATCTCACACAAGCCCTCTTCAATATATGATGACATGATGGGGGTTTAGGGGGTGTGTGTCAGACTCTGCGTAGGCGGGTGCATATGATAGTGTAGTATGTGTGTGTGTGTGTGTATGTATGTGTGTGTGTGTGTGTGTGTGTGTTTGTGTGTGTGTGGGGTGTGTGGTTTTGTTTGGCAGGGCCACTGGAGGAAAGTGCACTTGAATGTTTTATGATGTGAAATGGTGAAATGGTTATGAGGACATGGGGGTGGTGATTGGAGGAGGGCGCCAGTCGGTTTAGGTGTGTGAAGAGCGGAGGTGAGAGTCGCGCTCATTTACCCTCCCCGCCACCGTTTGCTGTAACTGCAGGCTGTTTTGTGTCAGCGTTTGTGTTTTCTTTTGTTCTAGATCTTTCCCTCTCAGTGTGATGGGTGGCAGTTGAGGAGGAGGAGTGGCGCTGGGGGTGGGGGTGGGGGTGGGGTGGGGGGCATTTAGATATGATTCAATTAGAGCTGATTAGACATTATGGTTGTGTTGCTGGGGTGGGTATTAACACAATTATATGCAATTCATTGTGTAGATTAGAACTAATAACCACATACAAGGAATCAAAGACACACACACACACACACACACACACACACACACACACACACACACACACACACAAAGAGAGAGAGAGACAAAGAGCAAGCCCATGTTGCTATACTACAGTAATATAATATACTAGATATACATGTGTTATGTTATGCAACACTGTGCCAAACAATAGAAGCCTTTTTAATTCCAGCAGCATATAAATGGTAGGCTTTAGTTCATTTGTTCATCTCACTGCCTGAGCAAAGATTTGTTATTGCTTACACACTTGCGGAGCATATGCAGAACATCCGGGTCAATTCCTTGAGCATTTTTACATTTTTATTTCTCTATTTCAGACGATTTTCTACATGCTCCACACCAGTTACTTTCAGAATATGCCAGGGATTAATGGATAGAGTCCCTGTCGGACTAATGAATAATGAATAAAAACCACTGTTAGTACTGAGTAGACCGACCATATGCTAACCAAACAACTCCCAGTGTTGGGGATTACGTCAGGGCTGGGATAAGTGGTGCTGTATGTTAGACGTGCCCAAAAACACTCTGCATTCAGGGGTTTCAAAATTTCCGACAAAGTGCTGCTCTGTTGATTTAAAAGCTCTTTTACAGTTATCATATGGCTAACACAAGAGGCAGAGAGAGTAAAAGTGAAACTTTCTTAGACCTCCCCAATGCCCGTGAGGTTTATCTTAGATGCTATAAAAATATGCACACCTCTGAACTGAACTGTCCAGGTACTCATGGCTAGATAGATAGATAGATAGATAGATAGATAGATAGATAGATAGTTAAATAGATACAGTGCATTCCTTTATTGTCATTGCATGACACATAACAATGTAATTCAGGTGCACTATCTGAAACAGAGCTTAAAGTACACATTTAAGAACCCCTCATCTAGCATCCACACACATACAGCTCACACATACACAATTGTTAAATATATCCAATCAAAAAGGTTTGTATTGCACAGCTGAAAATAATAAACAATAAATAAATTAGATGTGCAAAGCGGTACAAAATATGACAGCTGCTTAGTCCTACACATTCTCTCCGCAAAAATAAATCACGCTTGTCAATTTGTCTTCATCTCCTACTCTTGCAACTTTTGTGTATGTAAATGAGTGTGTGCATATGTGTATGTTTGTTTTTGTGTATATGTGTGTTTATCTGTGTGCGTGTGTGTGTGTGCATGTGTGCGTTTGTGCGTATGTGTGCATATGTGTGTGTGTTTAAGTGTGTGTGTGTGTATGTGCGTGCGTGCGCGCACATACGTGTGTGTGTGTGTGTGTGTGTGTATGTGTGTGTTGACAGCTGATATTTCCCCCCATGAAAAGAATTCCACGAAACTTGCATGCATTAAGGGTGGCATAATGATTCTACACTTCAAATTTCGTGCAATTTTGAACCTGTCAGCCAAAGATACCTGTGATTGCAACGCATCGTTTTTGCCTTTTCATTTTTAACTAGGTGGGGCTACACCTCAATTGAGTGTATATGAGATGGGTTGACATGGCCCCTGGAGACCAACATACCAACATCCGAAAGAAAAAAGCTTGAATAGCGCGGCGGTCATAATAATGATGAATATAGTATTGCACAATTTTGTCTTAGGTGTGTGATATCAGTGCAGAGTTGCAGTGGTAGAATAGCAGTGTGGCAATGGCGTTGGGGTAAAAACTGTTTTTCAGTTTTGAGGTCTGGTGCATGTCCTCTCTGAGGGGAGAAATTCATTCAGATCATGTGCAGGGTGGTATGAGTCCTTTATGATGCTGGATGCCTGGCTTCCAAATTACTCGGATATGTGTTGGTGATTTTCTCTGCATTTCTGTAACTCTTTTTGAGCCTTTTTGTCAGCTATTGAGCTATTGCCATCCCGGGGCTGTAAGACAGGACACTCTCAATGGTGCAACGTTAGAAAGACACCAGATGCTTTTGTGACCGATTAACCTTCCTAAGAGTTCTGAGGAAGTAAAGTCCCTGTTGTGCTATTTCTACCAGTGTTTATTTATTATTACCCAGGAACCTAAAACTGGAGACTCTCTCGTCTCTCCACCCTGTCGTTGTTTATGTACAGTGGTCGGTGGTCAACCAGCTTCTTCCTGAAATGGACGATCAGCTCTTTTCAATGTTGCTGAAGTAACACTGTAGTTAAATTCCCATTTACGTTATTCTACCTCCTAGTGTATTTAGCTACACCCTGAAGGAGTATTCAACTGCAAATATACGACATCTTTTAAGTGTTGAAATTCAAGGAACATATGGACAAAGAAATGAGGCTTAAAAATGAGATGCAACAAAAGCCTGTATAGTTCTTTGAAAGTTGAAGAGTTATTTAATGCTAAGAGAATGTTTTGACTGGTGTGTCAGCCTGATGCTACATACTGTTATTCAAAATTCTTGTTCTGAAACCCATATTGCTTGCAGCCATTATACAGATATATGTTGGAGAGTAATGATGACTGACACTATGGGTAATACACATTGCACTTTGCGATTTTATCCTGTCAAAGCAGGTTTACATTAAATGGGAATGTGATTAAATTAAGGCAAAATGACAGCATCAACTTAACTACCTGAGCATATATTTTTTTTATAAGACTGAATTGTCAGTTTCTGTTTGACGACGTGTTGAAATCCTGACATCAGTCACATTGAGAAACAATCCATTAAAAGAGAGATCCTTACTGGCAGCATATAGTTTGACCACTGCATATAATTAATTTAAACAGGCAGGCAGAAGTAGTTGCTATCACACACACACACACACACACACACACACACACACACACACACACACACACACACACACACACACACACACACACACAAAAAACACATACCTTCATGCAGTACACCAATTCCCTACATTTATTTTCCTTTAATCAAACCCTCTTTGATGATTCATTTAACTTCATTACATAGTAATTAAAATAGACAGTTCATTATGTTATGATACCTTTGCTATAATATCATTTATTCCAGCATATAAGGATTTTCTCTTGTGATGGGGAAGAGACGACTGTCAGTGTTGGGGATGTATATGCCTGTGCACTTCTCTGTCTTTCTGCTTTGGCCTACCGGTTAGCGCTTCGTACTTGTAACCGGAGGGTTGCCGGTTCGAACCCCGACCAGTAGGCACGGCTGAAGTGCCCTCGAGCAAGGCACCTAACCCCTCACTGCTCCCCGAGCGCCGCTGTTGTTGCAGGCAGCTCACTGCGCCGGGATTAGTGTGTGCTTCTGTTCACTGTCTGTGTGCTGAGTGTGTTTCACTAATTCACAGATTAGGATAAATGCAGAGACCAAATTTCCCTCACGGGATCAAAAGAGTATACTTACTTACTAATTAGACCACATATTTAGATCAGTGGAATGAGGTCTTGCATGGTCATGATGGAGGTATTTTGTTGAGTGGGTCTATCATTTCTACACCATGACAGCATTGGTTGATGATATGTCATAAGAAAGACACAAAAACAATTATTCACAAGCTTGAGTCTTGACCTTGACAGCGATGATATCTGTAGGGCATCTCTAAGACAAAGGCACCTGATGGTCATTGTTCAGCTGTGCTCAGTCAGTCGATGGTTTTCTATCTCATCCATAGCATGTTAGCCACATTAGCATGTCCTCGCGCACATGAAGTCCAGTAACGAGACCGGTGGAAAAGATAATCTCCGAGACTCAGTGAGACAGTAGGGGACAGATCTGTCAAGAGAGATGTCCTTAACTAGACACCTTCCCTTCTCCACTGCGTTCCCACCACATTACCTGCTTTATAAACCCTGCTGTGGCTTACTGAGTGCTGCTGGCTGACAGTGCTTAAAAATGGCATTACCTTCTGGATCTACAGTGGATAAGACAGTGGGATGTCTCTCTCTCTCTCTCTCTCTCTCTCTCCCTTTCTCTCTCTCTGAGCGATGTGCAGGTAGGCTTATTATGGCTCTTTTGTGACACCAAGGAAGATGAGTGTTTCATGTGCAAGCTTGAGATTGATAAAGTCTGGTGACATGGAAATCCTCTACCATGTTTGCATATCCACATTGGTCAGGGCATCCTGACCACTCACCCTCACCATTGCCTGTGATTGGCACTAAATCCACCCTCCAGTTACTAGTGTGATACGAACACCCCTTCATTACATGTGGAATTATGTCAACACGCCATAGAGAAATGACAGTTTCCATTGGCAGCTCTTAATTACATTTCTAAATTATGCCTCTAGAAAAAAACCCATTGAGGCTGGCACGGCCACCTTTCTTCTAATTAAGTCCGCTTTGTGATTTCTTTGTGGCCCTAAAATAGTGTGTGGTGGGCTTGAAGTCGCTCTGTTTGTTTCTGTTTCATTGAGCGAAGCAAACGCGGCGGCGCTCCGCACCCTCTTGATTGATTTAGTCCCTCATGTAGCTGTTTCTCCTTTTCATCTCTCCTGATTGAAAATGCAATATTCTGATACCTGCCTCCATTACCTATCCTCCTCTTTTACATTTATATTAAAAAAGGGAAAAATATCCGTGCTAGATTAGCAGAGAGAGAGAGGAATAGAGTGAGAGAGTATGGCACAGCAAGTGTGTGTGTGTGTGTGTGTGTCTGTGTGTCTGTGTGTGTGCTTGGAGGGATTGATTCAGTGTTGGGGGATCATTTTGGCTTCATGAAGGCGAGAAAATAAATCATGTGTGGACAGCAGAGGAGGTGGGGGCGCATGTGTGTGTGTGTGTGTGTGTGTGTGTATGTGTGTGTGTGTGTGTGTGTGTGTGTGTGTATGTGTGTGTGTGTGTGTGTGTGTGTGTGTGTGTGTGTGTGTGTGTGTGTGTGTGTGTGTGTGTGTGTATGTGTGTGTGTGTGTGTGTGTGTGTGTGTGTGTGTGTGTGTGTGTGTGTGTATGTGTGTGTCTGTGTGTGTGTGTGTGTGTGTGTGTGTGTGTCTGTGTGTGTGTGGACAGCAGAGGTGCAGGTGGAGTGTGTGGTGATGGAGAGGTGGCTAATGGGGAGTTCTCCAGCGGAGTGCCGCCTGACCTGGCGGGTCAAACCAATAATGAAAGCATCCTGGCCTTTATCTGTTCAGTCTGCCCTTAAGACCCGTCTGAAACCCCTGTCTCTCTCCCTCTCTCTCTCCTCTGTCTGCATGACCGTCTCTCTGCCAGTCATCATCATCGCCTCTCTGTCACACACATACGAGCTCACTCACTGTCACACACACACACACACACACACACACACACACACATACACACACACACACACAACCACACCCACACACACACACATACACACACACACACACACACACACACACACGCACACACACACACACACACACACACACACACACACACACACACACACACACACACACATGTTCCCCACATTGGCCTGTAAAAGAAGTGGCTCAAACATGTCTAATAGTTCAGACAAAGCGCCTCTGTTGACCCTCTCAAGTTGCTCTTGCTCTCTTCCTCATTGCATCCTCCCTTTCTTTCTCCCTCACTTTCACCACTCCCTCCCTCTCTTTCTCACTCTACCTCTTCACCTTCAGTGTGTGCTGCTGCACTTCTAGTAAAAGACTAGTCCTCACTCAAGCTTAGGTTATCTGAGTACAAATGTGATGTATAATCATCACTTAATCTCTCTCTCGCTCTCTCTCTCTCTCTCTCTCTCTCTCTCTCTCGCTCTCTCTCTCTCACTCTCTCTCTCTCTGTATCCCAATCTCTATGTGTGTGTCTGCAGAGTGGAGGGCAGGAGAGTGTGTTTACTATAAGCACCAGGATGATCTGAGCTCCTCCCATACTGAGTATTATTCTGACTGAAGATCTCCAGCTCAATATGCAGACAGATTTTAAGGGTCTTATTTTTGTCCTGGGAACTGAATAACTCTCCTATGCCCATAAGGGCATTTGAGAATGGGGAAAGATGTGTGGTTTTGGGTAAACAGCTTTTCTGTCTTCTGTTTGAAAAGTGCAAAATGTCTGATTGAAAGGGAATATTTGAGAAAGAAATCTGATTGGATAATTGTACTTTGCAGCAATAACAGCAATACTATTTCATTCCAGAAAGAAGCTAGTTGCAAACAATGGTTCTAAAGTACCTGTTAACAGAAGTATATTATACACATAAGTGCAACTGAGGTCATGAACCATTCGGTGAACAATAACAATCAGTCTGAACTGCACGCAGCAAACTTTTTCTATCTTTCAAGTTCCTCTACTAAGTTCTGAACCCTATGATTAAAACATTGTATAGCCTAATGGATCATGCTGCCTTGTACTTACTGTCTGCGTCCTCTCATGTTTCACATATGTGGCTTTGGTCTGTGAGCTGGTGAATATTCAGAGTCTTTCATGAGCAGATGTGTCTCTGTTCTACTTCAGAATGCTGCTCTCTTTATAGTAATGTCATCATCAGTGTTCCATATAGATGAGTTTCTACTCTGGTAACGGCGTCTGCAACTGCACGGCACATGAATCGATTTGAAGCGAACTGGCTTTTTTAATGTCTTTTTTTTTTTTCTGGAGTTAAACATGCTATTAGCTTTGCAGTGGGAAGCATATGGCTCTCCAGATCTAATCTTAAATGGAATCACTTGGCAACCAGGGAGAAGTGGCTCGGTGTGGTAGATTGGCTGCCGAGCACCTTTGACTGTCGCAGAGCCTCCTGCAGGTGCATTTCAATGACCTCTGTGCACATGTGGAAACTATCCCACTGGTATTCTCTGCTCAGCAGCAAGCAATTACCTTGCACGTGCGTCTGTAGATGTGTGTGTTTATTTGTGTGTATACATGTGTGTGTAATAGAGGTAGTGGGTGTGTTTGTTTGTGCATATGAGTGTGCATGTGTTCATGTGTGTGTTCATGTGTGTGTGTGTGTGTGTGTGTGTGTGTGTGTGTGTGTGTGTGTGTGTGTGTGTGTGTGTGTGTGCGCAGCATAGGGGATGAGGTCAGTGAGCCGATGTGATCAATCAGTGGCCCAGCCGGCCGGCACAGCGCGCTGGATGAGCTCGGTGGGATTCATCT
>NW_027468609.1:8242241-8262241 GCF_046254945.1 Alosa pseudoharengus | reverse complement strand
ATTCACAAGCTGATCATTTGTGTATGTGATTACTGATGACACAGTAATTACACAGTCCAGTAATTGCTCTTAAAGTGTAATAGATTTTATCAGAGGATTCTTCAGTGAGCTAATTGTGAACAACATGATCTGTGTCAGGACCTCAGTCACGATATACAGACACGTTAACCAATCCCAATATTTCAACACATTTTCATTCAGAGGCTCTCTGTGATGCCTGTCTTTCTGTATCTGTAAGACATCTGTCTGTATCTCTGTGATCTCTCACTCCATCATCTTCTTTCCTCTTCTTATCCATCCGACATACACTACACCTTTGATATGGAAGGGATAATGTATGGAACCCCGGTCATTATCGGGAAAATAAGTCCCGACAGGGCGAGCCGCACCCCGACGCACCATCAGAGGGGTCATGCTTCGCCCTGAAGGGACTTATTTTCCCGATAATGACCAGTGTTCCATACATTATCCCGCTTATTATACGGCTTCTGGCCATAACATAAAAAAAACAAAAACACCACATCATACATCTCTTCACATTTCTTTTTTAACGTTTCGTCAGGGCTTTTTCTGAGAAACAGATAGTTCGCAACACAAGCAAATAATCAAATGGGTATCATAATGCCGCTATGACTTGAGGGTGGGAGCCTTTGAGATTTGAGCTGGGCTGAGGGTGTCTGGCTGCTCTCTGCTTAGACGAGTGCAGACTGGCATGTCAGCAGAGCCGTGCGGAGCTCTGATCTCCGACGGAGAGAGAGAGAGAGAAAGATAGTGTGGTGTGTGTGTGTGTGTGTGTGACGGAGAGTCCATGGAGATGGGGATTTTCAGACTTAGTGTAATGGCAATATGCTATCTCTCCTCTATGGCTTGCAGGCTGTCAAGGATGTATAATAGCTCCGGGCTTAAGCTATACAGGGTGTGTGTGTGTGTGTGTGTGTGTGTGTGTGTGTGTGTGTGTGTGTGTGAGAGAGAGAGAGAGAGAGAGAGAGAGAGAAAGATAGTGTGGTGTGTGTGTGTGTCTGTGTGTGTGTGTGTGTGTGTGTACAGACATTTGTATGTGTGTACATGTTTATTTAGGTGCACAGGAAGTGGCTTGACTCTTACAAGCCCAGTAAGACCAGTTCATTTACTGCGCCCAAACATCCATCCTGACAACTCATTTAAGATATGGGATCTGTGTGCAGGCAGCTTGTTGTGTTAGTAAGAACCATTTACTTTACACAAGGTCCCTTCGCTGCCTAATAAATAATTGAGTGCTGACTAATGATCCTCAGCCTGCTGATTGATTTAAGTGTTTGTGTCCTTGGTAAGTGAATTTCCCCCTGTGTCTGATGAAAATCTACAACTGTTCTCCAATCAGTTGAGTAGCAACGCAAAGACTAAGTGTACAGTCGGCTTATGTAATTACTACTCTACTATCTGTCTCAGAATGCTGCAGAGACGCTACACATGTGATGTGTGAGTGAAAATAGAGCTGCAGGAACTCTATTTGCACACACACACACACACACACACACACACACACACACACACACACTTTGCTTCCACTTCGCTCAGCGTTGTGTGGGCGGGTGGGTGTGAGAGAGAGTGTGTAGGCTGCACTGATGTGATTAAAATGGACCCTGAGCAATCGTCTGCACAGGCAGAACTGCAGGCACATTAAAGGGGGGAGATTAAAACAGCCATTACGGCGTCGATCATAAAGAGACACTTTTAATTACTATTACCTCCAACGGTAACTTCACGCCACTGCCAGGCCTATGGGGGTGAATTAGGGAAATGCATCGGCCTGTTCCGCGACGGTAAATATGCGACTTGGGAAGCGTTAGTGTCGAGTGCACACCGACAAGCACTTTGTCTTTGCCATGCTGGCATTCTCTCGTTCTGTTCAGGGGGACCGTGTGACAACGTGACAATGATTTTTGTACTATGATGGATGCTAATGACTTTTGCTTAGCATCCCTCCGCTTTGACTGTTTGTCTTATCCACGCGTGGCAAAGCAGAGCGTGATCACAAATATATATCAATCTCGCAGGATGACATGAATCAATGGAAGAAACTATTTCTGGTTTCTCGGCTGAAAATAAAAAAAACAAGAACTACTAAGTTAAACATCATGTACAAATTACAAATGACTTATACATGCTTGCTAACTAAGTCTGTCAAAGATTAAAACAGAAGAAACATTAGCTGGCTGAAAGAGCTTACATCGTGCCACTAACACACTACAGTACTAAACATTACTACTAAATGTATATGTGTGTATGTGCTTTATTGTAGGCAGTCATGTTGGCTGGGATTAGTTCTGCTTAAATGGGGAGGTCTGTTGGGCTTTGACCTTAAGTGTGGTGGTCAGGGTGTAAGGTCTTGCTCCTGACTGCCCTCCACTTTGTGCAGCTCTTTATCGCTCCATCACTTGAGAGGCGGAAAGGTTTGGGGGGGGGAGAAAAAAAACAGGCCCCTTGTGTTTTGTGAAATGCTGCTCTGGTTATTGGTTCGGCTAAAGCCCCTACCCCTCCCCCCCCCCCTTCCTGTTTGCCTCCTGTTAGGCCATCTCTCCAATGGGTAATGCGTGTGGTATTGGCTACCAGGGGGCCAATTAGGAAAACACATGGGGGCACCGTGTTTTTCCAAGAGATCTGTGCAGGGACAAAAAGCAAATCCTTGTTCAGGAAGCTGGAAAAATTAATAAAGCAACAGTGAGAGCTCTCCAATGTTTTTTTAAAGGCCGTTTTAGGCCGGCTTGCAGGGTTGTGGATGGGCTGTTTGGTATTTCATGGGCAATCGAAGAATGTATTTCAGCAACATTCATTTGGTAAACAGCTGTAGTAAATGTGTGTAATTGACAGAGTTGGACCATTCTGTGGCCATTAGGATTCAAATGGCTGAAATATGTTGAGCTGCACTGTCAGATTTCTCCATGGGGCAAATATGCATGCCTCTCTCTCTCTCTCTCTCTCTCTCTCTCTCTCTCTCTCTCTCTCTCTCTTGTGGAGACCACTTTAAATGACACACCTTCAGTACCAAATCAACACTCATACCTAAATTGCATGTAAGTGATAGCTGGGAATAGGAAGAAGGAAAAAAAAACAACTTTGGGCATTCATAAAGATAATATGATATGATAATTTCTACCATTTTACAGTTTTGGCCTCTAACTCCACTCCACATTACAAGTCTTAAACATTTAAATTCTGCCTTATTACAGTGATTATGGAGGGAAATTCGCTTAGGAGGCCACCCAATGGACTCCTAGCTGTTGATTACCGGCTGTCAGACACTCGTCTCGAGGCGTCTCCATGGCTACCCCGTGTGGCCCTGGGGGCTGCGTCTGGATGGGAGCTGGAGAGGCGTTGGTTTGGGGGTGGGGTGGAGGGGTGGGGCTGGAGGTCCGCTGTCGCCCCCCCCCCCTCTGCAGCACCAGCTGTCCTGGGGAGGAGGGGCGTGGCAAATTACCGCCATTATGAAGGGGAGAATGGCCTGGCTGGAGTAATTATTTGTGGCCACGAGACACAGGTGTTCACAAAGCCGAGTGGGCACTGTGTAAATCAGGGCTGACACAGCCAGAATAATGAGCCAGAGCGAGAGGGGAGGAGGGGGGACCCTCTGATGTCAGTGCCAATCTGCCCCTCTCTCCCCCCCCCCCATCCCACCACTTTCTGTGCCTTATGTTATGTTTTCACCACCTCAGCCCAACCCACCACACCGACACACACACACACACACACACACACACACACACACACACACACAAACACACAGAGAGAAACGGACCCACGTACAAACACTCTTCCTTCCCTCCATTTCACTTGAGCTACGTGCTAATATCCGTAGTGGGATTAACAAAAGTGTGGCACTTGTTTCACATGAAACTCTCCTAATCATGGCGGGCCTAGGGGGAGTCACACGAGGTGTTTTGGCTGGATTCGACGACAGGTTTTCTTTGGCTGGCGAGTCCAAGTAGTGTAAACCACGAGAGGCAAGTAAAAGGCACTGCGGTGCGTTTGGCCACAGATTTATTGCTCTGCTCTCTCTCACACTGGATACATAAACCTGCGGATGGCTTGCAAAGAAAGCATTCGGCAGGAATGTCGCTCGGGCCAAGCGGATCTTAAATAATGTATAGATGACAGAGCGGTCTGACAGCGCGCTGCGGTATCGACACGCTCTTGGCTAATATGAGTCATTACCCACACAGATTAATCTAATCATGTCTGACAGGGAGAAAGGTGCTGTGGAGCAGGTCATTCAGCAGGCACCCAAACATACGGCATTTGCTGCTACAACACAATCCGTCTAATGCCCCCTGCCCCAACCCCCCCTCCCGCACGCGCGCACACACACACACACACACACACACATACACACACATACACACACACACACACACACACACATACACACACATACACACACACACACACACACACGCGCACACACACACACACACACACACACACACACACACACACACACACACACACACACACACACACGCACGCGCACACACACACGCACGCACACACACACACACATACACGCACGCGCACACACGCACGCACGCACACACACACATGAAGAAGCAATTCAGTCAGACACTGAGAGTAGAAGCTATGCAGGGGCTAGACATGGTGACCTTCCCCCATGAACTCAAATGCACACTGTACACATGTTGATGGGATACAAGACAGGGCAAGGTCAGGATGCTTGTCACCTGTGAGCGCTTTAGGCCATTCAGCCATCTATTCTCTCTCTCTCTCCCTTTCTTTCTCTTTCTGTCTCTCTCTCCCTTTCTCTTTCTGTTTCTCTACTTCCTCTTGTACTCTCTCTATCATTCGCCTGCCAGCTCTCATACACTTGGTAGGGTTTCTCAAGGCCTGCAGCTTGTTTCTGGTCTACCTCTTCCATTGGACAGTATTGACAGTCTTTGGTTGACAGTGATATATCCAGGGCTCCATTTTGACCTACAGTGTACAGTGTATATTGCCAATAAAGCACATTAAAATGAGACATATATTTATACTAAACATTACCTCCTCCAAAAGCATCTCACCGTGTCAAGTAAAAATAATTCACCGCGACTACTTGTGGTATTGCTGAAAAATTCCTGTAATATCTCTCAGTTATTGTTGTTGGTGTTATGGTGGTCATTTCTTCGGCTCCAAGGGCAAAACAGCCTAGCAGGTCTTCCATAGATCAAACTGCGGTGCGAACAAAGTGCCTGTGCGGCTACTATAAAAGCAGCACACAAAGGAGGCGTAAATAAACCAGCCACCAGCACCACCTCCCCAGCAGCTCCCCGCCAGCCGCACAAACCACCCAGCCTCAGCCCTCAGCCGGCTCTCCCCCTCTCTCATGTAAAGAGCCTCGCCGGTGGCTATTGATTCTGTAGGAGCCTGGAGGACATGCAACGCCAGCATCCCCATGCTGAGAGTCTGTACTCAGGGTTTTCAGCTCGATTAGTCATAGGAAACTAGCGGAGAGCCGGGCCAGTAATGGACAACTTCCGTGCGTTATTAATCAAATTTGCATTGCACTGCGAGCTTCCCCCTCCATAGATTCAATTGTGGGAAGAAAAGGAAGGGGGGGCTGATGGTTTGGTTTTTAACCTGTTGAGGAGTACGGTCACAAATATGTGATTAGAATGTTCGCGAACCGAGAGTTCCACATTATGATGTCACAATTACCCTCAGAGATTTTCCCCATAGACTGTATAAGGAACACTGAAACTATAGATTGTTTGCGTAGAATTCTAGAAGGAACCAGGAAAATAATTCACTCCTCAACAGGTTAAAGCCAGGGCGAGATGAGGAAGTCATGCATGCAGCAAGTGTGCCTCACCTGTGGTTTTTATGCCTCTCAAACAGCACTCTGTTATGACGTTCACATGCAAACACTGACATGTAAACACTAACACGAGCACGAACGCACACAAAACACAATTGTGTTTGGAGACGCCTGCTGTAGAGTTGCTTTCAATCCGGCTGAGATATTCCTGTCGTGTGGCATTGGCTATTTATTTGTAATATGCTGCAACATTCTGCTAACCAAGGTTATCCAGCAGGGGCAAGCAATCACCAGGGAAGCTGAGGAGAGCAGTTTGTTCAATCTCTCCCTCTCCATTCTAACTAATATAGACACTGGGCTTTACAGGCAACTGAGAATACCAATGAGTGATCCAAGCGTAGACTCCTCTTCCCCTCTCTCTGTCTTCCCTCTCTCTCTCTCTCTCACTCTCTTTCCTTCTTTTCTTTTGCTTCTCTCTTTGCTCTCTTTTTGTCTCGGGAAACAAAAACAATATACCCCAACTGCCACCGCACAATTCACTCATTCATTCCACAGATAGTCATCTTGCGAAGCAGATGGAAATGTATGTTATCTTCACCCCATCCCCTCTTTTAACCCCCCCCCCCCCCCCACCAACCCCACCCACCCACCCACCCTGGCCCCCTCTGCCCATGCGCCCCCGTTAATTGGCACATTATTGTATGTTTCCACAGGAGATAAAAGATTGTTTGTAGTGGAGTTCCACCCCCCCCCCCCAACCCCCTCTCTCCTTTTGCTGTGGTCCTCAGACTGTTCATTGACACACGCCGGCTAATTTGGTGCTCAGTTTTGCTAATTCTCCATCTGATAACCAGCCTATTAGGTAATTCCCCCTCTTTGGGTGGTATTACCATGCCCCCCCCCCCTTCTCCACACACACAGACACACACACACACACTCATCACGCCCCTGAATAGGGACGAGCCATTACTCTGTTGAATCCAGCCGGCCGCCCGTGGCTTACGCAGAATTAATTGGCCTTTCATGTTTTTCCAAGTCTGCATGGCATATAAAAGAAACAGAAAAATTGTGCATTATGGTGCCTATTCTTAAATGTTTTTTTTTGTTTGTTTTTTTTGTTTTTAGACAAAATAATCCAGCCTCAGTAATGGTAGCAGAAACTTTTCAGCTTTATTCATAATGGATTTTAAAAGTGTAGCTGAGATGAGAAGTGCAGTCCCTCAGTAGAAAGGACATAACAATAAGAATACTAAAGAGGAATACAAAATGGACAGAGCTGTGACCAGGGAACTCCATAAGAGATGATGAGAGTTATGTGTGTGTGAGAGAGAGAGAGGGAGAGAGAGAGAGAGAGAGAGAGAGAGAGGGAGGGAGAGAGACCTTGTCTGGTAAGCATTAAAATATCTCTTGTCAAACCAAACGGAGCTCACCTTGGCTTGTGTGTGGCGTCTGCCTGACGGATCAGTGTCTTTGCTAGTATTAGAAACAGACCTGGATAATTGGGTCCATGAGGGGAAAGTGAGGATGTGATGGTCTAGGTCAACACAAGGGGAAGGGAATCTAAACTCTCTGTCCTCTCAAGCTTCACAAATAAACAAAGGCACTGTGTGTTTATAACAGGGGCGATTCAAAAACATGCCTTGTATTGATAATATAATCCTCCATTCTAGTTCTCTTCTCTCTGCCATCAGTCAAGTTGTAGTGAAAAAACAATACATGGAAATGAAGTGTAAGATTTACAATGGTAATTCCATTGTATGATTTGGAGCTATTCTCTCTATAGTAGACTACATAAGGGACCTACTATAAAGAATCATGATGACCTATTTAATATTTGTGTGAGAGAGAAATTGTTCCACGGAAAACATTCACCAATATTTTAAAATGGCAAGGAAATGCTTTATCTCGATAAACGTCACGAATATGAATCATTTTTCATTGTTCATAATTTGACCAGAGATGGCAGACGAGCTCAACTCAGCGAGCACCTCACAAGCCTCCCGTTCATCTCCACAATCGATTCCGTATAGTGGTTCCGTTCCAGACTCCACTCCAGGTTTTTAAGCAACCTCCTTTAGATCAATGAATTCGCATAACCAACTCCGTACTCACACTGAACCAGTGGACAGCTCCCGTGCCGACTGAATCCCGCACTACCGTCTGCAAGTCTGCACAGCATTTCCCCCTGCCTTACGCTTGGAGCTTTTGCAAAGATGGAAAACCAGCGTGTTTGTAGTTTGTAGTTGATTCTCATCTTGGAAACTACCGGGCTGTTTACCTTTTCTTCTGTAAACTTCGGCTGTTTTGGTGATCCTATTCCATTCTCTCGGAGCTCATGAATTGAATTTTACGGAGTGAGAGTCGGGGTTTCTATGATTTTGGGACAGGCGCTCTATCGCTGAAGCTAAACCATGGAGAGGGCCGTTGGATGTACTGGTCTGAAAAGACTTTTATCAGTTACGATCTGGTTTTTCTTTATCGGTGGCAGCAGCAGAACATTCGGTAAGTCTCTACGAATACATCACTTTTTGTAAATTTGTTGTGTGTTTGACAAATATGGTCCATGGAACCGATGCCACCATAGAGTGCAGGCTTTGGACTATGAAGTGATGTTTGAAAGTGGAGTTGGTAGATCCTTAACATCAGTAACATCAGGTTACCCATTTAGTTCTCACGTTTAGTGGATGGGGTTGTTAGAATTCAGAATGTAGGCTATTGTCGGGGTCACCCTCATGCTCAACCACTGGTCACCGTTCTCTGCAGACTCTGAATGACTCAGGGGTTCACTAAAGCTGGTAACCCATTCGATCAATTTGGTGTAGGCTACTGGCTTCTTTAATTTGATTATATTCCCTATATTGCTTACGCTGACGAATGGTGGGGTAGATGTCGACACTGTGGTTGATTGTATGTTCTGTTGCCTCGGCGTTTCTGTTGCGTTTAGGCTACAGTAGCCCGCTTCGAGTCTTTACGTTTTAGTTGACGGCTCAGAGGCAATTAGGCTACTGTATAATAGCTAGTGGTCACTTGCAGTTTTGTCACAACCTATGTTTTGTTTCTGTCAGTGCACATTTTCATTAATTCCATCATACAGTTGTGGTGAATTGAAAGAATCGGTTTATAGCTTTATGGTAACCTGTTCAAATTAAATCTGTTCTTAGACTTGTCTGATGTTATGGTGTATTATAGGCTACATCAAACACAACCTCTCATTACTCATGTATTGTAAGAAGCATAGGGTGCCGACGTTGAATGCCCTATGCGTCCAACACTGATCCGTTCAAAATTTCCTTCTGCGCTACTCTGGTTTCGTGAAAAGTGTTTGTAGCCTACCATAACATTTTGCCGACCTCCTTCGCTGTCACACAGAAGAGGATGTTTCGTCTAGCCTGTCTAACAAATCTCGCTTTGCTGTAAGTTTGGCGTTGGAAAGCCGATTTGGGGAAAATGAGGGGGGATTTTATTTTACAATTTTAAGTGCGCTTGTTTATGGAAACGTAGGCTATGGAAGTATGGATAGGCTTGGCTACATCAGTTGTGAAGCACCAACGTTATTATGTCAGTTTAGACGCATTCTAATAAGGCCATTTCCCCAGAATTGCCGCATTCATTCCATAAAGCATAGAATATTAAATATGCCACACGAACAGACATTTTTCGAATATTTTCAAAACACCTGATACAGGCATATGTAGGGTAAGTAAGTCTGGGGAATAGGGCAGTTAGGCTACCTTTTGAGCTGTAACTGAACGCTGCGCCTTCCCTAGGTATGACGCCCGAGAGCGGCATGGCGTTCCACATTCAAATTACAGTGTTCGTGGTTTCACACTCTGTGGTCAGTCAACTGCCTTTCACATTGTAACTGTAAGTTTCCCATCATTGCAATAATAACCTATACATGTGTTTCATGGGCAACTCAACAACAGCTTCAATTTGAATTCCAGTACCTGCCTGACTATGTGTTTGCACAATGTATTTCGACCAAAGTGCCACAAGAGGTGCACTCTACCACCACGTTTACCCGGCGGGAAGCTCCAACAGAGCCATTCTCATTACTGAAGGAGAAAAATCTGTCACGTTGGTGACTCGATGACGTTTCTATTTCCAGAAAGATGTATTTTCTTCTATTGTAGCCTACAAAACAAGCGATTGACACCTGCTAAAACAACATAACTTGCGTTGATTTAAACACATCTCTGTGTAGGGACAACACAGTTTGTGTTGTTTCCCCTTTTTATTTGTTGCACAATGTGTGTTGAAAATAACACAACTTTCGTTGTTTTTTAACACATCTCTGTGTCCAGATAGGGACAACACATTGTGTACAGCATTATTTAGAGGCACTGTAAACATGAAATGAAATTGAAAATGAAAAAAGCTTATTCATGGTTATAGAGTCAATAGGCTACCACACTTACATGTGTGTAACATTTGGAGATGCCATTGTTTCATTTTCAACATTGTAGTATGGCTTTCCATTTTGGATGTCATTTGAATAGGCCTACTGAAGTAATTTTTCTTGGTGAAACTATAATTTCAACATAGTGTCAACAGGATTTCAACAGCAGTGTTATATAGTTGGTTGACAGTTCTGATCACCATAGAAATATGTAATCAGTAGCCTAAGCACTGTAATGGACGTGGGTACACTCTTAAAACTAATGTGTTGAAAACAACACAACGTTGTTTTTAACACATCCCTGTGTCCGGATAGGGACAACACAGTTTGTATGGTTTCCAACACATCCATTTCAAGAGTGTGTGTTCATTCTCTCTCTGTAAAGATCAACTTACTTGAAGTATCACCTCCGAGTGTCACCTTTGCCATCACTCAGATCCCACCCACAACTGCCTCTCTCAGACAGTTGACTCAGGAACACATTTGATCGGAATCTGGCACGTGCCAGATTGGGACCACATCCCATCCAGAATGTTCTCCTCTTCCTGCAGTTCATTTACCCTTCTGGATTGTTGCCAGGGCAACAATGCATGAGAGTGTAACAGAGTTAATTGTAGACCCGAAGCTTATTTTTTGATGATATACTCGTGTTGCTTTGTCACCCATATCCACCCCTGCGGATCCTAAAAATACTCAGCACATATGAAACAGCAAACTGCAGAGAGAATAGTGGGCCATCAAGATATGTCTCCATGGGATAATCTCTTCTTTGATCATTCATTCCGCTAGCTCACCCCCCCCCCCCCCCCCCATTTATTTAATCTGGCTGTACCCCAGAGACCGTAGGCAAATTTCTTGTTGTACTCTTGTTCTCAGTGTTGTACTGAGCAGTCAATTTAAAATGTCACTGTATTATTCATGCAGTTTCCAGAGCATACTGTACCTGACTTTACCTCTTCAACGAGGTCACCTACAGGGTCGAGTTCAACTAGTTTCTGAAAATTGCTTTGTTCTGACATTGGCTGTAGGGTTTCAGTCGAGGTCTCTCTTAGGTTATCACCTGAAGTGTCCCAGACTCGTTTTGTTGGTTGTTGATTTTGATGGAGTGATGATTTCATTGTGTCTGTTGAATTGTTGGCCAGTCATTAATTATCTCCACAGAAAACAATACAACTTTTACTCAACTGCCTAAATGTTTCCTATGATACAATGCATGGTATGTTTGCAATACAGAAAAAGGGCATGCACTGTGTTTCTGATATTATTTTCCTTTGGGTTTGTTATACTACAGCAGAAATCACAGCATCCATAGCATTAAGAAGATGATCATTCATGTACAATAAGCTATGCTTAGAGCAATCAACTTATGGTATAAAGATAAGGAATTAACAGATTTATGCATTCCTGAAATCCTATCTCTTTCTCTCTCTCTCTCTCTTTCACTCTCTCTCTCTCTCTCTCTCTCCTTGCTGTTGGTCCACCTTTCCCTGCATGTGTGTCATTGTATTTTATCTTAGCTTACTCATTGCTGTTTGTGACATGGAAATGACTGAAGTATTTTGAAGCTAAATTGTTTTAATACCCTGTCTTTATTAGCAGGTTTCATAAAGCTAATTTGGGAAATAATAATATTTAGACCCAATTCATCAACTGAGGCCTGTTGATGTTTATGCACTGCCTCCCCTCAAGACTTGGCGTTTTGTCAAAACAGTTCACAGTCTTCACAAATTAATGCATTCCGTTTGAAGTGGTGTGGATTTTTTCCTCACTGATGAACACACGGTGCAGAGACTAGCAGCGTGAGAGAGGCCACCGTGAATACAAAGTGGCAGGCAGAAAGCCTCGCCGAGTGGCACCAGGTAGCTTTCACCTCCGTGCCCGCAACACGGTTACACGGCGGTCAACACACTCTTCTTAATTACCGAGCGAGCCTGCCACTTGTGTCGGAGTGTGTTATCTTAATTTAGGACAGATTTACAAGTCGGGGTGCCCACCTCTCTGTTCTAATTTTATCTGAGGTAAATGGATTTGTTTAGAGTCTGCACCCCATGCTCTCTGGGGTTGGATCGTCGCCATCTTTGCACTGTTGTGTAGGCTAGTATATGTAGTGCTAGTGCCCTTCAGTGTAATTACTGAAACATTGTGTGTTCGTCGTCTTAAAGTTACAGTGCCAGCCTGTGGTGACAAGGCCGGTTTGTATTGAGACTGTTGAGTACATCTGTCATTGCAATATGTTCAACACCCAATGTTTCCATCCCAGTACCCAACAGACACTTTGCCATATTGGCAGTAGCATCTTGTCTCAAAAACTGGAACTCCAGCAGAAGTAATTGGACCGTCGTGGGGTTGTTTACACAATGAGAAGCATAACAGATCTGATTTTGCCCAGAGTCATTTGATCATTTATACATCCATCAGACTTTTAAACTGATAGAGATTCTCACAAATGACTTCTTCTCCATACAGCAATCCACTCAACTCAGGCCTTTCATACAACTTAAGCCTTTAAAAGCACACTTAATGCTTGTGTCACGCTAATACTCAATTGAGCCTTTTTCCTGCTGATTGGCTTACATCCCTCTTCTTTCTGACTGAGTCTCTAAAAGCATGGACATCTTGAATCTCTTTTTTCCAGCAGTCTCAATGTAGGGGCTTCATCCCTGGAGAGAATGACAGAGAATTTATTTTTCCCTCCCTGTAACTCCCTGCTGCTGGCACTGTGGCTCTCCTGCTGTTTCCAGGTTCAGGTGCATTGTGGGATTGGTCATGGCGAGGGTCTTGAGATGGTGTGATTCATTTGAAATGGTGCCTCTCCCTTCATCCTCCTCTTTTTTCCATGGCCTGTAACCAAACAGGGCCAGCCAGAGACAGATGGTCTCTAGGCGGGGTCTGCTCAAAGACTTCAACCCTGTAGGGAGCTGGTGGAGGTCTGCTCTGGTAGAGCTATCTCCCTGGCTTCAATGGCTTCAGTCAGTCATCATCATCATCTTCAATGGCATCAGTCATTGTGTGGAACAAGCTATATTATGCTTAATCGTAGACTTTTCGTAATAGGTCAAACATTCCACAAACAACGTGAGTTCAATATAAGGTGCAAAATGTGTGATTGTGTGCCACATTGCGTACATTTACACTTCCTTGCTGTACTTCTGAATCCTTAAGGGAAAGATGTTATTGGCTTGTAGTAGAGTTGTGTCTCTGTGTGTGTGTGTGTGTGTGTACGAATGCAGTGCACGCTTGTATGTTCATCGTGGGGGATTTCCATTAGCACAGCGATTTATCTAATGGTATGAAAGTTTGATGCGATTAGTTGGTCACTGACTCGTCATTACAGCCGTATTGTCGCTATGTTACCGGCAACATGTCCTCCAAACACTTTTGACGTGATTCAGCTGTGCTCTCATTCTGCATGACCTTAAAAGAAAAGAAAAAAAGAAATTTGCTTGTCATCACTTAGTGTGGCTTTTCGACTTGACTGACTCTCAACAAGATTAAAATAAAAGAGGAAATCAGTGATTAGTGCTCGCCTGCTTGTCTACGCCTAAAGCCTGCGCTGGTCCAGGCCTGGCCAGTGATCTGTGAACTGATTTGTCATTTACGGAGGGCGGTCATTCACTGCTTTAGTGTATGTCGTGAGAGCACACTGACGGACGGTCATCGCTTGGTCTTACAAAAGCATTGAGCAGCCACTGTCACATTAAGAACTGACCGGCACATCACCATACTGCTAGAACCTACAGTGGCTGGATAAGCTATGACACGTGTGTGTGTGTGTGAGTGTGTGTATGTAAGTGTGAGTATGAGTATGAGTGTGTGTGTGTGTGTGTGTGAAGTGAAGTCATGCTTGTACCGGAGGCGTAGCCCATTTATTTGCTGCAAACATTGTTTGACGTTTGCCTCACCAGGCTCCAGGGTGCTAATAAACATCTGAGTGGCACTTCACGAGGCACATTGGCGTTGACATGACCATAGGGTGTGCCATTTTTCTCCTTATTAGCTCAAATTAGAGGAAGGCTCCGCACAGGCTGAGGAGAGAGGGCGCTAATTGAAGATGACACGAGGAGGTTTGCGCTTTTGTGGAGTGTACTGAACGGCAGTGAGAGGCTACAAAGCAAAGAGACCAAAGAGAGCTAGTGCTAGTGCTAGTTAGGATGTTGTCTCTCGCAGTGTCTCGTGTTTTAAAGTAATGGTGTGCTCAGATTAGTGTGATTATGTTTGTGTGTGTGTGTGTGTGTGTGTGTGTGTGTGTGTGTGTGTGTGCGTGCATGTGTTAAGAGGAGGTATACTTGTTCTACTGTACTGGCAATTGAGAACTATTTTTTCTTCAATTAGAGTCCATTAGTAATCCTGGAGAATGTACCTCAACAGCGGTAGAAATTTGTATCAAATGACTCTACCTATTTCTCCTTGAGGTGGATTGCTTTTGAAAGCACTCGAGGATTCACAGGATATGACTTCAGACAGGCACTTCTTTTTCAGAGAAAGAGAGGCCTTGGTCGGGCTACGGTTTCCAGACACACTGTAGCCCGTGGCCACATGTGCTTCCTCCCGCATCTGCAAAATGGAGAGACGTCCTGACAGTGGCATCGTCTTGGCTGTCGTCTCGGCAGCTCACAGTTCCGCTCACGAGTCATTCGGGATGAGTCCCACTTCCTGCCGTTTTATTATTTTTTTTCAGATTCGCTGAGACACTTCACATATGAGGCACGACAGCAACCCTGAGATTCTGTTTCTGTCTTTTCTTTCTTTTCTTTTTTTTATTTTAAATCTCTGAACTTGGCAGGAGAAATCGTTTCCCGTCACATCCCAGACCCTTGTTGGGGTTAGAGGCTATGAGGGTTTTGCTTTGCGTGAGGTTTGGAGATCCACCCTGACAGTCGTTCCGCCAGAGGAATGTTCCTCAGCGCCACTGGTTTGAACTCTCAGCCTGTGTTCCTCTTAGGCTTCGTGCGGTGGGTTTGACAGCATGTACAGTTGCAGCCACAGTTTACATGCACATATGCTGTTGTTAAACATCTGGAAGAAACAAACTGTGTAGATCTGTCTGTATTTGTTCGACATGACAGGTTTATAAAGACATGGCTCTATAAAACAGATTGTGTGTTATATTCCCCCATAGTACAATGTTTAGATATGATTGTCTGTCATGATTTGGTTAAGCAGCTCAGTTTTTTGTAATGAAATGGTTGCAGTGCTATAGCGAGGGGCTCCCGTGTTCACGTGTGGGGGATTGCTGTGAGAAATGTTCTGTCCTACGGCTTTGCTTTTGAGTGTCTGATGGTGTGCCGTAAACTTGTCAAACAATCTCTCTTGTGTGACACAGATTTCAAATCTGCTCGGTAAGCAAGCACGGTTTTGATTTTATTTTCCACTATCTTTGTGTGGTGCTTATCAGAGGGATGCATGCACACACACACACACACACACACACACAATTTGTCAAAAAGACAGTTTTTTTCTTGAGATACTTGACCTATCAGATACAACAGAAGGTGTTTTGTGTGAGAACTGTTATGATTCATAACCTGTCCATAACCATATCCTGATAGCTTTTTCTATTTGGCATTGAAGGGTGATATTCACTGTTGCTTTATTCAGTTTTTATCTCCAGGGTGTTTGATCGGTGGTGCATGTTCCTGTTTAAAATGGATGCCATCAGGGTGCATTTGTTAGAATGCCTCAACAATGTCATGAAATATACCCACATGCTTAACAACGCTTTATGATATTGTGATATCAATAGCCATGCACTATTAGCCAGTAACCTCCACAGCTGCTGTTCCTAGGAACGTTCCTTGCAGTGCATGCGCTGGTCCCTTGATCACCAATCAGCAGCAGATGTGTGGGAGGTCTGACACAGCACAGGGTGTCCCAGTTCTGCAATATGACTAATCAACGGTAGAATACCATGATACCATAGCCAATGATATTCACCCTTATCCGGATTTGCAGTGACATTTTCCCACCTGATATTTTTCCTAGCAGCTTTAGCAGCCCTCAGAAGCACTGGGATTAAACGTAGCACATGTTTAACGGCCTGAAGAGAGCAGAGGGCTGTGATTACCAACGGGCAACGTGTTAAACAAAGAAAAGGAAAAGAAAAGAAAGTAGAGAGAAAGACAAGAAGAAAAGGCAGAGAAAAAAATCATGACCTGCCATCTCATCATGACCTGCCATCTCTCCCATGTGCGAATAAAGGAGAGAGGTGAGGAGAGGATTAGCCTCCATTGAGAAGACTGTCACGTCACGAGCGGCAGATATCTAATCTGATGTTAAAAATGGTGTTGGGGGGTTGTGTGTGTGTGTGTGTGTGTGTATGTTTGTGTGTGTGTGTCGGGGGGGGGGGGGGGGGGGGGTTGGGGTTATGTCTGCTGACTACACCTCAGTCGAGACACTGTCAGTCCAGCAAGCGTTACTAGCGGTAACCGCCACTACTGCTGCTGAATAGGGTGGGAGTGTGATTGCCTGTCCCGGCCCTGGCAACGGCTCATTGATGATGTACAGCCTCGGGCGGGTGAGATTATGCTCTCATTGATTTCAGCGAGGAGGCGGCGGGGAGGCCTGATGGCTTCTTGGCCGCGCAGACGGCCCCACCGACGAGCTGTGGTGATTGGGGAGGGATAAGTGGGGAATGAGGGGGGGAGAGAGATGGAGGGAGGGAGGGAGCTGGAGAGATGTGATGATGGCAGCATAGAGTGGGGATTTTAAACATGCCACACACAGCTAGCTGTAAGATTGGATGAAGGTGGAGACTAGAAGAGGGAGAAAGAGAGGGATAAAGAGAGGAGAAAGAGAGAGAGAGAGAGAGAAAATGGAATAAGTGAGGAGAAGGAGAAAAAGTAAAAGAGACTGTATGGCTTTGAGAAATAGAGGGTAGAGTGGCAATGAAATATCAGAGAGAGTGCTATTGAGAGAGTGAGACGACAGAGGAGGAGCAGAAAGATGAGGAGGAGGAGGAGGGGGGAGAGGAAGAGTAGGAGAGTGGGAGTTGAGAGGTAGAAATAAGATGATGAGATGGAAGTGTGAAAGTGAAGAGAGAGAGAGAGAGAGAGAGAGAGAGAGAGAGAGAGAGGGAGGAGGGGAAGCAGAACGAGTGAGCTAGCGAGAGGAGGGAAGGGAGAAGAAAAGAGGGAAGGAAGAAAGCGTAGACAGGAGCATGGGAGGCTCTCAATTATCATGCTCTGCTCATGCGGAGCCTCCTTCTCACCACTTTCTTCATCAGGAAATTGGCTCGGAGCACCCAGGCAGTGTGTGAGCAGCGTCAGGCACAAAATGGGCCCCGGGGGGTGGAAATCCCTCCCTGGGAAACAAACTCCTCTTTTCTCCTCTCCTCAGCTCAACAGTAAACAAGAACAGGTTGTAAACGTCGGCCAGAGATGCTGTCTGACCATCAGTCTCTGCTCTCCTCAAGGCTACTGGAGTGGAGGAGGAGCAGAAGGAGGAGGAAAGAGAGAGAGAGGGAGGGAGGGAAGGAGGGAGGGAGAGAGAGATCCAGAGGGTGAAAGAGAGAGAATCTTTTTTTCCCCTGGATACATCTGTTGAAGCTCTTTTTTACTCTTTTTGTCGAGAGATTGGGTGGCATTGATGTGAGAGATTTTCTATATTTATTTTCCCCCAGACCTCATCCATCCACGAAATCACAACAGCTGCCACAAGAGAAGATTGAAACAAACATATGGTTCCCCCAGAGCCATCACCTTACGAGTGGTGTTATCTCTCCACTGTGTGTATGTTTGTGTGCATTGCACCCGACTCTCTCTTTGCCTGGTTTTAACAAACACACACACAGACACACACACACACACACACACACACACAAAACACACACACACAAACATAATGCGTACAGACACACACCCTCATCACCGCAACAATATCTTCCATTTTTGCGTGAACTCAACAAAAGACACATGAATAATACATAGATCACAGTTCTTATGCATCAGATGTCAAGACGGACTTCACAGACTTGCTTGCATTATTTTCATGTCACTCAACGCCAGTAAAGCCATCTCTCTCTCTCTCTCTCTCTCTCTCTCTCTCCCCCCTCTCTCTCAGCATGTCAGACCTGACTTGACACAGCCTAGCCCACAGTCACCTCTCTTTCATTGTGACTCATTTACCCAGAGTATGTGAACACAGACCTTCTATTTTCCTGGGCACCTAAGAGCTAGTCGTCTAATGGCAGACACACCGAAAAGGACCAGGTCCTTAGATAGGCTGACTGACACACAGACGCTGAAACACACACTTCAGCAGATAGGCATTTGCCAAGGCTGTCAGGAAGAGTGTTGAATGAGAGAGCTGTTTGTCAGATGATGTTGCTCAGCTTCCATCGTATGAGATTGTTATGCTCAGGACATTGCAGTATACTGC
This sequence comes from Alosa pseudoharengus, assembly GCF_046254945.1. Taxonomy (NCBI): domain Eukaryota; kingdom Metazoa; phylum Chordata; class Actinopteri; order Clupeiformes; family Clupeidae; genus Alosa; species Alosa pseudoharengus. Next base: position 8,243,678 of record NW_027468609.1, on the reverse strand, counting down.
AGTTCAACATGCACTAATATGAGTCATAGATACAACAATAGAAGGTCTAGGTTTAAGAGGACCAAGGAGAAAGATTTTCACTGTAGGTTATACTGGGCAATTGTTTTGATGGCCTCCATTTGTGGACTTTGGCCTTGTTCACATTCCCTCATGTTTACAAATAGCTGTCCTTGTGGCTGTGTCCTGTACCCAATGCACCTACTGTGACATTTGAGGGTTTTACTTTACTTGGGAACATTTCCTGTCCAGTTTTTTGATAATATTTATGTCTATTTATGGTACGCAGATGCTTTTGTCCAAAGTGTGATAACGTGATCATTCCTCATATTTTTAGTCTGTGTTTTGGGGGTATGGGCCTCCTTAAAAACACATGGTTGTTGTTTCATTCGACACATGGAATTTCCTGGACTTTCAAACCCCTGTTCTGGAAGTGACATGAAGCGTTATTTAGATGTCAGAAAATGGCGTTATTTAGATGTCAGCAGGCAACATGGCCCTTTGTGCCTCAGCAAGGAATGCACAGAGGAGTGGAGTACAAAGGAGGTGAAGAGGCTGAGGGGAAACGAGGGATGAGAGGAGGTAAAAAATGAGTGTGTGTGTGTGTGTGGTGGGGGGGGGGGGTGTGCGGGGGTGAGGAGGGCAGGGAATAAGAGACAGACTCCGCACATGTGACCCGGGAGAAATAAAAAGCAAGCTGATGACACGAGACGGTGAAAAGAGCCGTGTGTTCAAAGGGTCAGCCCTCATTTCCATCACAATCACCACTCACCACTCCATCTGTCAGGCCTGGAACACATCAGCCCAGTGTGTGTGTGTGTGTGTGTCTGTGTGTGTGTGTGTGTGTGTGTGTGTGTGTGCTCTGAGATGGTAGTGCATATGGTCATTTTAAGGAGTGCATGTACACTGATTGCATGTGTGTTGAGTGTGTGTGTGTGTGTACATGTGTGTGTGTGTGTGTGTGTGTTCCCTGAGACTAAGACAGTATTGCATGTGGTCATTTATGAGTGTGGTCATTTATGAGGAGTAGATGGGGATGGAGAGGACTGAGTGTGTGGATGTCTGTGTGTATGTCGAGAGAGAGAGAGTGTGTGTGTGTGTGTGTGTGTGTTTCTTACACCATCAGCTCATGTGGTCATTTCTAGAGTGGTGGGTGTGGTGGGCGGGTGCAATTATGCGTGCTGAGTGTCATGTTGGTGTGTGTGTGTTTGGCGCGTCTGCGTCCGTGTGTGTTTATCTGCTGGATGGACCGGCTCTGCTTCAGCCTCCTTTGCTCCGTGATGGAGTGTCGGATCTGAGTGCTCCTTCATCAGCGTTAGCCTATAGCAGCCTAGCGCTCGGCGGAATGCTAATTCGTGCGTGCCCATGATTAACGGCCTGTCGGTCGCGCAAGGTTCATCTCACTGCGGCGGGAACTTCATGCTGTCAAATTTAGTCATG
>NW_027468609.1:8229741-8237241 GCF_046254945.1 Alosa pseudoharengus | reverse complement strand
AGCCAAACGGGCAAGGCTGCGCTATCATTCCAAAGTCAATATGAGCTTTAGTCAGCCTGATCCATGGTTTAGGATCAAACCCATAACTTTCTCTGGGCCTACTTAAGTAAATCCCTCTTTACAGACTGGGGTGGCGCGAGGGCTGTGATGAAATGTTTCAAGGTTAATGGTTCATAGTTTTACTCTGATCCATAGACGGACACATGTGAACACGCTCTCTCTCTCTCTCTCTCTCTCTCTCTCACACACACACACTCACACACACACACACACACACACACACACACACACACACACACACACACACACACACACACACACACACACACACAAGCAGACACAGAATTGTGCTGACACACATACACGCAGAGAGACACACACACACACACACAGAGACACTCATACACACACACACACACACACACACACACACACACACACATACACACACACACACACACACAGGTTCTTTGTCTGTCCCTCTACTTCCCTGTCTTTCTTTTTCTCTCTCCTTTTCTCCCTTCCTTTACATTTTTACTCACGTACATACACACACTGGTGTTGTCATGATACCAAAATTATGGGGTATCGCAACATTTTTTATTTCAGGGTATTGCCATTCCTTCCTATTATTGTGGATTGTGCAGCGCTAACACACACAAACACACACACACACACACACACACACACACACACACACACACACACTGCTTCCCAGTCTCCTCCTGTACTCTCCTGAGTGATGTCCTCACACATGCACACACAGGGAGAAGTGCTCTGTGTGTCTGTGAGTGATGTAGCCGTCTGGTGAGCGTAGCCGCTTTTGGCAGCTCATCATGCTCCAGGCGGAAGCTGCCGGAGTCAGGCTGGAGGCGAGATCCAGGGGAGGGGAGGAGAGGGTGGGGGGAGGGGGTGGGTGGAGAGGGGTGGAGGGGGTGGAGGAGGGGGTGGGGGAGAGGGGTGGCTGAGACAGGCTGCTCCCTCCTCCCTGGCGACCTGACGTTGGCAGAATTTAAAGTGCCCCCACCAACACCCCCTCATGCATTCTCACTTAGACACTCTCACACACACACTTACATTCACATCTTTCCTTATCTCCCTTTCTCATTCTCTTTCACTCTTTTTTTCTTTCTTTCTCTTTTACACACACACACACACACACACACACACACACACACACACACACACACACACATACACACACTCACACTCAACTCACACTCAGTCATAGGCACGCAGTAAGTAGCCAGCTCAGGCATTTAGAGAGTTCTGCCAGAGGGAACTGCCTCGCTGTGGAAACCTGGCAGAGGCCACAGATCTGTCAGAGAGGGCTCCAACTCAGCCACATAACCCCACCGCCTGGTAACCGTGAAAAAGAGCAGATTAGGGGGCGTCTACCTGCGTGATTAAGAGCGTAGACGTGCCTTGTGACCTTGAAGTTAGTAGATGATCACTACCAGTTACCATTACCCACTATCACAGCTTTTCCACTAATTACAATGTTATTACAATGTTACTACAGCTATATTACCTCCACTGGTTGCTGTCTGCTGTCTTCACCTGCTGTATCTGTCTAAATTCCCTCCTGTATTGCCCCCAATTACCGCTCCAGCATTGCAGCACAGTGCAGTGTGCCAGTTGTTATGCGAAAGCCATTATATTCCAGCAGGCCAGAGCTCCTCTTCAGAGTTGTTAGCTAGTAGTGCAGATGTGCTTCTGTCCCCAAGCATGAAACAGGAAGGATAAGAGCGAGCGAGGCAGGGCTCTCAACTGCTCCCCTGGGTCGGGCAGAACATGGCAGGGGTGGAGCGAGAGAGAGAGAGAGAGAGAGAGAGAGAGAGAGAGAGAGAGAGAGATAGAGAGACAGTGGCATTGGAGAGAGAGAGAGTGGCATTGGAGAGAGAGAGAGAGAGATAGGGGGTAAAAGAAAGGGTAGATGTAATGATGAGTCTTTCCCCTCCCTCATCCTCAGTGCCCTTTCAAGCAAGCACGCCTGAACAGGAGGGATGGGTAAGGGGCTGATGCGGGGGGGTGTGTGTGGGGGTGTGTGTGTGTGTGTGTGAGGGGTAGGCACAGAGAGATCTCATTAGAGCCAGAGCTAACCTCTCCCTTACCTCTCCTCACATATCAGCCCGTTACTCTCCGTGCTCTCCTCTTCCGAGCTAAGATACAGGGAGAGGAGAACAGGAGGGGACATTAGAAATGCAAAAAGCGCTTTGTCTCCATTCTGCCCTCCTGCTCGTCTCGTCTCGCTGTCGGGGGCCGTTTTTCCGCACTCCGCGCTGAGTGGAACAGTGGCCTCCTTGGTCTTAGATATTTAATGGCAGACAATTTTTGAGCTGTAGGTTTTCATTTTAGTCCTTTTTGAAAAAGAATATTTTGAAAGTGTGCTACTTAATACTGTATGCTACCTTCTTGGTTGGGCCTTCATTTTCATGTGAGAATCCAGGTGAAGGAAAATAAAACTATGAAACTGTGGTAATACATTTATGGCTATCTGAGTGGGGGAATGGCTTGCAAATGGCTAGTTCTGGCTAGACTGATATTTCTGAGGTGAGTGAGTTCACTATCCAAAAAAAAGAAAAGATAAAGAAGAGGACAGGAGGAGAAACGACAGAGAGCTCCCTTCATGAACCCACTGCAGTACTCATCCCCATGGCTCCATTACTACGGGTCACTTCATGAAAAACAGCCCAAGCAAAACAGCCATTTGATCCATGTCTGAGAGTGCAGAATCAACAACAAAAAACCCCTCGGAAATGGCATAGCCCAGTGGTCTCCTGTAAACACAACCCAGCAGCACTCGGATCAGACAAACCATCTCCCTAGAATAAGATGAACTTCATGATCAAAGCCAAGTGAACGTCTGGGATATAATCCTGTCTCTTTTAAAGATTGAACACTGGTGCAGATAATCCAGCCCGGCTAGCGGCTAACTCACAAGGTAGCTCTCAGGACTATTGATCTGGGGCGAGAACAGTAGATGAGTTAAGATGTCGGACCTCAAGTCGTTTCATCCTCTGCTTGATTTGTTGTGAGCAGTTTGTAGTGCTATTGATTCCTTGACTCGCCTTCCTCGGGACTCACTTTAGATGATTACAGTTTTTGAAGATGAACAAACTCTTCATTCCCCTTGGCCCTTACCCATCAACTTCCCCCAGTACTCCCCCACCCCCAAATACTATCAATCCACCAGGGATACAATTAGGTCTGAAAAATATTTCTGTAGTCACTACAACTGTCTGCTTTACCACCCAATGTGTTTTAACAACACCATGGGGTCTTTTTGACTTGGGCTTCGGCATCATCCAAGATAGCTTGGAGGCATTTGCTAATAACAGATCAAACTGGCACACAGCAAATAAACAATGACTGCTGAGCCTTTCGGAAGGCCTCCGAGTCTTTTTTACAAGAACAACGCTCTAAGGAGAAAGCAGTTGGCTGCTTGCTATCTGAACAGCTATAGTAGAAGACGTAGTAGGGTCTTGCTTGAGCGAGAGAGAGTCTTTTAGAGGAGTTAATAATGAAGCAGCATCTTCATCTCCACCCCCCATCACTTACTCATCCACAGCACGCGCCGTGACAGGCCTGGGTCATTAATGGCTTGATGTGGAATTAAAGATGTCGCCCTAATAAGATGCCGGCGCAGGCTCCGAAGCCACTTCAGGGGGACGCAATTAACCCGCGGGCCGCCATGGCGTACGAGGCGCCTCGTCTGGCCTTTGTCGCTAGCGCAGGAAAGACGAAATGGAAGTGAACCCTCCTCTTGACCTGTGTTTGTCAAAGGGATAGAAACAAGCCAGTTTTAGCTCTGGCTATGTCTTCACCACGGCTATGTTAAAAAGAAAAAAAATATGACCACTCCTTATGGCATCTGTAAAACATTATGCCCATTTTTAGCATCCTCCATTTCATATAGTTGCACTCTAGGGACATGCATAGGCAGACAGAAGCTGAAGGCTGAAGTAGCTTAGCCAGATCTAACCAGGTGTTTGATCCATGTGCTACAATAAGTGTGCCTTATGCTGCCGACTGTCGCCGAGTGTCTCACCAGCAGTCTGTTGCACTGGGACATAGTTACAACTACTGTTCTCAAACAACAGTTTTCAAAACAAAGTTATCTTTAAGGAGATTCTAGACCTGAAATACCATCATACAGTACACACACACACAAACACACACATATATATATGTGTGTGTGTGTGTGTGTGTGTGTGTGTGTGTGTGTGTGTGTGTGAGTGCACGTATGTGTGTGTTTGCATGTCTGCATTTATTCCAGTTGGCATAATATACACAGTGTATAAATTATGATTGCGTATATGTTCATGTCCCTGTGTGTGCGGATTCAAAGCTGAATTGCGCTGCTCATTTGTGCGCTGTATGCTGGTGATGACTGGACACTCTCCCAGCCCGTGCAGCGCTGCATGGGTGTGGACCGCTCTCATTTATCACCGCCGGCCCAGTCAAGATGCCGCCTGCCCTGTGCCACGCCATTGATTGCTGTTGCCGGGAGACAAAGAGGCTTGTTTGTCCTTTCGCGGCGTGACCAGGAGTCACCTGCCGTCTGGCTAATCCGCCGGCCATTATCCGGTCCGTGGGCATCTCTCAGGTTCCGTTTGTGCGAATAAAGAGAGCAGCTCAGCGCGGAGAGCAAGCAGAGATGGCACCCTGCCCAGCAGCACGACTGCATGCCAAGGCCACTCGAAAAATACGGTCGGGATGAAGAAGTCTTCTTGCAAGTAGTAGTCATTTGATGTGTGTGTGTGTGTGTTTGCGTGTGTGTGTGTGTGTGTGTGTGTGTGTGTGTGTGTGTGTGTGTTTGTAAATCACTGTACTTACAGGAAGACAGGGAAGAAGGAGAAAGGAAGAAAGAAAGAGACATCTAAAGTGGACTGCCTCTCACATTCATTTGGTTTTTTTCAATGGCCAGGAAATAGTCAGACAGTATTTCTGTGCTGCTTGGTTCGAATACAATTTAGCAATTTAGTTTTTTCCAAATGACCTGCACGTGAGCAATCCCTCAAATCAGCACTTGGGTTTGAAGCTGAAGCATGGCTAATCATCTGGACAAAGACATTTCCTGCGTCATCAACAGCGTCATCCCCATAGAATTGACAGCTATTAGGAGCGTGAGGGTGACTCAGGCCTGCATATTGACCGGCAGGCTTATGTTAGATGACTGATTGAGGACAGCAGGAGACATGCCTTTGAGAGGCAAAACAAACATGATGTACCTTTCAGTTGTCCTTGTGAGGGTGAGTGGAGATGTGGATCTTATCATTGTGAATCTCATCAAATGATCAACCTAATTAGCTAGTGGGTTTGGGGGGGAGGGGGTAAGCTTGTTTGCTTTTGGCACTTGCTTGTGTTTTAGGGAGGTCAATCGAGTGTAGCTCTCAGGATTGCCAGAGGTGTGTGGTCCAATCTGAAGTAAGAACTGCTCAGTCTTTCCAAACCTCTATGCATCAACCTAAATGTACCTGTGTGTGTGTGTGTGTGTGTGTGTGTGTGTGTGTGTGTGTGTGTGTGTGCGTGCGTGTTTGTAATTCTTATAAGCAAATAGAAAATGAATGGCTGTCAGTCAATATGATAACGATTACACTCAAAGTTCTTATCCTTTGGCTCCAGCCCCTGTCTGGCGTGTTCCAGCACCTCCTGCCTCAGGCACTCCCACTGCCCGGAGCTAAACCCAGGGTACCACACATGGACACTGTTCTGGGACCTGCCCGGTTATGATACACAGGGCAACGTTTTTAGCAGTGTTGCCGGACAACACGTCTGAGCCATGATATTGTAACATTTTCCTGCTGGTATTGGGCAGTTATTTTTTACCTTGGCCTTCAATGGCCAACTTGTTGCAAGTATTCAATTAAGACACTACAAACCGGTTATGTGATTGTCCAGCAACATTACTCCGTAATTTGACCTGTGTATCCTCCTCTTGGTGTGACTGGCATCTTTGGAATGGATGCCCAGCGGTCACTAGCGGTCTGTCACTAACTCTATGAGGCAGTGGCAGTGTTGGCATACCAATCAAATGCGTTCCCATCAGTCACCCTGAGCACCAGCCCAGCCCTTAAGCTTTTGCCAACAGTTGATGCTGCTTCTGCCAGCCACCAACGAGACATAATCACACAAACACACCCACCTAGTCACACACACCCACACCCCCGTCACACACACACGCACACACACACACCTTTACTGATGCCTTAGGTAATATTTACCAAGTGTGCTCGACACCAGCGCGCTGACATTTGTTTTGGAGTGGGTGGTGTGAGGTCGGACTCTGGCCGGCAGCCATGGCGGCTGTGATGGAGTGGCTGAAGCCGGGCAGTGACACCAGAGGCGGGGGTGGAGGGGTGGGTAGATGGAGCACAGACGGGTGCGATTGACGCCCACCGCTCCGCTATTAGAGCCAAGGAATGGGGTAGGACGGGGCGTTCTCCCTCATTGGCTGGCGGCTCTCTGTCAAAGCCGCGCGTGTCTGTGTCGTTGTGACTAAGGGAAAAAATAAGCTAGGCCGTAGAGAAAGTGCGAGACGTTATTTTTTTGTTTTGTTGTGGTGGTCTGTACCTCAAAGCGTCTCCTTTGAATACTCTCCTTTCATGTGCCGATCGGAGGCCCTGACACGGCCCCAGGAAACCCCTCGTTGTGGCGCCGGTTGCTCGACGTGCACCGCACATATTAATGGCACCCGCCTTGTAAAAAACATAAAGAGAGTTAATTCACTTTGAAGTGTTCTCACTTGCTAACTCCTAATTCGCCTCCAGGAGTGTGCGTTTGTTGTGCTGGTTTGATGGCTTCCACTGCTTCAGATATTTGTGCAATATTTTACAACGAGCTGGAGTCTGCACTTCTCAATTGCGCTGACAAGGAGGGCTGTTTTCCAAGGATTTACTTTCGTAGCTCAGACATGAAGAATTGGACTATGAAGCAGCATGGGGAAAATGCTGTCGCTCTGGTTTGATACATTTTAAATATGACTGAAAAACTTTGTTCTCAAAGTCTGGACTCAAGAAAAGTACTGGCAACTGTTGTGATTTCTTATTTTAAGTTCTGCACAGCAAGAAATCACTTTTCCTCTGCATTTCTTCAACCCTAGTGTGGATTGAAGTGATTACTGTGTCTCAAGCTGTTCGGGTCCCTGTACTGAAGCAGCTGTGGGCCCGAATGTTTGCTATATCAGAGCAGTATTAAATGACCAATTCGTTTGATGGCTCTGGTCCCCGTCCCAGCACCACTGCCTTACCGTACAGCTTTGCCTCGGCTTGCTCTGCTGTTTACCAGCGGTCTAAAAAAGGAAAATAAAAAAATAACTGTGATGCACATCTGCTTATGTGCCGCAAATGCATACAACCCAAAATGATTTAGGCCATTACATTAGGTTTGAGTCATTAACTTCGAAAAAGCTCAAAAAATCACTCCCTCTGCCTGAACCGCCATCCCCCAAAAGTTGACTTCATTATGTTGACTGACATTTCGCCAAGCGAGCAAGTC
>NW_027468609.1:8209741-8222241 GCF_046254945.1 Alosa pseudoharengus | reverse complement strand
CCCAGGCATGCTCAGCCTTTTTTGTGTTTGATTGTGTTTGTGTCTGACTAAGTGGCATTCTCCCAGCATCAGAGTGGCGAGAATAATTCAACAATTGAAATTAGATGCATTTCTGTGCAAGGGCAGTGCGGGTGACTGACAATTTCTCACTGATTCTGCTCTGGTTGACCGGTAAAGTCTGGTCTATAAGGCACATTCAGCCGCTCAGTAATTATCATACCTGGAAAGCACAATGCGGCTCAGAAGAAATGTCAGCGGCATATACGGCTATTCAAAATGGCCCTTTTTTTCCAGTGTGTCCTTTGGATAGAATTTCACACCGACTATGTTTACATGCACACTAGGGGTGTAACGGTTCATGTATTCGTATTGAACCGAAACGGTACGGGCGTCACGGTTCGGTGCATGAATTTACACGGAGAATACACGGTATAAAAATACATAAAACTCGTGTGCGGATTAATTAATGTCATGCGCAATTACTGTTAAGTAGCGAGAGTTACGGGAGTTCTTTAGCGACACCTAACGCTAATCTGTAGCCTCGCCTTAGCTCTGAAGCTCTGATTGGCGCCTATGTTTTTTTTTGTCAGGTCGTCGGTCGAGTCCGTCAGTCATTAGCAGCACTAAGATTAGACCTACAAGAGTTAGAGGATCCGCTGGTCTCTTTAAGATCGCAAGTTTGAGAACTTCAGTTACAGTAACGTTAGTACAGGCGGAAGAGTGGTGGATAAGATGAAATTGTGTGTCGGCGTTGTTCAGCATTGGGTATGTGAGTGGAAAAAATGCTACACATATTCGAAGCCATCACCCAGATGATGTAGGCTACCAATCACTGAAACGAGGGGAAATAAACTTCCCGTGCGCTTCAGCAGCCTTTGGATACACATACAAATAGGGCCAAAACCTATGGCTTAAATTAAATGATTTCGTAATGACAGAAAGCTATGTAAATCGCGTGGTAATTACCTTTATGTTGGGGTAACTTGTAACTTCTCACATGAGGAGCTGGTAGTGTTAAGTGCATAGACAGTAAAATAAAGTGACAACGCTAACCAGGCTAATAAACAAACCATGCTACGGTGAATTAACGTCCAAGGGCAAAGTCACGTGACTTCTAGTTGTAGTCTGTTTTATGAAATGAAAGGAGCAATTTCGTTTTTTAAAAAAAGGCAAAATAGTGTGATATTTTCACAGTTAGTAGGCTAGATTATTACTTTACACACAATGAAAAATATTGAGGCAAATTGTAGACCCTTCCATATACAACTAAACACAGATGTTGAAGGTCTTGCTTAAGTGGATTTTTAAAAATCATTTTCTATGTAATTTGCACTTTCAGAAATAAGAGATGCTGTAGGCCTATTTTCAGTTTTATAGCTGATTGTCTTATTTTGTTTACAAGTTACAGATTGAGTCTGGGCACTTATTGTACTGTTTAGCCTACATCTTACACACTTCAGGCTGTTGCAGATAGCTCAGGGAAGAGACTGTATGACACTAGGTGGTACAGCCTGAGACATGTACAAAAAAAAATGCTTTCTGCATTTTTGTTTTGCTTTTCCCTCCATTGTACCGAACTCGTACCGAACCGTGATGTCCGAACCGAGGTATGAACCGAACCGTGACTTCTGTGTACCGTTACACCCCTAATGCACACCATATTCCGATTAAGGTCCATATTCTGGTTAAGGTGATATTCAGAATAAGATGTTTACATGTGCAGCAGAATGTTGAGATTTGGGAATATTTCCGTTTACATGGACTTCAAGGTCCATTGTGCTGTAGGCAATTCTTTCAGCATTTTATGACAACTCTAGTGAAGTCAAGTACTGTTTGTGGAGATGGACAATGCTAAGGTCATGGAACTAAAATAGGTCAGGCTTCTCTTGTTCCCTGAATGTACTGAAAGCAAGATTGTATTTGCTCAAGGTATGCATATGAGACATCTTAGGAGCCACTCAACAAATCTGTAGGTCATTTGATATGAGATCAACACAAGGATGCTCAAAATAATTTACGTAGAAAGCTAAACAAATCATTGTTTGTTATTCTTGGCCATCTTTGAAAATGCTATTAGGCACCGACAGTAGACCCTTTTAGCTCCATTTGAAAGTGGTGACAGTTCAGTTGGTGGAGGTAAACAACGATCAGGATCAGACAGGATCAAGTGTTATTTGCTCACCTCAGGCTTTTTGTTGAGTCCTGTCCTGATCAAACTGTCAACTGTAATGGCCACCAACATCCCGGGCTTATGTGTTATGTGGGCAGTTTATGGTGTCGCTTTGAGAGGGGACATCACTGCACAGGAAGGGGACAGAGAGAGAGAGAGATAATGAAAGAGGGTGAGGACAGAAATAATAAGAGGGAGAGAAAGTGGGAGGGAGAGAGAGAGGGAGAGTGAGACCGTTTTAAAGGCACTATCTTTTTTTTTCTGTTCTTCAGCAGTATTCTAGATGGAATGCCCCTGCTCACAGGCTTGGAGGGAACGATACAGACACATTAGCACCCCCCTATCCTGCCCCCCCCAGGTCCCACCCCCTCCCCTGCCCCCCCCCCGACCCGCAGCCAGCCAGCTTCAGAATACAGATGCACTCGCTGACTGCTCCTGGCAACACCTCTTTATTGCTTAACCCCGTCACGTAAAAAAGCGCACACACACACACATGCGCGCCGCTAAGCAAACATCGCTCACGTGCATGTCACAAGGGGTAGGTGCTGCAGGGAGCCACCATGCGACGCAGCGTGCTTTCGCCCCACCGTCCTCCTTTAGGGGTCGATCATTGCCTGCCATCTCCACCGAGGCTGTCTGTCACACTGTCTGCTAGCCCGGCTAATTAAAGAGCTACTCATTAGGGACAGGTAGAGGACTCTGTTTTTAAGCTAATTGGGTGGTGCATCGGGACTTGTTAGCACAGCATGGGGATTGCTGTCAGTTTGGTGCACACTGAAGCAGCAGTAGGTCTCTTAGAAGCGTGCATAGGTTCAGATGTTGTATGTAGGGTAATAACTACGTGACGTACTTTCATTGAACATTCTGAGTTGTAAAGGAAATACACTGAGTTGAGGTGCTACGTTATTATTAGCATAACAGTGTTAGGTATAATATCACTCGGGTGGTATTTGTAATAACTCCAGGCAGTATCAGAAGTGTTTATGGGTGGGAAATAGATGTGAGCGTCTGGGTGCAAGCCATGCTGGTTGACACTGTTATTACTTTTGAATGGGAAAAACCTGGAGGGTAGCAAAAGCTAAAATCAGATTGCAAAAATCTGACAGGGCACGAATGGATTACCTGAGCACAGCAAAAACAATGAATACAAGTGGGGAAAGAGGCAATGTGCTATTCTCTGCACATGGAGCTTTGGATTAAATTCCACCACGCCGACAGCCACCTGTATATTATTATGTATGTTATGTACCCCCAGATTCTGACAAAATGATTTGGTCTCCAGCAGAAAACACATATTCCGCTACGAACCAAGAGAGCAGGAAAGAGTGAATAGAGGTTGTGCCATAACCAAATTACTCAAAACCAGCTTTTGTACAAAACATTCAATCCTAAGAAATTGGAAAAGAAGCCAAGAGAGAAATGGAGAAAGTAACAAAAAAAGTGAAGAAATATTCATCTATCTATTCCTCAAGCTGGTGCCTCATGACCTCATGACATATCAGTTGGCCTCATAGAGATAGCTTTTCTAGAGAAACCAGTGATGACAAACCAGACATGCCCCCTTGGAGTTCCCTGGACCCTTTGTCTTCGGGCCACCTGGAGCTGCTAGCGTCTCGCTTCGAGTCTCTCTGCAATCAGCCTCCCAATGCTTTGGTGTTGCTAATGAGCCTTTTCATCTGCAGTCGGGGCTCCTGCAAACTCCCGCTAATGGGCCCCCTGATCAAATCAGCGCGCTCTGATTACAGGTGCGCCTACACGGCAGTAAGTGGCCCATCAGCGGGCTCCTCTGATAAGAGGCGGCCAGGATAGAGCCTATATTTACCAAAGCTCGGACGGAGACAGGTGGAGTGACACACACTGGAGTGCATGTCGCTAATCAATTTAGAAGGATCAGTACCAATCATCGCCGCCATTATGTGTTTTAGAGTAGATTGATCTTTCTTGTATATTTGTTGTTCATTTTCATTACATATCATTTCGTGTTCTCCATCTGACAGCAGATAAATTGGCATTTAGTGGTATTGAGACTTTAGGAGGACAGGTGGTTTTATTATGACCATCGCTAGCGTGCAGAGGGCATCAAACCATGATCAGGTTTATTAAGGCAATGTTTACAGGAAGAATTGGTGCTGTGCCTTTTTACCTTTAATATCAAAGTGAAATGTGGGCATCAGTAGACCTTGGTAGAGTGGAGGAGAGAGGTTGACAAGAGCATGATTATCTGAGCATCTGAAGAGAGAAATAAAAAGTCAAGACTATAGAAAAGAGTGAGAGATAAAGACAGAGAGAGGGATTGCATGAGACAGAGTGGTGGTCTTTTCTAGAAGGGGATTTTTCCCCTCAAGGTCACCGAGTTGATGGAGTCGTGGGTGTGCAATGCTGGGCGTAAGCCTGTGGAGCTGGCATGGGCACGGGCCACCTGCTCACAGGGGAAGGCCGTTCTGGCCGGCTCTGCCAAGGGGACTGACCACCACCTCTTGCTCTCCGAATGGCGCCAATCAGGGCTGCTGGAAACGATGGAGGCTGTTCTTTTGTCTCTCTCTCTCCTTCTCTTTTTGTCCCTCTCCTCCCCCTCTCACATTTGCCCACTCCCCCGCCGTCGTTGATGGACATTCGGGGCTGGGCAGTGTTCCGAGTTGGTGCACACGTTTTTGGCCTTGGCATAAAGTGCCACATATGTTTCAGGACCCAGTCACCGTAATCTGCCGCTGTTTGGGACGTGTCAGGCTAGCCCCTCCAATCACAAGTGGCCACGGTCTGATTCTTCCTCTCACGTTTGGAGGAGCACCTTCCAAAGCAATTCATTTCGCCAGTGAGGTAGAGGGTAGCGGTACAAAGAGCTGTTTTTTTCCTCTTTCCACAGCTTTCTTGAGAATATCAAAGTGTATTTGTAATCATCTTCTTGAACTAAAAGCTTTACAGTATATAATCATTGGCGTGAACAGAAAGCTATCTTGCTTTCTTCCAGGTCTGTGAAATGTTAAAGCTTTTAATCTGGGCTGTGTCAAGCTTACATAATATGTCTGATTTGACTTTTGTGTGACTTTTAAGTGACTCACCAGAACGGCTCCTCTCTGCAACAAATATAAACAACCGTTGACAAGGCCCATAGAACAGGCCCCTCCATCAAGGTCTTCTGTCATGTTTTAAGTGAACCAAAAATTTCAACCTGAGCATGACTTGTCATCACATAAAAAACACTCTGTAAATTCATTTTTTATTGCTATAGCAGTTTCTTTCGAGCCTTTGATCTAAGTCTAACTCTACCCTCTACCTGTATGTCCCCCAGTCACTAGTCTGTGCCTTGACCCACACTGTGAGTGGGACCGTATGGGTGTTTGGTGGTCAGCAGTGTGTGCTGTAGTGTTAGTATGTGCAAGGCACTAAAAACCCTTAAATCCCTCCCTATAGACAAAAAAAGACCCCATAGATCCCTTCCCTCCTCTTCAGCTTGGTCTCCAGAAACCGTCATCTGGTTCGGCCTTGCAGCGGGGGAAATAAAAGATTACCCCTTGGACACACCATTATTCCCGTGATGGCTCTCATACATCAAGTCTAGGGGTGGACGGTGGTGGTGGTGGTTGTGGTGGGCATGGTGAGGATGGTGGGTGCTCTTTGGGGGGAAAAAACAGAGTGACTGTCTCCACTGTTGTGAGCCCCCCCCCCACGCCCAAACACAGGAGCCACGCTACAGGGGGATGCCATTTTCATTTGCGCTTTTGTGTGCTCCAGTCGAGAATAACGGAGAAAGCCATTTTTCTGAAAATTACTGTCACCACCAGGGGAAGTGGATAATCATAGGTTACATGATCCGCGAGGCCGCCCATGAAGGGATTTAGCACAAGTCTCGCCAAACATGTTAGTCAGGTCCAGGTTATCCTCTTAAACAGATGAAGAGGACAGAGGATAGGAAAAAAAGCCTGCAAATTGCATCCAATTTTCAGGCAGAAACCTATGAGGAAAAGATTCAGACAATGATTCTTCTATTGAACAGGAGAAGAAAATGTACCGCAGATCTTACGTGTTAGATTGAGAAGCTTGGTTAGTGAGATTCCCCCTTCACTGAAAAGCACTATATAAATGCAATGTGGTGTCGTTGTAATTTTGTAAACAATTTCCTTCACTTTAAATGTGAAGTGTACATCTGAATGAAACAATCTGCTGTAATTATACCCACAGTAATGTTTGCAGAGGTCTCATTTGCCACCCACTATTAGCTTGTTGTTTGGTTTCTAGCATTGCTATGCTAATTCTAGAGCACTCAACCACAATAAAAACGTTAGTTTCTCAGTCATGATGCCTTTATTTAATAGTGTTCTTGCCCGTGTGTACTGATGTTCTGAAAAGGGTAGTACTGTATGCAGCAAGAATGGTATGACTGCTGAGAAATGGGCCCTGCTCGGGTATTTTGATGAGGGGGCAGCTGTGTCAGATCACAGAGCAGATCACACAGAACCACAGCTCTAGTCTTCTACTGGCAATGGTGCCTGACAACCACACGATAAAGTAGAGCACCCATGCTCCCATTGCTGTAGCTGCTCCTTCAGTGTTTTTGATCAGGTTGTTATTGCAGGGACATTGGCCGATAAAATGCAAAGAACAAAATATCCACAGTTGTTAGTATCAGAACGTTCTAGACTCTTGGGCGTCTTTTGTAGCTTTTAATCAAGGTTTGTCTAGTGGGGCCTCATGAACCTGTTCCACAGTCACAGGAACCTTTTCAGTTGTCAGCAACACTTACTGAAATGGGTTCAGTTCCCGGCCATGTCTTATTATTGTGTATGAGTTGCTAAATAACTGATGCCCCAATAATTATCACTCTTAAGCAATGGCAGCCGCCTCCTGCAGCGAGGTGCGGTCTTTCAGTTCAGTCAGAGGCGTTCCCTCCCATCATTCCCTCCTTCACCCAAGGGGCATTTATGATACTCCAAACATCTGCATTAGTGGCCAAATGTTTATTGTTTGTTTGTTTTGTTTATTTGTTGGCATGGGGGTGGGAGGGTAGTTGTATGAGGGTGGTAGTTGATGAGCACAGCGTAAAGAGCTGGCTGGCTGTGCTCTCCTGCATCGGCCCATCTGGGCCAAGCGTGCAGATGTGAAACTCAATGGAAGACGCTGCAAACCCTTCCACCATCTCCACCCCCAACACCCCACCATGCGCCTCTGTCAGCAGCAGTAGCGGCGTTTGGACCGCGGCCCATCCCTCCGCTCTGCCCCCTCCCTCTCTCCCCTCTCCCTCTCTCCCCTCTCTCTCCCCCCTCTCTCTCTCTCCCCCCTCTCCCTCTCTCCCCCCTCCTTTGGCCAGGACGTGGCCAAGACCACTGTTGTCCTCCAAACACCGCAGTGAGAAGAAGCAGAGAGGAGGGTGTGTGTGTGGGGTGCGGTGGGGTGGGGGGGGGGGGCGGCAGTCTTCCACGGTTCGCACTTCTGCTGAATAGTCAGCAATAGCCTGCCTGCCTGCCTGCCTGCCAGCTGGGTAAGAAAGCAGAGACGGGAGAAACGCTAGCGCCTGATTGAGCCATAAGTCTATCTCATCTACTGTAGTTAGGCTTATTATTAAATACATACTCCCCCTTTCAACTTTATGAAAGTGAGCGCTACTGTGCTCCGCGCTGCGCATATTACCCCAGTGGTTGATTGGGGTCACCCAGCAAACACCCCCAAACCCCTCCCCCCCCCCTACCCTGCCCGTCAACGTTGGAGAAAGAGTCCCGTGGGCTTGATGAGTTTGTGTTCGTACGCACGGAGGAGACTGAGCCATTCATCACTCTCTGCCTCTGACTGAGCGGGCGGGCGGGGCCAGCCAGCGTGGTCATGTGACAAGCGGGGGCAATAGCGGCTGTCACGACTGCGAGCTTTAACGCGGCAGCACAGGTGACGCCGGGGTGACAGTATTTGCCTTGACGGGAGCCGGTGGTGTTTTTTTCCCCACTTCCCGTCTTGGTCTGCATTCATGTGACTGCAAGCCCTAGTGCTGGTGACTAGGAGAGGCATTTATATGGAAAACAGGCCAGGGGGACCAGTGGGCTCCACACTAATGGGCTTTTTAAAATGCCCACTTGCACTGGAGGTCCAGTCTGATCTGTCTTTCTACAACCCATGGTCTGACACCCGCCTATGCACACACACACACACACACACACGCGCGCACGCACACGCGCGCACGCACACGCATGCACACGCACACACTCACACACACACAGTTACCCATATATTTTCACACTTACACATATAAAGTCACCTGCACGCACACACACGCACACATTCACCCTCTGGTAGACCAACACACCCATATTCACACACATATTCACACACTTACACACACATTGTGCACGTCCCTTTAGCCCTTTACCCAACTGAGGAAATGAAACACGTGTGTCTTTTAATTAAACCTTCAAATAGGATTTCCTCTCCGAGGCGAGGGAGGAGAATAATCTGGTTAGATCACAGTCAGATATCTGCACTGGCTGCTCAGAGACTTGCGCTAGTGTCCTCCGGCCATGTGACTGCCGCTTCGTTTCTGAGAGACGAGCCTCATTACCAAACCAGGTGCTGAAAGGCACTAATGGTTCGAGGTGGGTGTCCATCTTTGTGGAGTTTCAAGAGAGGAGCATAAGGTGGAAGCTTGTGTTCTTTGTGTTTTTTTTTAAACAGTCTTTTTAAAATTATTACACACACACATGCACAAACACAGACACACACACACATACATTTTGCTCCCTTACATCTAAGCTGTTGCAGATGAAAGCAGTAGATGAAAGTTTCAATATTTTTGATGCTTTCGGAAGAGAGAGGCTGGTCTAAGGTGGAGGAGGAATTTCATAAGCAGAGCAATTTTATATCAAATTGCGTCAGGTCGCCACAGCTATTGGTCCAGACAGCCAGGAGGGACCACAGCATTTATTGGATTAAGTATGTTTGCCCTGGTTGCGTTGCTTAAACAGTCATTTTACTCTATGCAGTGAAATGCTACTCATAAGGTATTAAATGTGCCCCTCTGACACTGCCAAGAAGGATTCTGTTAGTACTGTGTGTGTGTAAAGTAGCGGAGGGCATTGTTGTACACGGCTCCTGGTTAACAAATAAACCATTTCACAGTCTGCTAACTGTTTTAGTCCCAAATTAACTCTCGTGGTTGACAGAAAACGTTTGGCCTGTTCTAACTGAGCTGAACTAAACAAATTAGAATTGTTATCGGCATTCTAAAGTTCAGCCATGACATTATGTCCACCCCTGGTGTAGAATGTTAATAACCTCCCCCCAAAAAAGGCCCCTAACAATCTCAAATAAGCAGCCATGCTATTTTCCACCCAAGTGGACCTTTTCCGTCGGGATTGTGCTCTGTCCAGTGCTGTTGTTGTCCAATTAACGGGCCTCCAAATTACAAACCGGAGTGGCATTTGGAAAATGACTAGATAGACAGCGGCGTCGGCTGAGCCAAGCTTCGAGGAACGGCGGAATGTTATTGTCCTTCACCTGCCTTGTCGCTGCGGCAATTAGGACTGCCCAGCGAGGCTGATTGATATCGCGTCGGGATTCCAGGGGAAATCCAATCCGCCGGCTGATGACAAATGACCGCGTGTCCGTCCAGTCAATCACAGCTGCCACCTCCCTGGCGACTCCCACGGTTCCTAATCCGATTGGCCCGTTTGGAAATTTGCACTGTATGATCCGTCCGACGATTGCACATTGAATGTCGTCCCTAATGCATTGCTCCAGCGGAATCCGTGTTCCCTGAGTGCTTGGGATGCCATTTGTGCCTAATGAGTGCCAGAGATGACATTGGGTGGCTCGGGAGTGGTTTGCTTGGATCGGCAATTATGCAGCGTTGCCTGGTGACATGCGGCTAAACCAAATTAATGGCCTCCGCGGTGGTGATGTTGCGGCGGTGACCGTGTCCGACTGACAGCGATGGTGACATTGGTCCATCCATCAATGCGCACTGTCCTTGCGGTAATTTAGTGTTCTGAAGGTTTTGGTCGCCCAGTGGCAGTGGCGAACAATGGCTCCGTTTTGATGTTTGACGAAGAACGTCTAAGACGCGCCAAGTTGAGTCGTCGGAGATGAAGGCAAGCTGTAATTGATCAGTGTGCGCCACAGCACTTCATCCGAACAACGCCGTCGTGACATCGCCATTTATGTCACTCTCCTTGGTAGATGCCATTTTCGTTTTTTCAGATAAAAATCTCCTGAAAAGAGAGACATTACAGAGTACAGTCAGCCTTCACAGGGATTGTTCAAAAGCTCATCCTTGTCCAGATTTAGCTGTAGTTTAAAAGGATTGCAAAGGTCAATTGTTTGTTTGTGTCTGTGTGTGTGTGTTCTTCCCTTCTGTTTTTTCCCCTATCAAAACGTCCATTTGATTATACAACGACACACTCTGCACTGTGGTGAATGCTGCAACAGTGGGGATTAACACAAAGCAACAGGAGACGTGGAGACATGTTAATCCCCTGCCCAAAAATGCTGAAAGTTCAGTGTGCTCATTTTAAACTCTCTGTGTCCCCACCCACCTCTGCTGGATTTGACCAGGATTTGTTTTGCGGAGCGCAACGTTCCCTATAGAGCACAACAGGGGTCAGGTTTTGGCTGAGGCTACGCACATAATCAGATTTCATATGTTAGCACTCGAGTGTTTTAGGCTGAGAACCCACAGATGCTGCCCACCTCTGTGGTCAACTCAGGCTGCATCAGTAAACAGTGAAGTCAGGTGGCAAGTCTGAGCATGAACAGGTCAGATATTATTGTGTAACAAATATGGATGTGTATCTGTTGCTGTGATTAGATATTCCTCCTGATCTCAAGTTTGCTCCCATACACTAAGCCTGGCCTTATGGGATATCTATTTGGACATCTGCACAGTATCGAATTACACATGCTGTGCAGTTGGAATCTGTATTTAGGTGAGTGCATTCTTCGCACTGTGGGCAGCTTTGTAACAGATGCTATGCTAAAGGCTACGGAGGGCATCAGTCCTGTTGGCACAAGAAAAGTGTGTTTACACGCCTCATGTCCCTACAGCGTGACAAAATGCAGATTGCACCTATCAGATCAGGAGTTCACGTTGTCTCTGTCTCAGGCAGTCAGAGCCTATAAAGCAAGCCTTTTCTGCCACGACCGTGCTGCTGGTGACAGTGGGGTTACTTTCACTGATGGAGTTGTCAGGTTTTGGAAGCAACGCTGTATTCACATATTAACATGCCTCCCATCTGAGTCTTAGCATGACTTACACCTAGGCTTACTCTGTGGGGCTAACTTTGTGGGGCTGCAGTGCTCTGCAGTACTCTGACGTCCCTGTGATCCCTCGCAGGCATGACTCGGTCAGGACTTGACAGGACTTGACGCGTCATGTCGGTTCTTGTCAGATCGAGGCATCTGGGTTTAGATGGCCGCACAGCGTAATCTACGGTAGCACTGGTGATGGTGATGGGGGGGGGGGATAGCGGGTGCTGTTTAGCAAACTAGCACAGCCCACGTCAGGACAAGAATGTTCTTTGACAGTGTGATGTCATATGTCACAGGGTTTGACACAGACCTGCTGTGACAGGGACAGCACGGTGTTGGTTTGCTTTTTTTCTTCTTTTTTTTATGATTGTGCGCATCTGAAAGCTTTTCCATTGTCACACAGTGTGTGTGTGTGTGGTGGAGGGGTGTGAGTGGGTGGGGGTTGGGGGCTTGATGGTATGTATGGTGTAGGATGCATAGTGAAGAATGGCAATAGCAAAAGGATTGCACTAGGGGTGGGCGATATATATCGTCTGCGATAATATCGTGATTGTTGTTTTAACGATGTGCAAATTGACATTATCGAGTATTTAAATTACTTTGGGGAAAAAACACTCGAAATCACGCACTCATAGAAGACTCATACATTCCCAGGAGGTAGGCTATGCGGGAGAAGTGCAGCAGAGCAAGTGTCACGTGATCACTAGTGGGTCACAACGTTGTCCCACGCAGCCTAATGTTTATTTTGTGCAGCAAGAGCGAGAGTAGCCTACTTGGGATTTTATGCGGCTACTTCTGTTCAAGTAGCATTGTATGATGAGACAGTCACATTTTTTCCTACACAGTATTATATGGAGAGAAAACATTAGCCTTTGAGTATTTTAATAGTCAGTTGTAAACAAATAACTATTCTCATGTAACTCTTTTGTAAATGGACTGAAGTTCGCTCTAAATATCTACGTTTACCGACTATGCTAACCGTTAGCATCTCTATGGGATTTCTCATATACATTAGCCATAAGCTAACGCATTAGTTTCTATTCTGTAACTTGGAATGCTAGTTATTGCTCTAAAACAAAACATAGAAGGAAATAACTGAGATGTA
>NW_027468609.1:8194741-8204741 GCF_046254945.1 Alosa pseudoharengus | reverse complement strand
CACTCAATGTGCTCAAATGCACAAGGCGTATGTATATATGTGTAACCAACATGTGCATGGTGCCCGTGGGCAACTTAACTCGGAGAAGGTCACGGGTTTCGCAAAAAAAAAACCTGAAAACGTAGATCCTGTTTTTATTAACTAACAGGTTATTTCTATTTGCAAGTGCATTTGCATAAATACCGTTAAGTGCTCTTATTCCTTGTATTAAATGTAATTGTCCTCTGACCTTTGAGTAGGGCTAAAAAAAACATCCACACATAGACAGGGAGGAGGCACATGATTAAAAAGCAAGGGGTTGGGTGACTCGCTCAAAACAGGGACTGTGAAGGTCTTCATCAGAAGGGCAATTTCTCTAACACCCATGTAATTTATGCACATTAATGGCAGCAAATCATTGATAAACATTCGAGTGAAATGGAGATACCCTTGGAGCAGTGTCATTGCTGGTAATGTTTTTAAGGGCGGGGGGGATAATTACTGAAATGATGTGACTTTCCCAGCCAGGCAACATAGTGTCTTATTTGAACTCTGAGAGTGTACCGATGTAGTGAGTGTGTCTTAGTGAGAAGCAGGCAAATCAGGTCGCTTTTAACAAGCCCATCATCGTGTCCTTATGAAAGTTTGTCATTGACAACATCGAGCGCACATTATTTTTATAACATCGAGCACACATTATTTTGCTGCTGTGCCTGTGTGTTTGTGTCTTTTCTGCGCTGAAAGACCTCCACCATATTTGGATGTGTTTCACATAGACTGATACCACAGTATCCCAAATTCCCCCCTTGCCTCGTTAGATGTTCACATTCAATCATGAGTTATGAACACAAACACACACATACAAAACACACACATACACACACACACACAAAAGGTAAAGTACTAAGTTATATTTTCACTCCTACCATATTAATAAAATATACTGTACTCTCGCTTCTTGGGAATGCATCTTCTCAGACAGTTCTCTCTTTCTCTCAATAAAACATCTTGGGATGATTTTTTGAGGTTATGCAAATCAGACGAAAAGAGTCGCTCATTTGCTCCTCTATGTGCGTTTCTGTGTCTTTATACTGGCTTGGTTTCATTATAAATGAGAGCATTGTTTCTGAGGAGGACCCAGCGAGACTGGGCTGGTGTTATCGATTCCTGCTCCTCCCCTACCCAACCTCCGCACTGTGCTAATAAGTCTTCTGAGTTGTTGTTGCTCTTTGTTTGTCTCTCCCAGATGCTGAGACTTATTGGGGGGGTAATTCAAGGATTTTATTCTAGCTGGTGTCTCATTGGGGAAAAAAGGACAGGGCCTCTCAGCTCTACTTCACCTCAGACCATGAGAATGGTAGTCCAAAATGAGGCATAGAAACACTGGAGGATTTTTTTCCCTTTTGTTTCATGACAGTCATGGATGTCTACCGTTTGTGTTTGCCGTCTGTTCCACCATCTCCATCCATGCTGTCTCGTATCAGTGCTCTCCTTCCCTGTTTATCCTCTCAGAGCACAGCCAGAGATACAGCTCGGCGCTGCCCGAGTCTCCTCCGCCAAGCGGAACGAGCAAATAAACAAAACGGGCCGAGAGTTAACGTGTGATTGTTTACGCGCGATGAATCATTTCGAGCCGTGACAGATGCTGTCAGGAAATGAGCAACAGCTCAGCTGATGGCAGACCGGCACGCTGGCGCCTAATTTATGCAGGTCTTTTTTTTCCCTTTTTTTTTTTAACTCCCAGCGGATAATTGCTGTGGGGGACACGCCGTGACCTGTGACCAATCGCAGCGGCTCCTGTGGTTTCTCCAACTGCTGCGGAGACTTGGGGTCTGGGTTGGGGGGGTGGAGGGGTGGTGGCTTGGTGAGGGGCACAGGGGTGTGCTTCCTTGGACAATGGTTCTGGCAGATTGGCCCTTTATGCAGGAGAAGTGGGGTTGTGGGGCCAAGATGGTGCTAGATGAATGGAGCTCTTTGTAGGTCATCAGTCAGAGTCAGAGAACCCCCCCCCCCCCCCCCCCCCCCCACACACACACACACACACACCCCTCACCAAGACAAGAGTCTCCAGAAAACAAACACAGGAAATGAAGAGGCTGACAAGAGCGGAGGTCAGCCTGCCTCTTGACCCTCTCCGGAGGGTGTGGAGACCCAGGGTCTGGACAGGAGGAAGACAGAGGACTGGAGGGGTAGCTAGGTCTTGGTGCCCACTCAATTTGCTTATCGCTTTAGTCTAGTCTTTATAGACCCTTTCAACAATAAAAACAAAAACAATGCTTGAACGTTCTATTTGGTTCCCAATCTACTTCCTCTGCATTAAGATAACATATGGAATGTTAAAATGGAAGCCTTGTGGGGCCAACTATGATGCTGATAATGGAACTCTCTTGAAAGGGTCCATATGCAAGTTACCAATAGTTACAGTACTACTACAGACAAAAGCATGTTTATTTTGTATTCACCGTTAACAGAAGTGGCAGATGTGGCTGTATTGTAATCTGTGCGTTATACTGGAAAGTCAAAAGCTATTGTGTTTGGCTTGGAAATAGAAAATGAAAGACACAATTTTGAATTTCATGAAAGCTTTGACTGAGCCGCAGCATATAACTGTTAATACCGACAGCTCTGTTTGATCTGCCGGATAAAGCCTCTGTGCAAGACAAACAAACAAAACACAGCGGAAAAAAAGAGGCCAGCAGAAAGATAGTGCTGAGATCCCCCTTGACTGTGAGAGCCTTGTTGCTGTGGCAAGTTGAAAAAAGGCAGTGAGGGTTTTAGGAGGCATATGCAAAAGAAAGCTCTTCAAATGCCCTGGCTGGAAAGTAGAGCATGGACATTATTGTGTTCCCTGACAGTAGGCGCATGACTCGGACATAGATCTAGTTCAGATGGGCTTTATCCCTCCTGGAGGTCTCTGTGTTTTTGACCGAATTTCAACTGAAATCTCTTCGTAACAGTAAATTATTTTGGTCAGAGCCCGTGGCCTGATTTGCATTGGCCCTGGGCTCGTGCTGTCCTGGAGATCTCGTCGTCTCTTTTGATGCTATAGTAGGACAGAAGCCTGTGAGCCAGGCTTTTCTTTCACTCGTGTTTGTGTCGACCCTGATAAAAGCAGGCGACTTCACACAAATTAGGTAAACATGGTCGTTAAAGCATCGTCTGAGCAGCATTAACATCAGTAAGATGTTGACACGGGAGCGTCAAACCACTTAGACTGTCTAGCCAGTCGCCTTCCACCGTGGTGCATTAACACCACCCTGGAAGACAAGACAAACAAAACCCACTGAAAGGAGTATGAACCAGTGGCCTCCACCTGCACCGTAAATTAATCCATTATTCATGTAGCAGCTTTTTAAAATCAATCTATGCCCCTGTCCATTTCCTCTCCATTTTGCCTCTTTCATTTTAGGAACCTCATAACATGGGTGGGGGTTGGGGGGTTGTGTTGGGTGGGGGTGGGTGGATGGGGCTGGGCTATGGTTTGAGATGGGCTTTTGTTGTATCTCTCCTTACAGTTACAGTTTCCTGCCCCCGCCGACAGACTTCTCATTCCGGCATGGGAGCCAACCGCTGCTGCCCGGGATAGTTTGTCTCGCCATGGCGACAGCCAAAATTGAAAAATCAACGTGGCATGGCCACATGGCTGAGGGGTCGGTGGCAAACAGCAAAAAAATGAAAGAGAGAGAGAGAGGAGAGAGAATGAGAGGTGGGGGAAAAATGAGGCAGTGGCTGCGTTTGTGCTGAAGGTGGCGGAGCCAAAGGCGTTGCGCGTGGCCTGTGTGTGCAGAAGGGAAGGCAACTCGGGCGGCCATAAATCACTGGCGCTGGAGCGACTGCTGCTGTGTCTGCCTTTTTAATATTTGTTGAACAAAGTGTGAGTGAAGTGACATTTAAAAGACGTGTGCACCCATGCATGCGTACAGTACATAGTAAATATATGTGTGATCTGTGTGTGTGTGTGTGTGTGTGTGCATATGATAGTTTGTATGTGTGTGCTATGCATCGTCTCGGTGAGGCGATGATTGAAGCGGTTCGCATGCGATGGTGTTCTGTCATGTTGGCGCTTTGGTCGATGGGCGCAGTTGAGAAATGGTGGATTTAAAGATGTTTGTTTATGTATGAGTATGCATGTCAGCACATAATGCAGGAGATTTAGGTGAACCGGCGGTCAAAGCAAAACATCTGCTGGCATATCAGGATTCAGAGCATAACCCGTGAACAGTTCCACATAAGCTCTTTATAAGCAACCAATTAAAGTGTCACAAATGGAATGGAAGTGTGCATTATGCGCTGTTCCATATGTGAAGCCATAGGTTAATGGTAACAAAATAAGAAAACAAACCGTAAAAAGCATTTCACAGTGCTCCATCCAGAGACGCGACTCTGGGCAACAGGGTTTATGAAGCACTTAAAAGCTTGGTCTGAGGTCATGACACAGGAAGTACTTCCTTGGAGTTACTGCGAGGGTAAGCGATCCCTGCCTACACACCTGTTTTGCCCCCTGGCACTTTCATATGCAGTATATCTGTATGAATTAATGAAGAGTGAATGCTCTGTCCATGTACATTAAGAACAAACATAAAATACGAAGACAGATCGATGCAGCTAAATGATTAATCCTAGCACGGGGGTGTCATGTTTAGCACATTGACCCGTCGCATATCAGGTCGACTCGATAAGGTTGGACCCCTCCGAGCAGAATGTATCTGAGGGTCGATCGCTTTCAATAGCATTGATTGCAGCCGTGCCTTATTTGGACTCAGGGGGCGGGAGGCTGAGTCTGTGGTTCATTAGATGGACTGATTGCCTTTCGTCTAGAAGGAGACAGAGCCAGAGCCCCAAGCTGGAGGCTATGGAGAGTGGGAGAGGGGGAGACCATGCCTGAGCTGAGCGCGCCGCAGTCCTATGACCCAAACAATTTCCAGATGAACAAGAAACTCAGTGAAGCCTCTCTCTAAAAGGCTCATTTATGGATGTGACCAGACCCTCTTGACTTTTTTTTTAAACATATGCTATTTGCCTTGGGGCATTCTCAGTTAGTCGAGTCTGGCTTGGAAGACGTAGGCGTCATCTGTTTTGATTCGTAGTAACCCAGTCAAAGTCAATGTGGGTTGTTTTTTGGCAGAGGAATAATTGAAACCCATCCATCCACTGGTTTGTCATTCAGAACATCCATCCATTCATCTACCCATCCATCCATCCATCCATCAGTCAGCCAAGTCAATCAATCTGTTTCGCTTGGAAGATGAAAGAATGGTCATGGAGTTGCCTCGCCTGTGTCCAGATCGAAAGGTTGTTGAGCCACGACGCCCAGCTCTGCCAAGCATGCAAACTCACCAGAGGGCCTTAGCAAGACCCCATGATGCTAATTAAAGCTACAGGCTAATGACAAATAAAAGCACAGGGCAGGCAGAGAACAGCCTGCTATTACAGAGATGCAGTGGGAGAGTGGATAGTGGACAGAGTGGAACAAAGGAGACCCTTCACCATCACACCACCACCTTCACCACCTCTTACTCCCTCCTGGCAGGTGATGGAGGTGGGTGTTGGGGCTACTCATGGTAATTACGAATGGTGGTGTGGGTGGTGGGGGTTGTTGGTGGTGTGCAAGTAAAAATGGACCCATAAATTACGTGCTGCCCCTGACCACTTGATGCATGCAGCCACATTGGAAATCAAGGTCACTTCTCAGCTCACTTTATCTCCACGATCTGTCTTTCTCTCTCTCTCTCTCTTTCTCTCTCTCTCTCTCTCTCTCTCTCTCTCACACACACACACACACATACACACACACACACACACACACACACACACACATACTCATACATATCCATGTTCACTCATTCTACATCCATAGCCCACCCACCCCCTCCCACCATTCCTGGTCCCATTGCCAGAAGGCATAGAGGAGTACGAGTACACAAGGAGAATTTAATGGGAGAAATAGATTTGTTGGAGAGAGAGATAGAGAGAGTAGGATAGAAAGAAAGAGATTGAGTGAGACAAAGGAACAGAGAGAGAGAGAGAACGATTGGTGGTTGTGCTGTTTGGGAAGCAAGACTTGGGCTATTTTGAGGAGAGAACCATTCTCCCTGGAATCAACCAAGCAAAGGATTGCATTTTTTCGCTTTGTCTGTGAGCATGCTTTCTTACAGTGTTGGTTATTTTAGCTGCGTGCATGGTGTAATTGCTTAGTTTAACCTGCGGCTGTTGTGTGCTTGCCTTTAGTCTCTGCGTTTGACGGGGAGGCAGGATCTTACTGTGATGAGATCGCTCTCCAAAGCTCTCCATCTACAAGCTTGGCGAATAAAGAGAATATTTGAAAAGAGAGACAGTTTGGGGGAAAAAAAAGCTCTCTTCTTCATTGCCTGATAATTGAGTACCCAGGCCTCAAATAGCTTGCCACGAGAGCCATTGGTGCAGCTGCAGTCATGTGTGATACTTGAGAAAAATATGCTCTCTGATTTCAGGGAGATGATATAGAATACGCCCCGGCTCTGAATCTTTCCATGACAGAAAGATGAGACCTGTTACTTGGAGGGCCTACTATACTGGATTCCTAATGAATGTCTTCTGAAGATCTGAGATGTTAATGTTATGAGAGCTCGGGGCATACAGCATAAGACCATGGGATTAATTCAAGGTTACATGTTCCACGGGATGTAATTGAAGTTGGTACATTTATCAGAAAAAACTGGTTTGATTAAAGAGTGCAAAGTGTAAGTTCATGACTGTACAGGAAAAGGTAGTCTATATTTCTTTGCATTTTGTTGCCATTTTTGAAGCGCAACATATGGTATTGATTTTCTTTGAAGCATTATACCCTCATAACAACACTACCTTATAGAAGAGGCAGACAGTCCTTGTTGTTGATTATGATCGATGGATAAATAAAAGCTTCTTATTATCAAAACAGTGAGGTAAACCTCACCCATGAATGCAATGAAATGTGGTGAGGTGAATATTGATATTTTTAGTCTCTACTCAAAGCTGGCCATTAAGTAGCGCACGCTCCAGTAAAGTCAATGAAGACCTAGCGCGCTGTGGATCACAGTGATGTTTTAATGTTAGATTTCCTTAAAACACACACACACACACACACACACACACACACACACACACACACACACACACACAGACAGAGGCTCCACTGCTTTAATTAAAGTCAGCAGCAGCACTCATTCAAGCAGACTGCCCGCTGAGATCACAATGCCAAATAGGAAATGAGACTTTTTTTTTCTTTCTTCTTTTTTCGTCTTTTGCTTTTCACATCTTTTAAAACTGTGTGAGGTGGGAGAGAATGCCCCCGCAGACACGCGAGTAAAGCACCATGGATTGCACTGACATGCGAGGGGATTGAATGGCTGTTGTAAGTACTTCACAGAGAGCCACAGTGTCAAAGTGAGATTGTGTCGACAGAAACTTGAATGAGGAATGATTTATTACGATTTTGTTGAGGCTGTGTTCTCTTATAACCCTCGAAGCAGTGATGAGAATTGTACCATCTCTGTGAATCTGTGCCTTCTGTGTGTTGTGTTGCATTTGGAGTTTGATGTTGTATTGTTTCAGAGCTTCCTTGAGCTCTGCCCTAATGGTAGCTGTCTGTCTGGTAGCGTCAGGCGGTAATTGTACTCCCGTGGGTGTCCCCCCATTGCGCCTGTCAAACGCAAAAGGTCGCCGATAATGACTCGGAGAGCCCCGGTTATGGTGTGTGAGCGTGCGCGTGTGTGTGTGTGTGTGTGTGTTTTGGCGTGGTGTGTGTGTGTCTGGTCTCAGATCTGGGTAAAAGCTGTCTCTCTCTCACACCCGAGTTGTTGCTCTGCGCCCACAGTCCTGTGTTCTGTGTCTCTGTGTCTGTGCCTCTGTGTGTCTGTGTCTCTGTGTCTGTGTCTGTGTGTCTGTGTCTGTGTCTGTGTGTCTGTGTCTGTGTCGGCCCAGCCCTCCTCCCTATTCTGCATTCATCCCATAGTCTCCGGGGGAGGAGGTGTCACCACTGGCAACCACAAGCCTTTGACGGGTTCAGAATGAGAATCCCCGCAGATTTCATCTTACACTGTTACACAGTTTACACCCCCACACACACACACACCATCACCACACACGCAAGCACACACACACACACACACACACACACACACACACACACACACCATCACCACACACACACACGCACACACACACCCACACCATCACCACACACACAGACACACACACACACACACACACACACACCATCACCACACACACACACGCACACACACCATCACCACACACACACACACACACACACACACACACACCCTGTTCACACACCCTGCCGCCTGTTCGCCACTGCCTTCCTCTCCAGTGCAAGTGATATAAGAGCCCCTCTCCCACCACAATGAATCAGGAAATACCTTGTTCCTTTTTTTGTCATCTGCAGCATTGTCACTCCCTTAATTAATACGCATTGCTGGCCTCTGTAATTTTCTGTGGTTTGTTTGGTGATGACGGACATAAATCACAGCAGCCAATGTGTTCTCCGCCAGCTTCTGCTCTTGTGGTGCGACACAGAAGACACAAGCTAATTTCTTTTAACCGCGCCATGCCTACAGTTATTGAGATAGATGACGGAGCTGCTGTGATGTTAGCACCTCGCTCGCATCTTTATGGCCCGGACATTTCATTACACTTCATCACCCCCCCCCCCCCCTGGGAGATTTGAGAGGTTGAATAAGTTCACCGTGCGCGATTTCTCGACACTGCCCTAGTCATTTTAGCGACGACCTGAGAGGTGGCGCACTAGCAGCTCCCATCACTCCAGACGGCTCAGGAACCAAATTGGAGTGGAACGGTTTCAAACGGCGCCTCCATTTTTTTTTTTTTGTTCTTCCCATTAAAACACAATGACATCCCAGTCGAGAATAGCAAATTTATATCACTCTGGGAGGGGGATTACCTGCAGGTACTGCTCATTCAAATGGAACTGTCTTGGTTAATTGAGACTGATTGTGCACCCAGTCAGGTCTTTTTAATCCTGATGAAATGTTAAACACAGATACAGGCTTCTGACGGCGCTCCGCCAGACAAGATGGCCTCTTAAAATTGCCTCACATTGGCTGCCAGTGCCCTAATGGGAGTTGAAAAGGCAGCACTCGCCTTAATGTATTCACCTCGCCATTGTATAAGTACTTTTAGTCAAATGAGTTGCCTCGGGATAACAGATACCCCCCAAAACCTGTCAGCCTGCGAAAGGCAAAGGAATGTCCTCCTGAGCCATAAGTAAGTCTGTTTAATTACAGCGCGGAGCGTGTGGATGGGTGAGCAGTCTGACGCCTTGAGTATGAATTTATGGTAGAATAATAACGCCCTGTGTTCGCTCATCCATACATTCTTTTCTGCTGAGATCTAAAGCAAGACACTTAATTACAGTTTAATTTTCACATTCAGAGATAATAAGCGAAGTGAACGGTATGTTTACGTTCCAGCGGTATAGGAGGCGACTCAAGAACCTCTGGAGACCCTGCGTCTATATCATGCCTCATCTGGGGACACAACACACTGCTATCTCAGCCCCGGGCATGGGTATCGATTAGAAAATCATGAGTGTGTGTGTGTGTTTGTGTGTTCATGTGTACACTCACATGTGTGTATGCGCACATGTGCACACCAACACACACACTTACACACATGTGTATATGTGTGTGTGTGTGTGTGTGTGTGTGTGTGTATTTGTGTGTGTGTGTTATCACTATCTCTCAGTGCTGATGGCATACTCTGATTGCTTGGAGACTGGGCCCTGTGCCTGGTGTCGTTGCTGCTGTTGCTGCTGCTGCTGCTTAGCCGCAGTATGATTAAGAGGGCCGAGTCTGCAGAGATGTCAGATGCCTCCTCGGCAAGCGCCAGCAAATGTGCTGAGACACATTTTTAGCCCTATTGATTTTTCATTAGAGGCCAGTCATCTGCCCACCAACACAAAAAGAAGGAGCGAGGGAATGAGCAAAAGAAAGAAGAAAAAGTGGGAAAGTGGGAGGTAGAGTGG